>NC_041387.1:589856901-589963911 GCF_002162155.2 Triticum dicoccoides
GATCCTCCCGATCCAGATCCAGACGAGGGAGTGGGGGGAGTGGGGTGTGGGGCGACGGGGAGTGGGTTAGGGTTTCGGGGGATTATGGGATAAGGGAGTGGGGAGTGGGGTTCGGCCGGCTGGGCCTGGTGGGTTGGCCCAGTGGGGCTGTGGCCTGCTGCGCCGGAGCCTAGTGGGGGGGGGGTTGCTTTCTCCCTTTTCTTGTTTTGTTTTGTTTTCTGTTTTTGTAGTTTCTTTTTCTTTTTTTATTTATTTTCTTTTCTGTTTTAAATCATTTTAAATTATCTAGGCATTTTATAAAAATGTGTTTGCTTTATTATAATTATCCAGGCATTGAACTGCACACCCCAAACATTTTAGTTTAATATTTTGAAAACTTTGTCGTTTGTCATTAATTTGAATTTAAATTTGAAACGTTTTTGAATCAACCCGAGATGAACTACAGTGACCGAGGTGACATGGCAACATTAACGTGAGATTACTGTAGCATGATTATCCGGGCGTCACAGGTACGCCGGTGGATGAGCAGTCTAGGGTTTCGAGAGGGGAGGGGAGGAAGGGCGATGAAGTACGAATGGCGTGATGTAAGATGCTCTCGTGCCGTGGAGTTAGTCGTTTTTGCAGGAGGGGAGAGGAAATGGGGGTGCCGTGTAGTGGGGGGAACCAGAAGTTACCAAAGCAGCCCCGACCTATCATGTAGATGAGGGCGGTATTGTAAGTGTTGGTCTCCGTGCACCAAGGACAAAAGGAGGATTTCGCATGCTAAAGACTAAGGTGGCGGAAATTTTAGAAGGAGTCGAGAGATTTTGCCGCCTGCGTGATCGTTCGTATCCGGTTTCAACTAATTTTGGACCGTGCTAGCGGGAAGGTCATGCTAGACTGTGTACACGGGGCACGAGTCAGCAGCTAATAACTGGTGTGAAGTCCACACCAGAAAAAAAGACAATAACTCGGGATGATACACCGATAACTTGGACGTTCACACGGGCGCGGCCAATCGTACGGGTGTAGTGGCGTTTTCACAAAAAATGGATGAAACGCTCAGCCAATGTATTTCTCGTGTAAGTAGATAATTTAGTGCCATTAGTTATTTACTTTAAACATAATGCATTGACGTGTTAGTGTAGAGGCGCACAAAAGAGAAATGGATATTGTAGTCAGCTACTTAAAAGTGTTACCTCATATTATTACATAGCCTCCATTTCATAAATTGCGTACCCGTTGAATTCATATATGACTATTACATAAATTACTTCAAAATAGAAACTTAAATCATCCAAGACTAATGAATTTGAATGCAAGAGTAACAATGGTGCATGTACATGATAGCTACATTGGTTGTTTGAAGAAACATCACTATAACTTTGGCATGCACAACTAAAAAGGTTTATTTAAATAGAAAAAAATGTGATATGTGAGTGTCCAATCTTTATAGCATTGAATCGATATTGTACCTTTGGCCACGATACAAAGTAGATATTGACTTATGTTCAAGCGATGCACGTCCACGATCGCTAGATAGTGACATGTGAATGAATTGTGCAATCTCTCTCACACGCATACATATCTCATTTCCCTGTGGGCATCGGAATCACACACGCGCACTTCGTGTATTTCTCTCCCCCCATCAGGGTTAAATTCGTCTTTCTACCCCGTCCTACAAGTCCCTCACATAGAAACACACACACTCTCTATGTCTAACACGCCCACCCCTTTAATTCCGTCCACCCACAACCACTAATGTCTCAAAGTATAATAATGTCTCTCACACATATGCTATCTACCTATCCCTTAATATAGCTAGATATGTGTCACACAAACTCCTTCTCCCTACTAGCAAGATGCCCATGCGTTGCATGGAACATCAAGATGCATTTGTATGAGAAGTTTATCTTGTGGGACAAAAGGATGAACAACAGAATGCCTTATTTACAAATGCGGAGAGGGGTGTGGGTATCTTTTTGCAAAATTGCCATAGTTTCCTTCCTATCCGTCGGATATAAATCGGATGGCCTATATTGCAGGATGGCAGGAACACCATCATCACCAACTCTGTTTTTTTATAAGAGTAGAGATATGTGAGTGTCACTGCCCCCCCTAGACACACACCCACACACCCACACTTCCCAACACCGAAGGAGTAGGGTGACACCTCGATATTGATACTAATCTATCGACTGGCTTCTCTCTCAAACCCCCCCACACACACACTACCCGACACCGAAGGACTAGGGTGGCACATCAATCTTGATAATAATCTATCTACTCCTCTTTCAAACACACACACACTCGCTAGTTGTGCCTCTGTGCCTACCGCGCACACTCTCGATACGTCTTTCTCTCTCTCCCCCCCAACAATGATAGCAGAAGGGTGACAACTCGATCTGATCATAATCTTTCAATTGGTTTCTCTCTCAAACATTGTGTCTTGGTGCCTCGCTCGGAAGCCCCCTCGATATGTAGACTTCTCGCGCGTGCACAGCTGTAGTGACAATGATGCTGAACCCAGTGTGCCTTGTTTTTACCAGCCTCATGTGATAGTTTTCACCCCGTTTTCTGTTAATTAACAAGGCAACCTTTTCTTTGTTACTACTAGTGAATCTGAAATCATTCGGGGCAGACATAAAATATATCACTTCAACCCAATTATCGCAGCAACTATTTTAAAAGAAATTAGCTAGCTGCACGTGCGTTGCATGGAACATCAAGATGCATTTGTATGAGTAGTTTATCTTGTGAGAGAAAAGGCTGAACGAGGGAATACCTTATTTGCGAACATGGAGAGACGTGTGGGTATATTTTTTTGCAAAATTTCCATAGTTTCTTTCCTATCCGTTAGATATAAATCTGACGGCCTATATTGCAGGATGGCACGCACACCATCATGACCAACTCTGTTTTCTACTCCCTCCGTCCGAAAATACTTGTCATCAAAATGGATAAAAAGAGACGTATCTAAAACTAAAATACGTCTAGAGACATTTCCTTTTATCCATTTTGACAAGTATTTCCGGACGGAGGGAGTATTTGTCTTTTTAGAGATTTCAACAAGTGACTATGACCGGACCTTACCAACATACTCAAAAAAGTATTCCATAATTTTGATGTTACCCTCTTTTCTTGGCGGTGTAGTGCCATCTGGATACCTCATAAATAAATCAAGGACAAATCTGACCCCTTCCTGAAAAGACATACGGAGCAAAATGAGTGAATCTACACTCTAAAATATGTCTACATACACATCCGTATGTGGTAGTCCATTTGAAATCTAAAAAAGACAAATATTTAGGAACGAATGGAGTATATATAAGAGTAGACATGGAGATATATCTCCAGCATGGTCTACAACAAAAATGTGCTGGGCTGGTTAGCGTCGGATGCTCGCAACACGATGACATGAGTTCGAATTCTGTCTTTTAACTTTAGATTTTTATATTATTTATTACTCTACTTATTTAATATATACTTCTTTCGCTACTGTACTGATAGTGGAACCCACAGAGTACTTGGAATACAAGATTAAGGATGGACTTGTTTCTTTTTAACTTTCTGTATGAAGCTGTAGCCACCCTGCAATTCACGTGTACACTGTACATGCAATTAAATTTTTATAGAGGGAAAATCATACAGGCAATTAACTCAAATGGATTTTATGTCACTCTATTATTTCCAGCATAAAGAGCATCTCCAATGGCAGCCGGCAAATTTCCTCCCGCTTCCTTCCGCGGAGGACGACATCAAACGCCAGCGGCATACATTTTTACAACTCTAACCAACCAGATGAAATTCGTGCAAACATGGACTGATTTCATATAAGCATGAAGGATTTCGTATAAAAAGCCGGATCTTCATATAAACATGATGGATTTCATTACATTTACATGAACTAAGAGGTGCCAATCCAGCTCTCTTGTATAATTAATACTCCCTCCGTCCGGAAATACTTGTCCTAGAAATGGATGTATCTAGACTTATTTTAATTCTAAATGGCCGCCCGTGGATCCCTTTGTCTTCCTCATGTCCGTCAGACACTTGCGGGGTCGATGAAGGTCCTCGGAAGAGACAAAGCAGCAAAGAAACCACCTGAATCCGCGGTTGTCGCCTCGGTGGTGGCCTTCATGGGTCCCAAGTGGCGGCGGCCTCCCGTGTTCTACTTCTCCTCGATGATGGCGGCGGACAAGGAGAAGCTGGCCACCGACTCGTTGCTCTCCATGCACCCGGCTTCTGTCTCTGCCTGCATGGTGCTGCCGCAGGCACGGGAGGCGCGCCCACAGACACGGGAGGCGTGACCACCGTAGACACTGGTGGCGCGGTACGACGCGGCAGTGACGACGCCCGTACTAGCGTGCTCGCCGCCGTGCCGGCGTGGAGCAACTCGCCACTCCTCACCGAGCTGAACTAGAGCGGCGAGTTGCTGAACCACGCGCCTGCTTGGGGCGGCAACTGGCTCCGTCGGGCCAAGCGAGGTTGGTGAAGCACCGAGCGGCCTCTCCCATATCCGGAGGGCTCGGCAGGCCACCCATCCGGGTAATATGCCGGAGAACGGCTCATCGGAAGCCATCGGAAGAGTGGAGAAAATGGTGAAGGAGGAGATGGGGGAGCGGCGGAGGGGTGCGATTCTTGCCCGTTGTCTATCTGGCCTCGTGTAAATAGAGGGCGGACGGTAGGAGCTTGGCCGGTGTCTGGCCTCGTTTAAACCGAGGGCGGACGGGAGGAGCTTGGCCGTTGTTGCGTTTAATTCCGGCCCACTCATGAATGGACGTGTGGCCGGAGTAGGATTCTCGGTTTGCATGCGGGTTTAACGGAGGGGTTTAATGGAGGCGCTGGGCGTGCAGCGGGCGGCGCAGTACTATTCGCTTTGACAGCAGTAATGAGCCGTCAAATCACAAAGGCCCTCGCCTCTCGTGAATCGACCGACTAGACTGCCCCGCCCTCTAGCCTTTTAAAAAATGTATACTTTTGTACAACAGTAGTATCGATGGATTGCGCCATGGAGCAAAACTTGAAATTAAAAAAAAGGTGGTATATATAGAGAGCGCTCGTCGCCAAATTATGCATATAGTACTATTAAAAAGGCTAGTGACAATAATGGTGTCCAGCACAACCCGCCCCTCAAATAAAACTAAGCATCCTGGAATTCTTTGACAAAACTAAGCACCCTGAAATTCTTTGACAACTAAACTGCTGGCTATATGATGTTGGCCATATATATTGTACGTATATAATGTGAAGAAACGAGTGGTAGTACTATACCAACTAAAAGATGAAATGTAAGAAATACTAGTATGTACGTACTGAAGAGTTAAAGTAACGAGAAGAAACATAACATAGTTCTGCTGGGAGCTCAGCACAACGCACCCCTCAAATTAAATTAAGCACACCTGAAATTAAACTTTGCAACTATTCCAGAGACACTGCATTAGAATCACCATGAGCGACGACACTGCCACCTTACTTGGAGTCCTCGTCCACGTCCTCGACTTCGTCCTTGTCCCTCTTCCTCTTGGCCGATACTTCTTTGCTTGAACCGCACACTTGGCACTTGCTCTTTATCCAACCCTTGTAGATAATGAAACAAAGGTAGCCATCCATTGCATCGTAGTGGATATGGTCTATATCTAGTACATTCCACTGCCATGCATAACGATGAAACATGTATGGTGGTTTCTCCAGTTTACCGTACGAAGGATGAACCATGGCTCCTGCCAGGGTCAGCATTGAAGGTCGATGAGAGGACACCAACCGATTCTTCTGGAGGTCGAAGGTGTTGCCTACAACGAGGCCTATCCGCCCCAGTACTTCTTTGTCGTCACCAAAGTCTATAGTAACGAATTTGAATAGGTTTCTCTCGAGGAAGTCCTTAAAATCCAGGCATTCAACGTCGGCATGGCATATGTGGTAGACCAAGCATAAGTCATGCATGCAAACCTGGGTCACGGCGGGCTTCTTCCTCTCTTCGTCCTTTAGATCCTTCTCTCGTCCCAGGACTGTGGTATACTCAACATCTAGCCCAGTGACCCACTCATCATCTGAGTCTTCGAACATGTGTCTGAAGCGAGAAAGGCATCCTTTCACTGTGGTGTAGATGACGTCGAACTCATCGTCGGTGATGGTTCTAACCTTGTACTCACCGCCGATCGTGGAGATTTGGGATGCCATGGATTTTGGAGGAGGGTTAGGATTAGTGGAACTGCCGTAATGTGAATGGACGGGACGACTAGGAGCGAACCGCTGTAGTATTGATGGACGTGCGGGGACGAGTAGGAGCGAACTGCCAGTGTGCGAACGGCAGGGTAGTGGATTCCCATTCTCCCATCATACGGGCTTCCGAGAGCCCTTGGATCTGAGATCGAATGGCTGCATGGCGTGATTCTAGACCTATGGGTGAAGATCCTATCCTAGAGGGTTATTCTGCAAATTTTCAGCAACTTAGCAAGCGACCGTTTGATTTCAGATCCAAGGGCTGCCAGCAGCCCGTATCATGGTCGCGCCTACCACGACCGTCGCGTCGCTCGCGCGGTCGCGCCCTTGGAGATTTAACACGGTGCGTTAGGCTATCTGATGTTGGCATGTCATACATAGTCATCACTTAGTCACTCATACTACAACAAGGTTAGCTATAAGGTTGGCTATAAGTGTATTTATTTATTTTACTCCTCTCTATCTCTTTCTTCGTACTCCCTCCGTCCCATAATATAAGAACGTTTTTGACACTAGTGTAGTGTCAAAAACGTTCTTATATTATGGGACACAGGGAGTACTAGTATTTATTGCATTTTCCAAGGAGTGACCTCTTCCAATGAAATGGTGTTTCTAAGTTTGCTTCTTTAATTAGCTATAGACTCAAAATTGTCTTTTCACCTAGGTACATGCGCTTAGCACCGTTTCTTGCTTGGGTCACCAAGCTAGTCTCTCCCTTCTTGATTAACTTGCCACATCAAACTTTATGCCTATGTGGCAAGCTTAGCACCTGTAGGAGCAAGTAAGGCTGCTTGTAATGGGAGTAGTATCATGCATGCCAACTATGCAATCTTGATGAGGTGACGTCGAATTAAATGAAGAAAAGAGAGAGTTGAGTATCATAATATGATAGTGTAGTATCATATTAAATGATGTGCTACTATGTGTCATGCATGACAATAAATAAACTATCCTATGATACCAACACATGATACTATGCATTATAGATGTAGTATCATACAAAAGTATCATATGCATGATACTAGTATATGATACTCTCCATTACGACCAACCTAAGTACAATAGTGCGCTTTACATGGCATTTTTGCATATGTGGAGGAAAGAGAGGCAAGGAAAAAGTGGAGAAGTGGGCTCTCATGCAAGAGCCAGCCTCTACTACATGGTGGAGCATTGGAGAGGCACCTGTATGGAGGTGGTCAGGAATCGGGAGACTCACGCCGGTCATAGCGCCGCAGTTAAAATGACAATGACAAGTCAAATCACGGGGCCCCACCTGTCCAGCAGTAACTCGATGTCAAATCACACATCCCTACGTTTGCAGCAGCCTACTCCCTCATCTTCTCGCATCTCTGTCGAACCGACTAGGCGGAACTGCCCCGCCTACCGCACAGGAAAAGCCCGCACAGTATACTCCCTCCGTCTAGGTGACCAAGGTGGAGAGGAAAACGAGAGAACTTAATGTTTAGGGAGTATTTGCTAAGGCTGGTTGTAATGGTACTAGCCTTAGCAATCTTGATGAGGTGTCATAGAATTAAATGAAGAAAGAGAGCGAGAGTTGAGTACTATGTGTCATACATGGCAATAGATAAAGTACTACATGATAATAATATATGATACATGGCGCAGGAGTACTAAGTATTATTAATACAGTTTTGCTAGAACACATCTAGATGAGATATAATTTGGTCTCATTCATCTTTTATAGCCATTGGATGTGATGCTATAAGATGCGTGTGTGCTGACGTGGATTGTATTTGTTCTTGTGCAACGAACTGACCACTGCATGTCATGTTTGATAGTCTCAAGTCATTAAAAGCATACAAGCTCCACATCTCTTATTGGTTGATTCCTCTATTTATGTCCAAAAATAAGAAACAACATGAGAGTTAATGCACCATGCCTATGTGTTTACTATTTGGTTTTTGTAAGATGACTTAATACTCACCTAGACGGAGGGAGTATGCGATTTGACAGCGGGCGGCGCAGTTCCCGATATGGCTTTAATGCAGACGAGGGAGGGAGTAGTGGTTCCCGATATGTTGAACGGCTAATGCATCCTCCTTCGATTAATGCATGAGGGAAGTAATGGGAGGATGTCCGGGAAAAGAGTCTGCACGATGTGAATGCAACGCAGTTTGCCTTTATTGCCCTCATATAAAAGTGCCCCTCCATTCCAATGCATCTACCACATTGTACGCACCTAAGCATTTTCCTAGGCACCTACACTAAGCGCAAAAGAGCTCACTCCAGACCCATGGAGGCGATACGCATGAGCAGCCAGCGGCTGCGCCAGATGGTCCACGACGCTGGCCTGCGGCATGGCGCCGAGGATCGTCTACAGATGGTGTTGGAGACCGGCTAGTGGATGGCCGCCGTCGACGCCAACTACGACTCTCAGTTGGACCAGATGATCGTTGCCACCAGCAACAAGTTCACCATCCTCAAGAAGCTCGCGAACGACATCGTCGTACTCCTCCAGCCCGCACGCCCGGGCTCCTCATTGCCTGCCACCCTAATCGGCCTCCATGACCGGAACCTCTTTCAAGCACTGGTGGCCCTGCGACTGCCCGCCGACGCCACGAAGAATGTCCACCTGGAGGTCGCACTCGCCGCGAGGCGCCTCTCCCTGCAAGAATTCGTCGACCTACACATCCACGTGTACGAGAAAATCGTGTACATAGGTATCTACAAGGCCAGTGAGGACGCTACGGCGTTGGCCTTCCTCAACCGGCTGGAAGCCTTGGATGCCTTTGCTGAGAAGCACATCGACCTCGCCACAAAAGCCGCCGCTCCTTAGCCGCCGGTCGGTGGCCTGGCGCACTAAGTTGAGGAGGAGTAGGTCGTAAGTTCATGGATACATCTTTCTTCTTGCCTTCTGTAACCACCACTGCAATCACATCATTGTGGCCTTAATTCTTATTGTGCTGTTGCATTCTCGTTCCAGTCAATACCGACATGTGCGATCCCTTTGCTTAATTATATGCATCACTGTAACTAGTACTCCATCCGTCAATTTATAAGTTGTGCTTACCTTTTCCATCAACATGCAACGCGCGGGCATCTTGCTAGAAACACTAGAACTTCATGCAACGCGCGGGCATCTTGCTAGAAACACTATAATATGTCTATATAATCCGTATGTGATAGTCTATTTGAAATCTCAAAAAGACAAAATATTTAGGTACGGAGGGAGTAATATATTAGGAGTATATCAAAACAATAGTGATTTCTTTCAAGTTTGTGAACAAATACTACTATTCTACTACATTGGATCCGTCACAACGCACGGGCACATTGCTAGTAAAAGGAAAAGGCATGACGCGTTCGCGTCGCACCCCCGCACGCCCGGGAATCGGGAGTACTCCACGGCCCATCCGGCACGACACATATCTTAGGGAAGGCGTGTTGCCTAGCATTTTCACTTTCATGTGGGACCGCCGTTGAGCAAACCGACACCCTGCCCGCCGCCGGGTTGGAAAACAGAAACGAGGGGAAGATCTAGCTGTAGCACGGAAGCCAAAAAATTTGGTGTCAAATGGGGCTCGTTGATAGAGTAGGAGCATTCCGTACTAGTACTACTCCTACTAGTACCAAGTTTGTACTCCTAACTATATTACTAGTACTACCACTATACAACTAGTAGGTACGTGCATGGCACAACATCGTAGGAACAAAAAATGGGAAGATCTTGTTTTGGGTGATTCATCTTTTTTTCAATCAACGTAGTATGAATAATATGATGTGGGGGGCACCCATGAAGCTTATGTGGCTTGGTTGCATGGCTACGAAAGGTTGGAGAAAAATAAATAGATAATGTGTTTAGAGTGCACTCCACTAAATAGATATACTTTGGATCCATTACAACGGACATGCACATCTATGTCTATACCCCCTATATAGTGTGTGAAAAACTTTGAAAGTTGGTCGTTGGATGAAGCCAATCCTACGGTACAAAGATGGAAAATCCGAGCACTACTGGCCATTGGATATCATCCACCAGATTCTACCACATGTATAATCTAGAAGACTCCATGGTTGAAGTTAGGGGTTGTTTGGATTGTGACTATCTTTGCCATATATTGCCACATTATTTTTGCCACACTTGCCTTAATTGAGTTGCTCAAATTGTTAGCCACACTTTGGCTTGCCTAAGGGAATCTTGCCACACTTTTTATGTCTGTGGCATGTGGGGCTCACTGCTCATAAAAAAAATCCTTGCCTTAGGTGTGGCTAGAACCAAACACCTACCTAACTTGGTCAAACTTGCCTAAGGTTAGGTGTGCAAAGTGTGGCAAGGTGTGGCTAGGAACCAAACATCCCCTTAATTCATGACTAACTTTGCCACAACTAAGCTTAGGCAAAGTTATTAGTTCTTCAAAATGAGAGCCACAAGTTGGCAAGCCTAAGGGAATCTTGCCACATTTTTTGTGTGTATGTCATTTGGGGCCTTAGTGTGGCTTGCCTAAGGTGTGGCTTGAACCAAACACTCACCTAAGTTAATCAAACTTGCCTAACCTTACATTCCACCAGATTTTGCCACATGTTAGAATCCAGAAAACTCCACATGTAGAAGCATAATGCACAAACCACCGGAATTTCATGCGTGCAATGCACGTGTACCTTACTAGTACTAGTTGGTAGTAGTAAGAAACAAATTCCAGTTTTGGCACGAGCTCGTACTACGGGAGCACCACAAGGCCTGCCGCAGGAGTTACATTTCCCTCTCGGGGCCCATGGGGCCGAACTTCAGTGGCTTAGTGCCCAACCTATGAGTTAATGACATGCGGACCTTAAATGCGGCTGGCTCACATGTCATTCTCATGGTGGTGGCGTGGTTCATGACTCACTCGTTTGAGATGAACCGGCAGGTGGTGGCATGGCCGTGGCGAGGGTGCCACGGCTGGGTGTCGGGGCGTTACGAGGCGTAGATGGCCACATCGGCGGGTACTACCTGTAGTACATAAGTACTCCAGCTGAGGATTCGATGGTGCGGGAGTACGGATCAGAGCACAGCAGTGGAGCAGGCAAACCGCGTCCAATCGGGTGTGTCTGTGGTAGAAAGTTGATGGTCGCCGCAGTTCAGCTATCCCGCATGTCATGCACACAAAGGCAGAGGAGCGGTGGGGCCGAGAGGGATGAGGGGCACGTCGGGGGATGAGGATCCCCTGACGCGAACAATCCTACCATTCTGTCACTAACATGTGGGACCCATAAGCGTGGGTCCCACCTATCAGCGAAGGAAAGGCAGGGCAAGGCAGTGATAGCCACGTCAGAGGATCCATGTCCATGTCGGGGGACGTCGTGCCATGCGTTGGAGCGGCGTCGCGGGAATCACGTGTGGGTGTGGCAGTGGTAGAAACAAGAAACATGATGGTCGCCGTGGTTCAACTTCCATGGACAAGCTGTCATGTCTACTGACACATGTATATCAAAACTAGAGTGTTTATATTTCAAGCACGTGAACAAGTATTATTCTACTACTTTGGATCCATTGCAACGCACGGGCCAGCACATTGGTAGTAGTAGTGTCCATCTCTATCTCTAGAGGCCTTCCCTCGTTCATCCTTTTCTCTCACAAGATAAACTACTCATACAAATGCATCTTGATGTTTCATGGAATGCACGAGGATGTTTCCTTGGGGGTCTCTCTAGAGCGGCGTGGCCGTAGTTGCAAGTTGACGCCCCTTGAGATGCTGATGTTGAGGGGCACTCGGATTTCCTCAGATGAGCAGGTAAGATGAGTTTGATCACGTAGTAAATGCATTCTAAAGACTACTTCCATGTCCATTTCCAAATTCTCCCCCTGCCCACTGTTTCACAGGTTAGGCTCGTTGCGAGTGGAGATTGGCTTGCATATGTACGGGAGGGTACCAACATCAATTTGCACAACATTTACAACAGTGACACCATTCCCGTAGAACCTTTGTCCAGCATTGGGATCAGCCATGCAAAGGGCCACCGCATGAATTGGTACGATGGAACCACAGTGAGATTGAATAAGATAGCACGAACCTTGCACATGGCGGTCAAAGGCGGACCATGCTGTCTGCGGCCGATCTGTTGCCGTACGAGTAGGAAGACGTCATGCTCCTTTCTAACCGCATCTTTGCGGTGACAAACCAGGGGACTTATTTTGTATGGGACACATCCTACGATATACTCCCTCTCTCCTAGTTTATTTGTTTTGTATCTTTTCGTTTCATTAGTTTCAAATTCAAATTTAGAGCTCCCCATCACATGTTGAGACTACAATGTCCATTAAATCGTTGCGTGCATATATAGTAAAGAAACAAATCTTGAGTTTGGCACGAGTTCGTGCTGTGGGAGCACCATAAGCCCTGGCGCAGGAGTTACATTTCCCTCTCAGGGCCGTCGGGACTGAGCTTCAACGCCTTTGAGTCAATAACATGTGGACCCGATAGGTGACTGGCCCACATGTAATGCTCCCGAAGGCAGAGGGGCAGTGGGGCCAAGAGGGGTGAGCCGCAGGTCGGGGGACGTGTGGTGTCATGGGTTCGAGCGGCATCGTGGGAATCGCATGTGGCTGTGGTAGAAACTTGATGCTCGCCGCATTTTAGGTGGCCCACATGTCATGCACACAAAGGAAGAGGGGCAGTGCGGGCGAGAGGGGTGAGGCGCACGTAGGGGGCATGGTGCCGTGGGTTGGAGAGGCATCGTGGGAATCGCGAGATGAAACGTGATGGTCACCGTAGTTGAACTTCCATCGACACGCTGTCATGTCTACGGACACATGCACTACATACCGATCACTGGAAGGAGTAGCAGAGAAAGCTATATATGCGGATAAATAGTTCCTTATAGTCAAGCGGACCCACACTACTACTTTGTTCCAAAGACATGCACACCATCGAAATAGTCCATCTATATCAATATACACCGAGAGGGAATACTTTTTTTACAAGAGAGGAAATAGTTCATCCATCCATAATGCCCTCCTGCTAGTGCAGCCTTTTCTTCTTCTTCTTCTTCTTCTTCTTCTTCTTCTTCTTCTTCTTCTTCTTCTTCTTCTTCTTCTTCTTCTTCTTCTTCTTCTTCTTCCTCTTCTTCTTCTTCTTCTTCTTCCTCTTCTTCTTCTTCTTCTTCTTCTTCTTCTTGTTCTCATTCTCCATGTGAGACGGCTTCGCAACAAGCTCTTTGGACTTTGCAGCTATCTCGAAACTCACACGGGCATCGAGGGCAGCATATTTTATCCGCTCGTATGTCAAGGTATAATTCTCCCGTCCAGACGACCTTAATGCCACCGTCTCGTCACCCTTCTGAAGATGTGTACCGAGCACAAATTTTGCTACGTCGAATAGGGATGGTGTCTGTTTATGACAATCTTCTACATGAATTTTGATTCTGGTTTGTACGTTAGTGATGCTTTTCAAATCAAGGTTGTACGACTCTAGCTTCTGTTTGTCCTCTTCGATGGCTACCCCAAAGAAGTATACGTCCTCCCGAGACAAGAAATCGTGAAGCTCACCTGGTATGGAGGGCGAGTGTATGATGTGGTACACCAAAACATCATCTTCGAGCCATAGCTGAAGGCCGGCGGCGCGCTGGATCTTCCTAGGGGCACGCTCCATGTACTCTGCTGTTGAGACCGATGACCCTCGTCTCTACCTTTTCGAGGGAGTTGGATATATTGTTGATCCACTGCCGAACAACCCTTGGGTGGATGGTGACGGTGGCAACTATGCGCATCGAGCCTTCGACGAGGACATGTTGGACGCTAAAAACCTGCATCTCGATCTCTTTCGCCATTTGGAACCGGTGGAACAGAGGGCTATGGTTTGGAGAATTAGGATTGGATGGTTTGGATGCAAATGAAGACGAAGGGGAGGTGAAGAAGCCGAGGTGAATCGGTTCCCGATGGAGAAGTAAATGGGAGAAGTGGCGTGCATGCAGTTAATTTGACGGCTAGGTAGACTAAACGAAAAGGCTATGCGGGTAGACTGATGAGTCGTACCTGTTCGTGTACGTGCCCATCCTTCCTGATAGGTGGGACCTATGCAAACAGATAAAAAAATGTGTCATAGCTTCTTTTTTTAGCGCGTGAGTGGGAGACAGAACATTCTCTGGTTAAGGAATACTCCCTCCGTTTAGGTGAGTATAAGTCACCTTATGAAAATCAGGTTTTCCCAAAACCTTTAGGCATGGAGCATTAACTTCCTGCTCGATCCCCTCCAACGTTCTCTTCCTTTGCTGCCGTGTTCTACCTTTCCATTTTTCCTCTTCTCAAGTGTGGAACGATCTGCATGTCATCCTTGATGCACCAGAACGACCACTGTATGCATCGCGGCAGGGCGTTGATTGCGCATGCACGAGAATTTGGTTCTGCTCGCAATATGGATGATACCTGAACGATGACGTGAACAGGCATGCTAGCACGGGAGACCTATTTCTGCTATTCAATACTGGAGTACTCATGTTCCTACTAGTAGTAGTAGTAGTAGTACAACTGTGGTACACTTGATGGTCAAAATACTATTCATCCGGTCCTCACAGTGAAGTGACAACACCCTGCGCCTGACACTAGTCTAGGCGGCGTGTTCGGGTTACCAAAGTCAGCCTCACCCTATGCACTGTGCAGTCTGTCACCGCCGCTGTACAGCACATTGGCGCCTCGCCTCGTCTCCCTCTCCGCTCCCATAGCACCACTCCATCTCCATCTCCTTCTCCGTCTCCGTCTCCATCTCACTGTGCCCCCGTGTACTGTTGCCTCACTCGCCTCCCCCAGTACCACTATTCCCTCGCTAGCCGCTCCAGCACCGACATCCTTCTCCCCCGTAAATCAAGCCCCCCAAAACCCCCACCTTCCAAACTCCACCATGGCCGAACGCGAACCGCGCAGCATCCATATGAGTTGCGATTGGAGCAATCTCCCCAATGACATCCTCGACCTCTGTTGTTTGTGTATGGATATGTTGAGCGCCCTGCGGCTGGCTGCATGCTCGAGGGACATGCACACGGCCATCATCGAAGCGAGGCCTAAGCTTTTCAAGACACCCTACTTGCTGCTATCTGGTCTTGCGAGATTGGCTCACCTTGATACGGAGGCGTACATGATGCCCCTCGACTTCAATGCGATCTCCGTTAGCCGAAACTTCTTTGCAGGTATGTAGTGGGTCGCCATACATCATTTCCCTCGACATCGATCCGATCACCATCGCCCAAAACTTCTTGGCAGGTATGTACTGGGTCAGCATGAAGTCCCATTGGATGGCTGCCTTCAGAGAAGATGGTAAAAAGTTGGTGCTGATGAACTTCCAGACCTCCCATGAGATTATCCTTCCTCCATTGGATTGTATAGAGTATTACCATCACGGTCCAAGTCATCTAGATTACCACGTCAGTTGGAAGGACCTTGTTTTGCAGAAGATTGTAATCTGCCAAATGTCCACATGACATGCGAATTATGCAGACTTCAAGTTAATTGCCTTGTTCGACCGCGGACTCGCCTATCTTTACGCCGGTGCCTTCTTTAGCTGGAGAGAACCCAGCTCGCAGTGGATCATCATCAAAGCTGATACACACTTCTGTGATGCTATTGAACACAATGTCATGATCTACGCAATCGACAAAGCAGATGGCACCACGTATTGCTGGGACAACGCGTGTAAGTTGTTTCCGTCTCATGTTAATGATGACGCCATGACACTGTTTGAACTTTTTGTGATGATTGGCATATCCCTGTTTGAGCAGAGTTTGAGTAGAACTATGGCAATGTATTAGAGACGCCGTAAATCAGCTATATTTGGAATGAGTTAATTCATGCGATTGTGACCATGTCATTACAGCCAATTTGTACCCTAAATAATCAAATGGTTAGCAATATATGGATATTATCCTTATTTTATAGTAATCTATATACTACTACTAAATATGAGTGTGTATCAATGGCCATGTTAGTTTTCTCATTTTCATGATGTAGAAACATGCACCACACTGTTGGTTTTATCTAACGATACATTAGGGAAGTAATTGTGCGTATGGAGAACTCTATATTTGGAAGTAGAGAAATCCTGCAATGCTTACCATGTGTACATACCTATATTCACCCTTTAGCAATCAATGGCTAGAATAATATCCTCACAAATTGTTTGCCCACAGAACATGAGTATATAACAATGCATGGTATGTTAGTTACCTTGAAGAATTTGTTTGTGAGGATAGAACATGATTACATAACATGCATGACATGGTAGTTTCCTCTGAAGAATCGATTGCGAGATAACATGAGTATAACCATTCATGGCACTTCTATATTTTCGAACCCAGTATACATTTCCCTGTATTTTCCTCCCAGTTCCAACAGGGACATATCAATGCTGTTTCTTGCATTATCCTACTCATACTCCGAACAATGATGATCTTACGTTAACAATGCATGTCCTTTTTGATATGATGCAGTGTCCCTACAGTTACTGCCCTTTGTAATCACACCACCTTTGCCAAAAACAGGGAAGCACAACTGGTTCCTCGCTCTATCAGACGACGGCAAAAGACTGATGATCATTCAGACACATGAGCCGAAAAAGTTATATTGCAAAAACCCCACTCTATACAAGCACCATGTAATACGTGAGTATCCGGATAGTGGTTGTTACGTCTATGAGCATGATACCAGCTTGTTGGGGCCTTTAGGATTTTTTAGTTGGAGGCGGGTAAACAACCTTGGTTCACACTCTCTGTTTCTCGGATACAATTATCTGATTAAGCAGGAGATCACCGTTGGCAAGGACCTTGATGGCAGAGAGGCTCTATTTGCTATGGAAAACTATGTCTACACGGCGAGCCCTAGGAGTTCGGGAGCAAACTCTCCTGATTGTCAATGATACAGCCTACAGCCAAAAGAAAGTGAGAATGAAAAAGGCATCCGGATTAACTTTGATCCTTGGATGTCTCAATTACGACAGGCAGAGATGTGGTTCAAGCCTTCAGGTTGATAGGTAATTGGGCTATTGCATCGAAAGGGTGGAGTACAGGTGTCTCCGAATCACTATTCACTGAAGCGGGGCTGCAAATTATGATGGTGTTGGATCATCTCTTCGAATGACTTTGTTGTCTTTGCTGCTGGTTCTGGATGGGTAGTTCTTTCTTTTGTTATGCATATTCCTTGTCATTTCGTCATCCTCGTCTATATCACTCTTACTATGTAATAGTTGCTTCTGTTTAGAATGTCATTCTCGTCTGGATCACAAGAGTCTGAGCGCTGCAGATGGGTGCATTTTGGTGGTGTAGCAAGACTTCTTATGAACTCTCATGTCTTGCTGTTTATGTCAGTAGTAGTCACTAGTCAGTGTTTGAATGTTGTATATATCGTTGTTTCGAACTGTTTATTTTCTCGAACTACTGGTGGGCTAAATGAGGGCATCACCATTCTCCAGTGTTCAGAGTATATCTCCTTTTTCAAGTTATATAATTTGAGCTCAGTGTCTTTTCGATGATGTACACTTGTTTGGGCCAGTGAGGTGTCGTTGAATATGGGTCGAGTAGTAACGCAATGCCAAACAGGTCAATTATGACTCTTAGGCCGGGCTCTCAAAAGATCCTGAAAAAAGGTTGGGCTCTCCAAAAAAGAAAGAATAAGGACTCTTAGGCCGACATGTGGGCGCCACCGGTGTTTTCGTGCGCTTGTGCGCCGAGAGCATATTGGCGCGTGCTCGAAATTCATACTACCTTTTCATCCCTAGTCTCCCGCCCCACCCCACCTCTGGAATCTCGATTCCTACTCCAGTTCCCCCAAATCCCCCTCCTGTACTCCCTGTACTCAAGCACACTATCATGTCGCCGGTCAATGTGGATCTTCGAGCCGGAGATCCTGAGGTCTGTCCTGCCTTCGGTCGCTGCGTGTTGTCGCTCAACAGTGGCATGGCGGCGCTTGACGACCAGTTTGCTGGCAAAGTGCTGATGGTAACCATCAACGACGACCGGCCTCCCGTCTCGCCGGGGGACCTTGTCAAAGCTCTTGGCATTGTGCACAGCATCCAAATAAGTGACTTGCTCGTCGAAGTCTGTCCGCCACTGGCTGATTTCTTTGTCAGGTTCCAGACAACTTTTGACTGTAGTCGTGTGTTCGAATCTTCCCGGCGTTTGTTCTGCGATGGCGCGCTGGTGAGCTTTGATCGGTGGCACCCAGGATGGGGCTCGGTGCCCTTTGAGCTTGAGTTTTTAACAAAGCTTACCTTCCACGGCATGCCTCGACGTGCTTGGAACAGCGAGTCCATGAACGAGCTTATTAACGACCTTGGAGGTGAGCTCGTAAGTATGTTTGTTCCTCCAGGCAGCTGGGGTCTGACGGTTATGGCATGGATGAAGAAGTCGTCCACCATACCAAGGTGATTGGTGTTGAGATACCGGTGGAGGAACCGGGGTTGTACTATTTGTCGCCACCAAGGTCGCCGCGGACCACATTAGGGATGTACCTGTATCGAGTGTTCGTGCATGTCGAAGAAGTGATCAATCCATCAATCGAAGTCCTGCCGCCGCCGCTGGTGCCAGGGTCCGTCGATGGCATCCATTATAGGAGTCAACGTCAACCTTTCCCCGTGTTGCTCGGAATGATGGATGGCACAGGGCCTACTCCATCGCGCGGCAGAGGCCACTGCTTCTTTGGGAGAAGAGGTAGGGCTAGCTACCTGGATGTGCTCTAATTTGAGGTAACAACTGAATCTTGTCAGATACTAGTTAAATCCGAGCTATGGGTGTGAAGCACTGATATGCCAGTACATTTGATTGTGACCTGTTCTAATTTTGTACCTGAACTTTTTTTAGAAAGGGCTGTACGTCAACTTAATGTGCTAGCAGAACTTATTGTGTTGTCTGTCTGTTTTCTTTGCACAACATTCAAGATATTTCCCCGTCACTGATAAAGACGATGAACCGTTATGTACGACTTTGTTTGTTTCAACAAAACCCTTCCCGTAGCGATCCACTGCTTCCATCCTGATTGTGCCGCCTGCGTGAAATTTTTGTATGGAAGTTCAGTGTGCTATGATGTTCTATATGATTGTGTCAACTATATAAGTTTTTACTGAGCATCAGCAATGCATATGGCTGAAAGATGTATTTACGAGCATCGACTGATGGGTCTCTCTCTCTATCTCTCTGTCTCTCTCTCTCTCTCTCTCACACACACACACACACACGCGTGCGCGCATGCGCACACGCACAAGTGGGACCCGTTGAATTATTTATTTGCTCGTGACAACTTTTAATTAGGTTCCACTGTAATCTAACTTTTTTCTTAAGTTATTAACTGAGTTCAGTGACTTCAAAAAGTTGTACAGAAGCCTTGTTTGGGCCTTTCCGGCGTCGCTGAATGTGGGCAGAGTAACCATGTTAGGTTGTACCGTACTACACAGGCCTTTTTTTCAACATCAGCAATGCAACTGGGTCGACAGTTGTACACAATATCTGGGTCAACTTGTTATTCTCCGCCCCACTAGGCTGCAAACTTTCCTAGGAGGTATGCATTAGGCTTAACAAGAAAATGGACTTTAAGACATAATAAATGGGATGTAATTATAATAACTCGGCAGTAACTATGCAACAAACACGTAATTAGTTTTAAAAAATATTTTATTTTTGGAATTTTAAAATTTTAATTTCATTACTTGTTGCGCGCGCAATATTTCGTTGGATTCTAACGTAATACAACTTTATTTTGAAATTATATTTAACCTGACTAGAAATTTTGGATAAAAATATTTCGGATCCCATCAAAATGTGGGAATTTTTTTGAATTCAATTTTGAGCGGTTGTTTGAAATTATTAATCGTTGTCCTAGCTAGAAGTTGGGTTGTACTTTTAACAAACTATAAATGGGCTGTAGTAAATTCCATTAGAATTAAAAAATGGGCTGTACATTCTTACAAATCGCAAATGGGCTATATGTTCTCTCCCAAATCCGAGCTGTGGGCCTACTAAGTTGACGCGTACCAAGGGCTTTGTCAACATAGTCAATATAAACGATTCTAGCTGCAGTGATCGTATGATGTCCATCCAACAGCCGTAGTGCTTCTTCAACCTCTGGTCTTCTTGCTCTAGCCGCCCAAAGCAGCGCCGGTCGTGTCGCGTGCTCCTGCCTCCCGTGGCCGGCTGTGATGCCACGAAGGCCTCACTGCCCTGTACTACTCCCACCGCTGGCCAGGCCATCCCTCTACTCACCCACACCCCCTGTTATTCTGCGGCGACGACAGCCTCACACCGCAGCCGAACCAGTGAACCCTCGTACTCCTCTCCGCGCGGGCTTCCACTGTTGCGTCTTCCTCGGCTCTGCGTCGTCCCCTTCCTAGGCCTCGCCGTCGTCCACCGCCTTGGTGCTCTCGGCGCGGTGTGGTCAACATGCCCAATGACCGACTTCCATCGGAAGAGTACTATACGTGGAGAGGCTGACAGCTGGATCCAGGCGGCCGCGGAAGTGCCTCCTTATTACGCGCAAAATAATTATTCCTCCACCTGACAGCAGGGACCCATCGAACGGGCCACCTTATTTCGCAAAAAAAATGTTTCCCCCCTGACTGCTGGGACCCACCGAACGGGACGCCGTATTTCGTGAAAAAAACGTTTCCCCCACTGTCAGCTCAGACCCACCGGAAGTGCCTCCTTATTACGCACAAAAAAATGAATACTCCCCCTGCTAGCTGGGACCCACCATGGTGGGAGGCTGACTTGTGGGCCTACTAAGTTGACTGGGACGGGGGCCTTTGTCAACTTTAGTCAATTTGAACGATTCTAGCTCGAGTGACCGTACGATGTCCATCCAACGGTCGTAGTGCTTCTTCAACCTCTGGTCTTCTTGCTCCAGCTGCCCAAAGCAGCGCCGGTCGTGCCGCATGCTCCTGCCTCCCGTGCCCAGCTGTGCTGCCATGGACGCCTCACCGCCCCTACTATTCCCACCGTTGGCCAGGTCCTGCGGTGACGGCAGCCTCACACCGCAGCCGAACCAGTGAACCCTCGTACTCCTCTCCGCGCGGGCCTCCACTGTCGGGTCTTCCCCGGCTCCCCGTCGTCCCCTTCCTAGGCCTCACCGTCATCCACCGCCGTGGTAGTGCGGCGTGGTCAAGGAACGACTTCCATCGGATGTGGACTGTACGTGGAGAGGCTGACAGCTGGGTCCACGGCCGCAGCAAGGAAGTGCCTCCTTATTACGCGGAAAATGATGATTCCTCCACTTGACAGCTGGGACCCACCGGATGGGCCACTGTATTTCACGAAAAAAACGTTTCCTCCTGACTGCTGGGACCCACCAGCTACATCTTCGCACGCAAGGAAGTGCGTCCGAAAAAACGATTTGCCCCCCTGACTGCTGGGACCCACCAGCTACATCTTCGCATGCAAGGAAGTGCCTGACAGTCGGGACCCACCTGGTCGAAGCGTATGTAGCATTGTCATTCTGGTCGTGAACGTGTACGTACATACTGGTGGATGTAGAGGCGCGCACGTGTCGTAGTAAAGGCGCGCACATGTCGTTGTAGAGGCGCGCACATAGCATGTACACGTACGTACAACGGGCAGGGTGCAAGAAAGAAAATACGACCACGTATGTGTACATACGGGCGGGGTCTCGAACGCCTACTCGCGCATAAGTACAGCCAGGGCTCGTGTACATGGCTGGGTCGGAACAGAGAAACAACGTCATCGTCCTGTTCATGGGGAGCCAACCGACTGGGTCGGAACGGAATGCGTCGTCATGTTCATCGGGAGGGCTTGGACGGAACATGCAATGGAAACGAGGCCTGGCATACCGCAGAACGGAGGAAACGGCCTTGTGTTCGACTGGCCACGTTTGAAACGGGATCATGTTCATCAGGAGGGGTCTGGCGTACCGCAAAACGGAGGAAACGGACCTCCTATGGTCGAAACGGGGGTCCTGTTGATCGGGAGGGGTGTGGCATACCGCAAAACGGACGAAACGGACCTCCTACGGTCGAAACGGGGGTCCTATTGATCGGGAGGGGTGTGGCGTACCGGATAACGGACAAAACGGACTTGTGTTGGAGCGTTACGGTCGAAATGGGGGTCCTATTCATCGGGAGGGGTGTGGCGTACCGCAAAACGGGACTCCACGGGATACTGTTCATCTCCACCGTCGACCTCCTCCAGCCTCCACGGGCTACTGTTCATCCACCATCGACCTCCTCCAGCCTCCACCCGCGACTGTTCATCCACGGGCTCCTGTTCATCCATCCTCCACCGCGCGCTACTCCACCGGCTAATGTTCAACCACCCCTCTCCACGGGCTCCTGTTCAACCACCCCTCCATGGGCTACTATTCATCCACCCCTCCACCGTCTACTGTTCATCCAGCCCTCCACGGGGTTGTCCTGTTCATCCAGCCCTCCACACCACAAGGTCCTGTTCATCCAGCCCTCCACACCACAAGGTCCTGTTCATCCAGAGGCAATGCCACTGCTCACTGTTCATCCACCCCGCCCCCGCAATGCTCATTGTTCATCTAGAGAGGCAGCATCCATCGGCTTCAGTTAGCAGCAGTAGCGAAGGAATTGTTCGATCGGGTTCAATTAACAGCCATCAATCGATTGCTCGGGTTCAGTAACGCGTAGCCTGCAGTGCAATTGCTCGGGTTCAGTTAGAGCCCAACGCTTCGCTCAGGTTCAGTTAGAGCCAACGCCTCACACACACGCGCGTACGTGCACGAGAGAAATGCGCATCGCTCGGCCCCCGACCGCCCACCGTAACCGGGAACTCCCCGAAATTTTCCTCACCCTCGCTTCTACCACGGTTTTTTTCATCATGGACGGCCCAAAGAATGTCATGCAACTGCGTCTCCAACCCGTCCAGGACGAAAAGCCCATTTTCTGTCATGATTTTTTGTCACAGAATAGAAGTCGGAGACCACCACATCAATGATGATACCGGGTTTTGTCACAATTATCATCATAGAAGTGTCATTTGTATGACAGAAAAAATTTCATTCAGTCCAAAATGTCACGGATGTGTCTTTTTTTGTAGTGTTGCTCATTTTGCTGCCATTTTTCGATCTCCTTGCTCAAAGCTCCATTCACAAAACTGCTTTTGGGGATTGTCCTTCGGTATGTGACTCCTCCAATGGTCCAATTAGTTTTTGTTCTACTGCTTTATTTATTGAAAAATTTTGCTGCTGAGGTGACCCAATTCTTGAGCTTGCATGTCAAATTTATATGGTCCGAAGTAGTTTTGATGCATGATTTAGCCTCTAGACACTTGTGGGAGGAGTTGCTATCAATCATGTTGAGTTCGGTTCACTTTTATTTTGAGTCACTAAAAATTAAGAAATTTTCAGAGGAAGAAAATGTTGAGGAGATTGTTGAGAGGCTCCTCGAGTCGGCGTTCGAAGAAAAAGGAGAATGAAAAGCCCAAGTACAACCTTCCTCGCACCGCGGAGGTCCGGCCGTGTGAATGGCCAAGTGATGCATTCTTGGAGGCAGCCGGATTTTATGAGGATTTCTATTATTTGGCTGAGAATGCAGGCATCACCGACTTCCTCCACGACCAGTGTGAATAGTATCTCCTACTCACTAATACTTTCATGCAAAATTTTCACTTTCATGCTAGGAGATCACCACCCTCGGTAGAATTTTATTTATATGATGAGTATAAGGAGATGTCGCTCTATGATTTTTGTGAGGTTTGCAAGTTACCTTTTAAGGGCAGCATCGAGGAACCACGACCTTGTGATGTGGAAGATTTTATTAAAGATATTTCTATAGGGGAAAGGAGAAAGGTGTCGGCAATAAGAACATCTAGTATACATTTTCCTGTCCTGCGCTACTACTCATTATTTGCTAGTAGATATTTAATTGGTCGCAGGGACAGTGGGGGCCTTAGTGCTCCTAACCTTGCCATTTTGCACCATGCTTTATTCCGCGATTAAACTTTCAGTTTAGGCGCTATGGTTGCTAAACGGTTGAGTTTAAACCGTACAGTGGGTACTATCTTTGGAGGTATCTATGCTTCTCATCTTGCTAAATATTTTGAGATACCTATTAGACATTATGAGAAAGAAGAAAAGTTGTTGCCCACTATTTACTTAGATTATAAGAGTATTGTCCGGGGGATGAACCCCGGGCAGGCAACGGAACCCGGATCCTTTTCAAAAATAGCGGAGCCTGCATCGCCCCTCAAACCGGCACGCGCCTGGCCGGGTCGCTCGACCCGGCAAGGCCCGCAGCCCGGCCAAGTTCTCCAACTCGGCAAGGTACGTCGACCCGGCCTCAGCGACTGGCGCAAGACAACCCAACCCGACGCAACGAAGGCCTCGCCAACAAGCCGACCCCACCCAGGCAGTACGATGGGACGAGACTTCAATCACCGATGACCAAGAAAATAGTGCCTCCACCCATGCCTATGGCCAGCCGGAGCGTGGCAACAGTGCCCCTCACCTACCCGCTGACCAGGGCTGGCATGGCAACAGTGCTCCCGCTCTCGCTGCTGACAGCAGCAAGTAGCGACCTGACGGGGCATCACTATACACGACTCGACTCGGCCTCACCGTGACGATCGACAAGATGACGCACAGTCCCCCTAGGCACGCGGGGCCCGCACCTAGGGGAACCCGGCGAACCACAGGCCCTCGGAGGGACCCAGCCTGGGTTCCCGGACGCTGACAACTCGGACCCACCGGCTCGGAGTATTACCATTGTATCCCTGGGGGTGTTGGTCTATAAAACCCCCAGGAGCCCACGTATACAGGGGCATGTGGTATGTGATGTATGTAGAGAATAGGAACGAGTAAGCAACTAGCCACCAAAATAGCCACCCCAGAGAGAAGGGGCAGCCCAAGCCTTGGCCAGCTCCCTTCCTCTCCCATATAGCTCCAGGAGCAACATTGTACTATCAAACATCAAACTACACTCGGCAGGACTAAGGGTATTATCTCTCCGGAGAGCCCCAAACCTGGGTATGTCCGGCGTCTCGCGCCCGCTCATGCCAACCCCGCCTCTGGAGCCCACCAGCACCCTCGAGCCTCCTCCTATCTTTAGCCATCCCTTGGTATCTATCGTGCGCCCACCACGACAGTTGCTGCCCACCGTGGGGCAACTCGAGGAGCTGGCTGGGAGTATGCTTCAGACGGGGCCCCTCTCCTACTCCGACGAGTCTGTCGCACTGGCGAACAACGACGTCGGCGCGCTCGCCGCCTCCTTCGCCGCGCTACGCATCTCTGACGCGTTCACGGCCGTCGAGTACCCCAGCGAGGTGCTCAGCTACTCTGACTCTCCCCTCTCCCTTGGCGGTGGCGTTGCCGTCGGGGCAATGGACGTGCATGTGGAGGTTTTCGTCACCGGTGATGGCGCCTCCTCCTCATCAACAAAGACGAGGAAGGTCGCAAAAGCCAGGGCTTGGAATGGACCAAGCCGTCCGATCCGTTGCGCCGTGATGCAGAGCCTCCACATCCCCATTGGCACCAACGTCAATGCCACCAACATCGCCGAGGCCCAATCTCATCTCGAGGAAAGGCGCCAGCAGATGCTGGACCTGTCCGAGACGCTCGCCGCCACCAAGCGTTGCCTGGAGGCTGCTCAGCTGGAGCACGCCGCCGCCCATGGATTCGCGCCCGCGCGGCCGAGCCAAGCCGGGTCGCCGATGTGCGTACCCGGGGAGGAGCGATCGGCCGGGCCCTTGGCACCGTCCGGACCGTCTAGAAGGACCCAGTGAAGAACATGCGCGCTGCCCAGGCAGCCGCAGTCGGCCTGGACTAGCTCACGGGTGAAGAGCTGCAGGAGTGCATCGGGTGGATGCGTGAGCTCCTCAACACAGCCAACACCCAGCAGGATCGCCTCAACCAGCTCAACAAGCCGGCGGGATCCGGCTCCGCCCGCCTTGGCGGACCCGGTGAACTTCTGCACACGGCTTCCTTGCCACCCGGCGAGGCGCACTCCGGCCAAGCCTGGACTCGGCGCAACCAGGCCGCCGCAGCCGCCGATGTCTTGGGCGACGAGCCCACCCCGGAGACCCAGCACAGACCCGGCCAGCATGGCCTGTGTCCGGCTCCGACCGACCCGGTCCCTCGGGGCCTCACCGCCAGTTGACTCGGCCCGCGCACCATCGACGACGTCGACACTCGCCACTGCCTCGATCAGCTCGCTCACTCCCTGGAGGTGGAAGAGATCGGCGCTATCGGGCCGGCATGCTTCGGCCCACACCTTCGGGATAAGCCCTTCCCCAAAGGATTCATACTTCCCCGCGACACCCCCAAGTACAACGGGACTGTGAAGCCATAAGACTGGCTCACCGACTACACCATGGCCATTAGTATCACCGGTGCCAATCGCCGTCTCGCCGTGCGCTACGCACCGCTCATGCTCTAGGGGTCGGCCCGCACGTGGTTGAAGAGTCCGCCGACAGGCAGCATCAACGCATGGGTCGATTTCGAGGAGGCCTTCGTCCGCAACTTCACGGGGACCTACAAGCGACCCGGCCGCCCTAGCCAGCTCGCCATGTGCGTGCAGGGGCCAATGAAGATCGGTTGCAAGTACCTCACACGCTGGACCGAGCTTCGAAACAACTGCGAGGGCGTCCATGAAGTCCAGGTGATCCAGTATTTTGTCAACGGGTGCCGAGATGGCACCCTCCTCAAGCACAAGCTCTTGTGCTCCGAGCCGGTCACCATGGCCGTGCTCATGGTAACGGCGGACAAATATGCCAACGCCGACTCCGCCATGAAGATCCAGGTGGCACTCAACAAAGCCGGCAAGGCAGAGCCGGTGCCCCCTCCGAAGCCGGCCGGTGAAAGCAGCCAGCAGCAGCATCACCAGAACAACAAGCGCAAGACCGACCAGCCGGCGCAACGTCACGACAACCGGCTCGTCGCGGCCGCCAAGCCCGCGGCAGACCCGGCGACGAAGCGCCGGCAGACCGGCAAGATGGCCTGGCAGCCCGCCATGAGTTTCGAAGAGATGCTCGACGCTCCCTGCAAGCACCACAGCGGCGCAAGGCCGTCCACGCACACGCTTAGGCAGTGCACCATCACCAAGCGCATCATGAGGGGAGACGTCCTGACTCCTCCGGCTCCGGCTCCAGGCGCGGGGTGGCCGCCTCCGCCTCCTCCACCGCCTCCAGCTGGCAGCGCGATGCGCGACGACACCTTCCCGGACCAAAATGCAGCCTACGTTGTCTTCACCAGCCTCGGCGACGACAAGCGCAGCGAGCGCCTCCTTCGGCAGGAGGTGAACACCGTCGTCCCGACCAAGCCGGAGTTCATGCACTGGTCGGATTGCCCGATCACCTGGACCCGGGAGGATCACCCGGCGCTGATGCCGAATCCGGGTGGTTATGCCCTCGTCCTCAACCCCACAATCGTCGCGTGGCACACGTGCAAGTTCTCTCAAGTCCTCATCAATGGCGGCAGCAGCATGAACATCCTCTACCACGACACGATGACCAAGATCGTCCTCAAGGCCGAGGACCTCGAGCCGACCCGGACGATTTTCCACGGCATCGTACCCGACCTTTCCTGCTCTCCTATTGGCCGGGTTCAGCTTGATGTCCTCTTCAGTGACAGCGGCCACTTCTGGCGCGAACCAATCTGGTTCGAGATGGTGGGCCTGTCCAGCGCGTACCACGCGCTGCTGGGCCGACCCGCACTCGCCAAGTTCATGGCGGTTCCCCACTATGCGTATCTAAAGATGAAGATGACGAGTCCCAAGGGCCTCATCACCGTTACCAGCGACTACCGCAAGTCCTTGGAGTACGCCCGAGATGGCACCAAGTTGGCCGAGTCGCTGGTCATAGCTGAGGAGCGGCGCCAGCTCGACCGGATCATCGCCATGGAAGGCGAAGCCTCGGCCGCATCGATCCCGGTCAAGGACCCGGCCAACGAAGACGCCTTCAAGCCCTCCAGGGAGACCAAGAAAGTGAAGCTCAACCCGGAAGATCCCATCTGCAGCAAGTACGTTGTCGTACGCGCCCGCCTCAACAACAAATAGGAAGGCAAGCTCGTTGACTTCCTCCGTGAGAATCGGGATATCTTCGCATAGACCCCCAAGGACATGCCGGGTATCCCGAGGAAGTAAGCCGAGCACAAACTTCACGTCCGCAAGGACACCAAGAGTGTCCGTCAACCCCTCCGACGATTTTCTGAAGAGAAGAGAAGAACCATTCGTGAAGAGGTCGCCAATCTTTTGGCGGCCGGCTTCATAATGGAAGTGTTTCACCCTGAGTGGCTGGCCAATCCAGTCCTCGACCTGAAGAAGAACAAGACTTGGCGCATGTGTGTCGACTACACCAGCCTCAACAAGGCCTGTCCCAAGGATCCGTTCGCCCTCCCGCAGATCGACCAAGTCATCGACTCGACCGCCGGGTGCGAGCTCCTGTCCTTCCAGGACGCTTAGTCCGGCTAACACCAGATCAAGCTGGACCCGGCAGATGCCCTGAATACGTCCTTCATCACGCCCTTTGGGGCATACTGTTACATCACCATGTCGGTCGGCTTGAAGAACGCCGACGCCACCTTTCAACGCTGCATGCAGAAATGTCTGCTGCCGCAACTCGGACACAATATCCACGTTTACGTGGACGACATCGTGGTGAAGACCAAGCAGAAGCTCACGCTCCTCGACGATTTGAACGAAACATTCGCCAACCTCCGCGAATACAAGGTCAAGCTTAACCCGAAAAAATGCGTTTTCAGCGTCCCGGCCGGAAAGCTACTTGGCTTCCTCGTCTCGGAACGCGGCATCGAGGCGAACCCATAGAAGATCAAGGACATCGAGCGCATGCGCAAGCCGGCTCGGCCACACGATGTCCAGAAGTTCACCGGATGCCTGGCCTCGGTCAGCCGGTTCCTAAGTCGGCTGGGGGAGAGGGCGCTGCCACTGTACCAGCTGAAGAAGAAGACGAGCCCATTCAAATGGAACAACAAGGCAGACAAGGCCTTCCAAGACCTCAAGCGCATGCTCTCCACCGCACCAGTCCTGGCCGCGCCGACCGACATGGAGCCGCTGTTGCTCTACATAGCCGCGACCTCGTGGGCGGTCAGCACGGTGCTGGTGGTCGAGCGACTAGAGAAGGGCAAGATCCAAGCCGTTCAGCGTCCGGTCTACTACCTGAGCAAGGTGCTCTCCATCTCCAAGCATAACTACCCGCACTACTAGAAGATGTGTTACAGCGTGTACCTCACCGCCAAGAAGCTGAAGTAGTACTTCCAAGAGCACGTCGTCACCGTCTTCAGCACGACGCCCATCGTAGAAATCATCGGGTGCCAGGATGCCTCTGACCGGGTCGCCAAGTGGGCGCTCCAGCTAGCCGGCCGCACCATCCTCTACGAGCCCCGCACCACGATCAAGTCTCAGGCCTTGGCCGACTTCCTCGTCGACTGGACCGAGACCCAGTACTTGCCACCGCCTCCCGACTCGACGCATTGGCGCATGCACTTCGACGGGTCCAAGATGCAACTCGGCCTCGGGGCCGGCATTGTGATGTCATCACCGAAGGGCAACCAGCTCCACTACGCGCTGCAGATCTACTTCGCCGCCTCCAGCAACGTCGCCGAGTACGAAGCCCTTGTGCACGGCCTCCGGCTTGCCAAGGAACTCGGCATCCGGCACATCCTGTGCTACGACGACTCGGACCTCGTCGTGCAGCAATGCTCCAGCGACTGGGACGCCCACGACTCCAACATGGCAGGCTACCGCTTCCTCGTCCAGAAGCTGTCTGGATCCTTCGAGGGTTGCGAGTTCCTCCACGTCCCGCACGCGGAGAATGAAGCAGCCGACACGCTCACCAAGATTGCCTCGTCCCGATAGTCCATCCCGTCCGGCGTCTCCCTCGAGCACCTGTGCAAGCCGTCCTTCAAGCCGTCGCCGGACTCTGAGTCCAACCATGTTCCAGACAACCCGACCGCGCCTCAACCCGGCCCGGGGGCTACTGAACCCGGCTCGAGGACTGCTGAACCCGGCCCGGGGGCTGCTCAGCTCGACCCGGCCACCATAGCCCCGGACCCGGCCGTCGCCATCCCCGACCCAGGGGCTGGCGACTCGGAACCCACCATGGTGGCCGCCTTCGCCGTGGTTACGGCTCCATCTTGGGACCTCCCAATATCAGAATTCTTGGAGAATGGGGTTCTCCCCATGGATGAAACCGAGGCCCGGCAGGTGCAGCGCCGGGCATCCGCCTACAACATCATCAACAACGAGCTCGTCAAGCGTAGCTCCACCGGCGTGTTCCAGCGCTGCGTCGAGCAGGATCAGGGCATCGACATCCTCGACATACTCCAGGGTGAATGCGGTCACCATGCCGCATCGCGATCCTTGGTGTCCAAGGCGTTCCACCATGGTTTTAACTGGCCCACGGCCCTCGAAGATGCCGAGTCATTCGTTCTCAAGTGTGAGGGGTGCAAGCGCTTTAGCAAATGCAGCCACCAGCCGGCGTCAGCACTCCGCACCATACCGATCGCCTGGCCCTTCGTGGTCTGGGGACTCGACATGGTGGGACCCTTCAAAACTGCTCGAGGCGGCATGACGCACTGTTGGGGAACGTAGTAATTTCAAAAATTTCCTACGTACACGCAAGATCATGGTGATGGCATAGCAACGAGAGGGGAGAGTATTGTCCACGTACCCTCGTAGACCGTAAGCGGAAGCGTTAGCACAACGTGGTTGATGTAGTCGTACGTCTTCACGATCCGACCGATCCAAGCACCGAACGTACGGCACCTCCGAGTTCAGCACACGTTCAGCTCGATGACGATCCCCGGGCTCCGATCCAGCAAAGCTTCGGGGATGAGTTCCGTCAGCACGACGGCGTGGTGACGATGATGATGTTCTACCGGCGCAGGGCTTCACCTAAACTCCGCGACGATATGACCGAGGTGGAATATGGTGGAGGGGGGCACCGCACACGGCTAAGGAACGATCCGTAGATCAACTTGTGTTGTTGCGGGGTGCCCCCTGCTCCCGTATATAAAGGAGCAAGGGGAGGGCCGACCAAGGAGGAGGAGGCGCGCCCAAGGGGAGTCCTACTCCCACCGGGAGTAGGACTCCCTCCTTCCTTGTTGGAGTAGGAGAAAGGGGGAAAGAGGGGGAGAGGAGGAAGGAAAGGGGGGCCGCACCCCTTGTCCAATTCGGACCAGAGAGGGGCTGCGCGCCTCCTTCCTTTCGGCCTCTCTCCTCTATTCCCGTATGGCCCAATAAGGCCCATATACTCCCGGCGAATTCCCGTAACTCTCCGGTACTCCGAAAAATACCCGAATCACTCGGAACCTTTCTGAACTCCGAATATAGTCGTCCAATATATCGATCTTTACGTCTCGACCATTTCGAGACTCCTCGTTATGTCCCCGATCTCATCCAGGACTCCGAACTCCTTCGGTACATCAAAACTTATAAACTCGTAATAAAACTGTCATCGAAACCTTAAGCGTGCGGACCCTACGGGTTCGAGAACTATGTAGACATGACCTAGAACTATTCTCGGTCAATAACCAATAGCGGAACCTGGATGCTCATATTGGCTCCTACATATTCTACGAAGATCTTTATCGGTCAAACCGCATAACAACATACGTTGTTCCCTTTGTCATCGGTATGTTACTTGCCCGAGATTCGATCGTCGGTATCCAATACCTAGTTCAATCTCGTTACTGGCAAGTCTCTTTACTCATTACATAATGCATCATTCCGTAACTAACTCATTAGCTACATTACTTGCAAGGCTTATAGTGATGTGCATTACCGAGAGGGCCCAGAGATACCTCTCCCACAATCGGAGTGACAAAACCTAATCTCGAAATACGCCAACCCAACATGTACCTTTGGAGACACCTGTAGTACTCCTTTATAATCACCCAGTTACGTTGTGACGTTTGGTAGCACCCAAAGTGTTCCTCCGGTAAACGGGAGTTGCATAATCTCATAGTTACAGGAACATGTATAAGTCATGAAGAAAGCAATAGCAACATACTAAACGATCAAGTGCTAGGCTAACAGAATGGGTCATGTCAATCACATCATTCTCCTAATGATGTGATCCCATTAATCAAATGACAACACATGTCTATGGTTAGGAAACATAACCATCTTTGATTAATGAGCTAGTCATGTAGAGGCATACTAGTGACTATATGTTTGTCTATGTATTCACACATGTATCATGTTTCCGGTTAATACAATTCTAGCATGAATAATAAACTTTTATCATGAAATAAGGAAATAAATAATAACTTTATTATTGCCTCTAGGGCATATTTCCTTCACGCACTTGCTGGTGGCAGTGGACAAATTCACCAAGTGGATCGAGGCAAGACCAATCAAGAAACTGGACGGGCCAACAGCCGTCCGGTTCATCAAGGACAAAGCGGTGCGCTACGGCATGCCGAACAGCATCATCACCAACAATGGCACCAACTTCACCAAGGGCGCCCTCGAGCAATACTGCTTCGTCTCCGGCATCCGCCTCGACCTGGCCTGCATTGCGCATGCATAGTCCAACGGGCAGGTCGAGCGCGCCAATGGACTCATCCTGTCCGGCGTCAAGCCGTGACTCATCAAGCCACTCATCCGCTCACCCGGCAGCTGGCTTGACGAGTTGCCAGCCATTCTCTGGAGTCTACGCACCACGCCGAATCGATCGACCGGGTTCACCTGGTTCTTCCTTGTTTATGGAGCCGAAGCCGTCATCCCGACCGACGTTGAGTTCGACTTGCCGCGCGTCACGATGTACACCGAAGCCGAAGCCAGATAAGCCCGCAAAGATGGCATCGACCTGTTCGGAGAAGCACACCTCCCGGTGCTCAGCCGTTCGTCCATCTACCGGCAAGGCCCGAGGCACTACCACAACAAGAAGATCAAGCCCCTCGCGTTCCGCGAGGGCGACCTCGTCCTCCGACTCGTCCAAGAGCAAGCAAGCCAGCACAAGCTCTCCCGTCCATTTGAGGGCCCATTCATCATGAGCAGGTACAGTTACCTCATCAAGTTCTACTTTCCTCCCACTCACTTATTTCAAGAGAAACTCCTTCTCTAGAAAGGATCCATTCTTAGCAACGAATGTTTTGCCTTTGGATTTGTGATAGAAGGAGTACCCAACAGTTTCCTTTGGGTATTCTATGAAGACGCACTTCTCCGATTTGGGTTCGAGCTTATCAGGTTGAAAACCTTTTTCATATAAGCATCGCAACTCCAAACTTTAAGAAACGACAGCTTAGGTTTACTTCTAAACCATAGTTCATACGATGTCGTCTCAATGGATTTAGATGGTGCCCTTTTAACGTGAATGCAGCTGTCTCTAATGCGTAACCCCAAAAGATAATGGTAAATTAGTAAGAGACATCATAGATCGTACCATATCCAATAAAGTGCGGTTACGACGTTCGGACACACCATAACGTTGTGGTGTTCCAGGTGGCGTGAGCTGTGAAACTATTCCACATTGTTTTAATTGAAGACCAAACTCGTAACTCAAATATTCGTCTCCGTGATCAGATCGCAGAAACTTTATTTTCTTGTTATGATGATTTTTCCACTTCACTCTGAAATTCTTTGAACCTTTCGACTATTTCAGACTTATGTTTCATCAAGTAGATATACCCATATCTGCTCAAATCATCTTGTGAAGGTCAGAAAATAATGATACTTGCCACGAGCATCAACACTCATTGGATCGCATACATCGGTATGTATTATTTCCAATAAGTCAGTAGCTTGTTCCATTGTTCCGGAGAACGGAGTTTTAGTCATCTTGCCCAAAAGGTACGGTTCGCAAGCATCAAAATGATTCATAACCAAGTGATTCCGAAAATCCATCTTTATGGAGTTTCTTCATGCGCTTTACACCGATATGACCCAAACGGCAGTGCCACAAATAAGTTGCACTATCATTATTAACTTTGCATCTTTTGGCATCAATATTATGAATATGTGTATCACTATGATCGAGATCCAACAAACTATTTTCATTGGGTGTATAACCATCGAAGGTCTTATTCATGTAAACAGAATAACAATTATTCTCTAACTTTAAATGAATAACCGTATCGCAATAAACACGATCAAATCATGTTCATGCTCAACGCAAATGCCAAATAACATTTATTTAGGTTTAACACTAATCCTGAAAGTATAGGGAGTGTGCGATGATGATCATATCAATCTTGGAACTACTTCCAACACTCATCGTCACTTCCCCTTCAACTAGTCTTTGTTTATTCTATAACTCCTATTTTGAGTTACTAATCTTAGCAACCGAACAAGTATCAAATACTCAGGAGCTACTATAAACACTAGTAAGGCACACATCAATAACCTGTATATCAAATATACCCTTATTCACTTTGCCATCCTTCTTATCCACCAAATATTCAGGGCATTTCTTCTTCCAGTGACCATTTCCTTTGCAGTGTAAGTACTCAGTTTCAGGCTTTGGTTCAGATTTGGGCTTCTTCGTGGGAGTGACAACTTGCTTGTCATTCTACTTCAAGTTCCCCTTTCTTTCCCTTTGCCCTTTTCTTGAAACTAATGGTCTTGTCAATCATCAACACTTGATGCTCTTTCTTGATTTCTACCTTCGTCGATTTCAACATCACGAAGAGCTCGGGAATCGTTTTCGTCATCCTTTGCGTACTATAGTTCATCATGAAGTTCTAGTAACTTAGTGATGGTGACTAGAGAATTCTGTCAATCACTATCTTATCTGGAAGATTAACTCCCACTTGATTCAAGCGATCGAAGTACCCAGACAATCTGAGCACATGCTCACTAGTTGAGCGATTCTCCTCCATCTTTTAGCTATAGAACTTGTTGGAGACTTCATATCTCTCAACTCGGGTATTTGCTTGAAATATTAACTTCAATTCCTGGAACATCTCATATGGTCCATGACATTCAAAACATCTTTGAAGTCCCGATTCTTAGCCGTTAAGCATGGTGCACTAAACTATCAAGTAGTCATCATTTGAGCTAGCCAAACATTCATAACGTCTGCATCTGCTCCTGCAATAGGTTTGTCACCTAGCGGTGCATCAAGGACATAATTCTTCTGTGCAGCAATGAGGATAAACCTCAAATCACGGATCCAATCCGCATCATTGCTACTAACATTTTTCAACATAATTTTCTCTAGGAACATATCAAAATAAACATATGAAAGCAACAACGCAAGCTATTGATCTACAACATAATTTGTAAAATACTACCAGGACTAAGTTCATGATAAATTTAAGTTCAATTAATCATATTACTTAAGAACTCCCACTTAGACAGACATCTCTCTAGTCATCTAAGTGATCACGTGATCCAAATCAACTAAACCATGTCCGATCATCACGTGAGATGGAGTAGTTTCAATGGTGAACATCATTATGTTGATCATATCTACTATATGATTCACGCTCGACCTTTCGGTCTCCGTGTTCCGAGGCCATATCTGTATATGCTAGGATCGTCAAGTTTGACCTGAGTATTCCGCGTGTGCAACTGTTTTGCACCCGTTGTATTTGAACGTAGAGCCTATCACACCCGATCATCACGTGGTGTCTTAGCACGAAGAACTTTCGCAACGGCGCATACTCAGGGAGAACACTTCTTGATTATTAGTGAGAGATCATCTTAAAATGCTACCGTCAATCAAAGCAAGATAAGATGCATAAAGGATAAACATCACATGCAATCAATATAAGTGATATGATATGGCCATCATCATCTTGTGCTTGTGATCTCCATCTTCGAAGCACTGTCATGATCACCATCGTCACCGGCGCGACACCTTGATCTCCATCGTAGCATCGTTGTCGTTACGCCATCTATTGCTTCTACAACTATCGCTACCGCTTAGAGATAAAGTAAAGCAATTACAGGGCGTTTGCATTTCATACAATAAAGCGACAACCATATGGCTCCTGCCAGTTGCCGATAACTTCGGTTACAAAACATGATCATCTCATAAAATAAAATATAGCATCACGTCTTGACCATATCACATCACAACATGCCCTGCAAAAACAAGTTAGACGTCCTCTACTTTGTTGTTGCAAATTTTACGTGGCTACTACGGGCTTTAGCAAGAACCGTTCTTACCTACGCATAAAAACCACAATGATAGTTCGTCAAGTTGGTGATGTTTTAACCTTCGCAAGGACCGGGCGTAGCCACACTCGATTCAGCTAAAGTGAGAGAGACAGACACCCGCCAGCCACCTTTAAGCACGAGTGCTCGCAACGGTGAAACCAGTCTCGCGTAAGCGTATGCGTAATGTCGGTCCGGGCCGCTTCATCTCACAATACCGCCGAACCAAAGTATGACATGCTGGTAAGCAGTATGACTTGTATCGCCCACAACTCACTTGTGTTCTACTCGTGCATATAACATCAACGCATAAAACTTAGGCTCGGATGCCACTGTTGGGGAACGTAGTAATTTAAAAAATTTCCTACGTACACGCAAGATCATGGTGATGGCATAGCAACGAGAGGGGAGAGTATTGTCCACGTACCCTCATAGACCGTAAGCGGAAGCGTTAGCACAACGTGGTTGATGTAGTCGTACGTCTTCACAATCCGACCGATCCAAGCACTGAACGTACGGCACCTCCGAGTTCAGCACACGTTCAGCTCGATGATGATCCCCGGGCTCCGATCCAGCAAAGCTTCGGGGATGAGTTCCGTCAGCATGACGGCGTGGTGACGATGATGATGTTCTACCGGCGCAGGGCTTCACCTAAACTCCGCGACGATATGACCGAGGTGGAATATGGTGGAGGGGGGCACCGCACACGGCTAAGGAACGATCCGTAGATCAACTTGTGTTGTTGTGGGGTGCCCCCCTGCCCCCGTATATAAAGGAGCAAGGGGTGGGCCGGCCAAGGAGGAGGAGGCGCGCCCAAGGGGAGTCCTACTCCCACCGGGAGTAGGACTCCCTCCTTCCTTGTTGGAGTAGGAGAAAGGGGGAAAGAGGGGGAGAGGAGGAAGGAAAGGGGGGCCGCACCCCTTGTCCAATTCGGACCAGAGAGGAGCTGCGCGCCTCCTTCCTTTCGGCCTCTCTCCTCTATTCCCGTATGGCCCAATAAGGCCCATATACTCCCGGCGAATTCCCGTAACTCTCCGGTACTCCGAAAAATACCCGAATCACTCGGAACCTTTCCGAACTCCGAATGTAGTCGTCCAATATATCGATCTTTACGTCTCGACCATTTCGAGACTCCTCGTTATGTCCCTGATCTCATCCGGGACTCCGAACTCCTGCGGTACATCAAAACTTATAAACTCGTAATAAAACTGTCATCGAAACCTTAAGCGTGAGGACCCTACGGGTTCGAGAACTTTGTAGACATGACCTAGAACTATTCTCGGTCAATAACCAATAGCGGAACCTGGATGCTCATATTGGCTCCTACATATTCTACGAAGATCTTTATCGGTCAAACCGCATAACAACATACGTTGTTCCCTTTGTCATCGGTATGTTACTTGCCCGAGATCCGATCGTCGGTATCCAATACCTAGTTCAATCTCATTACTGGCAAGTCTCTTTACTCGTTACATAATGCATCATTCCGTAACTAACTCATTAGCTGCATTACTTGCAAGGCTTATAGTGATGTGCATTACCGAGAGGGCCCAGAGATACCTCTCCCACAATCGGAGTGACAAAACCTAATCTCGAAATACGCCAACCCAACATGTACCTTTGGAGACACCTGTAGTACTCCTTTATAATCACCCAGTTACGTTGTGACGTTTGGTAGCACCCAAAGTGTTCCTCCGGTAAACGGGAGTTGCATAATCTCATATTTACAGGAACATGTATAAGTCATGAAGAAAGCAATAGCAACATACTAAACGATCAAGTGCTAGGCTAACAGAATGGGTCATGTCAATCACATCATTCTCCTAATGATGTGATCCCATTAATCAAATGACAACACATGTCTATGGTTAGGAAACATAACCATCTTTGATTAATGAGCTAGTCAAGTAGAGGCATACTAGTGACTATATGTTTGTCTATGTATTCACACATGTATCATGTTTCCGGTTAATACAATTCTAGCATGAATAATAAACTTTTATCATGAAATAAGGAAATAAATAATAACTTTATTATTGCCTCTAGGGCATATTTCCTTCACGCACTTGCTGGTGGCAGTGGACAAATTCACCAAGTGGATCGAGGCAAGACCAATCAAGAAACTGGACGGGCCAACAGCCGTCCGGTTCATCAAGGACAAAGCGGTGCGCTACGGCATGCCGAACAGCATCATCACCAACAATGGCACCAACTTCACCAAGGGCGCGCTCGAGCAATACTGCTTCGTCTCCGGCATCCGCCTCGACCTGGCCTGCATTGCGCATGCATAGTCCAACGGGCAGGTCGAGCGCGCCAATGGACTCATCCTGTCCGGCGTCAAGCCGTGACTCATCAAGCCACTCATCCGCTCACCCGGCAGCTGGCTTGACGAGTTGCCAGCCATTCTCTGGAGTCTACGCACCACGCCGAATCGATCGACCGGGTTCACCTGGTTCTTCCTCGTTTATGGAGCCGAAGCCGTCATCCCGACCGACGTCGAGTTCGACTTGCCGCGCGTCACGATGTACACCGAAGCCGAAGCCAGATAAGCCCGCAAAGATGGCATCGACCTGCTCGGAGAAGCACACCTCCCGGTGCTCAGCCGTTCGTCCATCTACCGGCATGGCCCGAGGCACTACCACAACAAGAAGATGAAGCCCCTCGCGTTCCGCGAGGGCAACCTCGTCCTCCGACTCGTCCAAGAGCAAGCAAGCCAGCACAAGCTCTCCCGTCCATTTGAGGGCCCATTCATCATGAGCAGGGCCTTGCGCGATTGCAATGCCTACTACCTCATTGATGCACGAAGGTCAAAGAAGCACAAGAGAGACACCGCCGGCGAAGAAACGACCCGGCCGTGGAACGCGGAACTCCTCCGTCCGTTTTACAGCTAGCTGCATGAATGTATGTATCATCGCCTTTTGTAAACGCATGAAACTACAGGGCTCCCGAGCGAGACTTGGGGCTGCCTTTTGTCGACCAATTTATTGTGTCTCTACTTTCTCGCATCACCATGCCACTGAACCCGGCCACCTGCTCGACCAGCTCGACCCGGGGGCTGGCCGGCTCGATCGCCACCCCTCCGCCTTGCTTGGTGATTCCTGATACAATAAGGTTGCCGCGGTCCCCCACTTCGCCTAAAAGCCACAGATCCGGCTTCGGCTGTCGGCCAGCAAGCACAGCGGGCCAAAGCTCCTTCATGCTTCAAACGCCAAGTCAAAGGCCGCCGAGTCGATCAACCCGGCCCGTCACACAGATACCAGATAGCTGCACGACCGGCTCCTCGCCAACCTGCTTCGCCGGGTTGCTGCAAGCCGGCCCAGTGGGTGTTTCGCTCGCGCTCAACGTTTTGAAGGGCCCAAGTCCTGCACACTCCCCTCAAAGAACCGAATTCCTTGTCACGGACCGGAACCTCGGCCGTCTGACTCGCGAGGGAGGTTTGAGAAAGGAGAAACACAAGAACACAATGCAAGAAATGGAAGGCAAAAGCAAAAACACTCACGACATTTACTCATAAATATTTAAAAGGCCCACAACCCAAGTTCATTACACCCTAAAACCCCCAGTGGGTGGGTGGACCTGCTACTTAACAAATTTTACAGAGTGTCTCAGGCATCTCCAGCGCTGTGTCGCGACATCGACGGATCTCCCCTGGCGGCCTCTGGGTCCAGCGAGGCGCCGGTGTCCTCCTCGGCACCCGCGTCGTGGTAGACGCCCGTCTCCTCCGAGCTCCCTTCCGGATCGTGGAGAAGCAAGCCGTAGTTGTCGCTATCCATGGCCATGCCGTCTTCCGTTCGCTCCAGGTGGAACTCGTCGTGGAAGGTGAACTCGGCGATGAAGCTGGCCTAGGAGGCGATCCGGCCGGCTTGCTCCTGCAGCAACTGCTCCGAGCCGGCCCGCTGGCCCATCAGCGCATCCAGCTGAAGGTCCGGATGCCAAGACAACGCGAAGCAGAGTGCCATCTCTGCGCCGGCATGAGCGGCGGAGACGCGCCACTTGCCAAGGCGATCCGGCCCCATCTCCAACCAACGCACATGGTGTGTAAAGCTAGACGGAGTCCGGCCAGAGGGCCGCCGGCATCGCGGTTCCGGCCTGGGACAGCCACTCCATCTAGGTCCCCAAGACCAGCAGGCGGGCCTCAGCAGCAGCGATGATCTCCGGGAAGATCCAGTCTACCCGCGGATTCGTCCTGGACCCAGCGTCGCCGGTCGGGCCGCGCTGATAGCGGACGGCTTCCTCCGCCAGCCGCTGCGTCTCCGGGAAAGCCCCTGCCATAGAATAAGAAGCAAATTAGAAGAAGAACAACAAGGAAGAAAGATCGGATCCCGACCCAGCAAACTACAAGAAAAAGCACTTACTGGAGAAGGACTCTTCAAGGTGCTGCGCTTCGAGCAACGTACCACGCCGCTCCCGTTCATTGGCACGGTCGCGCTCCTCGAGCGCCTTCTCCAGGTCGGCTTCCTTGGCAAGAGCCGCCTTCAGCTCGGCGTCCTTGTTGTCGGCCGCATTCTCGGCCGCCTCCCGACGACGGGCCTCATCCTGCTGGGCCCCCTCAGCCGTGGTGACCTGCCCCCGCAGGCGATCCACCTCAGCCTGGAGCCGGCCCTTGTCGTCAGCCAGCTGGCCGTGCTACTGGTCCGCCTCCACCAGGGCCTGTTGCTTCTCCACCACCTTGGCGGATTCCGCCTTAAGGAGCTCCACCTTGGCCTCAAGGCGGCTCTTGTGACCCGCCAGCTGCTCATGCAGCCGGTTGGCCTCATCAAGAGACCGCCGGGCCGCGGCTGCCTCCGCCCGCGCCTGCGCCGCCTCGACGCCAAGATGGCTGGTGTAGGCAACGAGCCGGTCATAGTGATGACTGGCCCGGAGTAGACGAGTCCGCCAGGACAGCACCTCGGCTACGAAAAAGAAGAGTTCAGCAAATATGAAGACAAGACTTAAGATTTGGCCCAACTGTTACACAAATGGCCCGAATCTCGGGGCTACACCCCGTGGGTGCGCTAGTGCGCCCCCACTAGAAAAAAGCACAAGGATACCTGCGGCGACACGAAGCTCCTCCTCCTTGGCGGTGACCTGCTCCTCGAGCTCCCGGTGCTTGCCCAGGAGACGATTGTAAGCGGCGACCCGGAAGGCGTTGAGATGCTGAAGAAGACATAAGTCTGACCAAGGCCAACGCTCTAAAGATTCGACCCAACTACTACGTAGTTGGCCCGAACCTCGGGGGCTACACCAACTGGGTGCGCTGGCGCGCCCCCACAAAGAAGAAATCGCAAGAAAGGAAAGGCTTACCAGAATGGCGCTCTCCAGGTTGCGCGTCTGCTCCACCTCGGCCTGGGCGAAGGCCTTGAACCGGTCCGTCTGCCCGCGCAGGCGGCATCTGACAGCGTCCAGCACTGCCTCCTCCTGGGTCTGAGGCCTGAAGACTACGGCGCCCCCGCTCCACGCGGGCTGCGGCTCAGCGGCCCGGTGCCCTCCCTGCCAGGGCACCAAGGCGTGCTCCCCGCTGGCCGCTCCCAACACGGACATCACCTCCTTCAACGCTCCTCCCAGCGCCGTTGATGAGCCGGACGCTGGGACGCCCTGCGTCACCACCGCCGGTTCGGACACCGGGATGGCCTGCTGCACCACCACCAGCCCAGCTGCCGGGGTGGCCTCCGGCACCACCGTCTGTGGTGCCTCCTCCAGCACCGGTGGCATTTCCGGCACTGCTTCCCGTAGCGCCGGTGCCGCCTCCACCACCATCAGCCCCCGCTCACTCGACCATGTCGGCCCGCGGCGGGGTATCATCCCCCACCTCCACGACCTCCCGGTCAAGGATCACCACCTCAGCCCGGCCTCCACGGCCGCTCTCCCTCACCGCCGACGGCTCAAAGACCGTCGCTGCCAGCATCGTGCCCTCCGGCATCTCGCGCCAGGCTAGCTCCGCGCCGGCTCGCGCCCATGCCGCCGCCGCATTGGTCCAAGCACGGACCGACGCCGCCTCCAGCTCCGCCTTGGCCCTGTTCCTGTCCCGCCAGGCCAAGGCTTCGGCATCACTCGGGTCCAGGCCGAGGTACGAATCGGCCCGTCCCTCCACCTCGGTCGGTCGGCGAGGTCGAACCGGCTCCTGCGGACCGCGGTCCCTTCAGCGGCCGCGGCTTCTGCCGCCGCCCTCGCCAGCGCGATTGGCGACCTGAAGAAGAAGACAGAATAAGCCAAAAAGAAAACAAGACCAGCTCAACAACCCAGATGTGTGCGGAAGATAAAGCTTACCCCGACAAGACAGGGACCGGGGTTGGCCTCTAGTGCCCGGCACCGCGCTTCCTCTTGGCCGGCCTCCCGGCCCCGGCTGGGTCCACCGTGCGCTTCGGAGCCCGGGGTCGCGGCGCGATGCTATCTTTCCCGTGCGGGCGGCTCGGTGCCGCCCCATGAAAAGACCTAGCTCTGCCCGCGTCGCCGCCTCCCCCGCCCAACGCCACCGCACCAACAACCGGCGTCAGCATGGCCCGCACCATGCCACGGTCAGCAATTCAAGACACATGAAGAAAAACACAAGACTTACCCGCGGGACGCCCAGCGCCGGCGTCGCACTCGGCCACCTCCTCCCCGCCGTGGGCCACGGGCTCCTCTGGTGCCACCGGCGCCACCAGCGACGGAGCCCGGGCATAAGGATGCCGGATCGCGTTCAGAAGCACCTCCCGTGTCGCGTCAGGATGGATGAGAATGTGGGCAACAGCAAAGTAAGACGACCAGACACTCACCTGCGGAGCCGGGTTCGACTCGCTATACGGCGCCTTGCTGAACCGCCAGCCCTCTCCAAGGTTGGCCTTGGAGATGTCGTTCATGCTGCGCGCAATCTGCTCCGCAGACAGCCGCGTTGACCCCATGCGGTTGGGGTCTTGAAGGCCGACCATTTCACCGACGAGGCAGGAGCACCTCTGAAGCGGAAGGACCCGGCGCATGATGAACGCGGCGAGGAGGTCGGTGCCGGTGAGCCCCTCCTGCGTCCTCATCTCCATCACCAGATCGCGGAGATTGACAATCTCCTGCGATGGGCGCCTGAGCGAGTAGCCTCAGTTCGTCTTCGCCTGCGGCAAAGCGATGGTGAAGGGCGGAAGGTTGATATGGCCCGCACCAAGGTTGCGGACGTAGAAGAAGGAGTTCTGCCATTTCTTGGCAGAATCCTCGAGCGGGATCTTGGGGAAATCCACCCCCGACCGCTTCAAGATGACGGCGGCGCCGCAGTCGGTAAACTCCCCGGCCGACGGGCCCTGCTGCTTCAAGGAGAAGAAGCGCGCCCAGAGGTCGATCGTGGGCTCGACCCCCAGGTACCCCTCGTAGAGGGTAACGAAGCCGAAGAGCTGGACGATGGCGCCGGCGCCAAGATGATGCGGCTGGAGCCCAAAGAACTCCAGGAACGCGTGGAAGAAGGTGCCCGCCGGCAACCCAAACCCGCGCTCGAAGTGCATGAGGAAGACCACTCGTTCCTGCTCCTCGGGCCGAGGCATCTGCTCGCCGCGCGGCAGGCGGACGCCGACATCCATCTCCCGCGGCAGGCGCCGCGACGCCAGAAGTTGGGTGATGTCCTCGGTGGTGACATTCGAACCCATCCAGGAGCCCGACAGCAGCGCCATGGACGGAAGAAGGGGAAGGAGAAAGAAGATGGACGACGGAGGAGTTCTGCTCGGGACAGCGGGCGCATCTGTGCGTCGGTTGTGTAGAGCAGAACAAGAGCAAGAGGACAGGAGGGCGCGAGCGAGAATGATATCCGCCGCCCCCTTGCCCCCCTCAATTTATAACCCTCGTTTCGAACGTGGGGGAGTGGGATTGCCTACGCGCACCCGTTCCACTACCCCGCAATAAGTGTGCATGTACACACGCAGTAACTGTCTAGGGAAGAGCAACCGACCCGTGGACGCTGCAATAAATCCGCGTGCATGGGCCGTGGGTGCTCGGCGATGGGCCCCAGCCCGTCACCCAGTCTTGTCACGTGTGTGGCCTGTCAGGCCCCTCTGACTTCCGGGCACCATGTGGCGCCCGCGCAAAGCCCGAGGGACAGCCCCAGGATTCAACGGACTCCTCGGTTCCCACCACCGCCGGGGTACCGCAATCTGGTTTCTGAGAAAACCAGCACATAGTGGGTGTTGCCGGACCCGGCGCCCGCAGAATTCGCCTTGCTCAAGGGGGAAACTGCGAAGGCCCACTCATCCGAAGACGGTGGACCTTCACAGCTTCGGGGACTATTGTCGAGGGGATGAACCCCGGGCAGGCAACGGAACCATGATCCTTTTCAAAAATAGAGGGGCCCGCATCGCCCCTCAAACCGGCACGCGCCTGGCCGGGTTGCTCGACCTGGCAAGGCCCGCAACCCGGCCAAGCTCTCAGACCCGGCAAGGTACGTCGACCCAGCTTCAGCGATTGGCGCGAGATGACCCAACCCGGCGCAACCAAGGCTTCCCCAACAAGTCGACCCCACCCATGGCATGTACCGTAATCCAGTCACGGGTCAGCACCTGTCCCATCCAGGCCGTACGATGGGACGAGACTTCAATCACTGGTGACCAAGACAACAGTGCCTCCACCCATGCCTATGGTTAGCCGGAGCGTGGCAACAGTGCCCCTCACGTACCCGCTAACCAAGGCTGCCGTGGCAACAATGCTCCCGCCCTCGCCTCTGACAGCAGCAAGCGGCGACCTAACGGGGCATCACTGTACACGACTCGACTCGGCCTCACCCTGACGATCGACAAGACAACGCATAGTCCCCCTAGGCACGTGGGGCCCGCACCTAGGGGAACTCGGCGAACCACAAGCCCCCGGCAGGACCCAGCCCGGATTCCCGGGCGTCGACAACTCAGACCCACCGGCTCGGAGTATTACCATTGTATCCCTGGGGGGTCGGTCTATAAAACCCCCCAGAAGCCCACGCATACAGGGGCATGTGGTATGTGATGTATGTAGAGAACATGAACGAGTTAGCAACTAGCCACCAAAACAGCCACCCCAAAGAGAAGGGGCAGCCCAAGCCTTGGCCAGCTCCCTTCCTCTCCCATATAGCTCCAGGAGCAACATTGTACTATCGAACATCAAACTACACTTGGCAGGACTAAGGGTATTATCTCTCCAGAGAGCCCCAAACCTGGGTATGTCCGCCGGCCCGCACCGGCTCATGCCAACCCCGCCTCTGGAGCCCACCAGCGCCCTCGAGCCTCCTCCTCTCTTTAGCCATCCCTTGGCATCTGCCGTGCTCCCACCACGACAAGTATGGTAGCACATGATTTTCTTCGCTATGATAAGGAAAAGAGACTCATTTATAACCTGATATTTGACGAGGATAATTTTTGGATTGTTACCTTGCCTGCACCTATTTTGTTCGATCTTCATTCAGGCAGGTACTTTGTTTTGCTCGCGGATATTCACGCATATTGAAGGGGTACACGATTCCCAGATCCGGAGCCAGAGCCATCACCTGATCCATATCAGGAGTCTATTTATCAGTGGGATCTGCAGGAGCTCGCTAACCAGTGAATCCCCCAGGATCGTCCTCAGTACACCGTAGGGCTACTTTGAACCATGGGCTTAGACCAACTTAGGCAAAAAGCCTAAGCTTGGGGGAGTACGTATTTCTCACCGACATTACATTCATGTTCGCACACTCACTCTATTTGTCGGTGTTCATACTTTTTCATTGTATTTTCCATGCTAGTTTATTTTCTTTTCTTGCTTTCTTCTTGTGTGTTTGAAAAACTTTGAGAAAAACCAAAAAAAAATTAGTTATAGCTTCTAGGTAGTCTACTTTCCATGTCTATGTATTAGTAGTACTATTAAAGAAAACCCAAAAGATTTCTCGTTGTTCTTTTGCTTGTTGGGAGCTTTCCCATGTAAATTGTTTTTCTCGTTCTTTGAAATTCTTTTCTTTTCTTTGGGGGTCGAGAGGAGAAGACCATGATGAAAATGATGAGTGGCGCTTATATGCATTATTGTTGATCTAACGAAGAGCCCATATTACCTTGTCTTCTCCGTTGAATAAATGTTTGCAGATTCCAGCTTAGTCCAATGCACGTGCACTATTATTATTATTACCCACACCGTTCGGTCATGCAAGTGAAAGGCAATAATGACGATATATGATGAAATGATTGAGATGAGGAAAAGCTGGTATGAACTCGACCTATCTTGTTTTTGTAAATATAATTAGTTCATCGTTTCTGATTCAGCCTATTATGACTGAAACATGTTTGCAATGACAATTAGAGATTATAGTTACTCATGACATGCTTAATTAGCTAGGAGTTTATAATGGTTTACCTTGTGTGCCAACATGCTATTAAAATGGTTGTGATGTAGTATGATAAGATGGTATCCTCCTTTGAATGATTCGAGTGGCTTGACTTGGCACATGTTCACGCATGTAGTTGAAACAAAATCAACATAGCCTCCACGATATTTATGTTCATGGTGATTGATATCCTACTCATGCTTGCACTCATTGTTGGTTAATCTTAATGCATGTTTATGGATGTGTCGCTCTCTAGTTGGTCACTTCCCAGACTCTTTATAGCCTTCACTTGTACTAAGCGGGAATACTACTTGCGCATCCACTTCCATAAACCCCAAAGTTATTCCATATGAGTCCACCATGCATACCTATATGCGGTATTTACCTACGGTTCCAAGTAAATTTGCATGTGACAAACTCTAAACCTTCCAATGAAATTTTGTTTTGTATGCTCGAATCGCTCATGTAGCAACTAGAGTTGTCTATATCTTCCATGCTAGTTGGGGTATTCTCTTGATGAGTGGACTCCGCTCATCATTCACGAGAAAATGGCCGGTAACCGGGATTGCCCAGTCCCGTGCTCAAATCAAATAAAAATAATTGCAAACAAAACACCCCTGGGATTGTTGTTAGTTGGACAGTACCCGTTGTTTTGGACCAACCGTGGAATGTGCTTGTTGGTGGTGGGGGAGTATAAACTTTACCATTCTGTTTGGGAACCGCCTATAATGTATGTAGCATGGAAGATACCGATATCTCTTGGTTGTTATGTTGACAATGAAAGTATGCCGCTCAAAATATTATTTATCTCTATTTCAAAACTCGAGCTCTCGCACCTCTGTAAATCCCTGCTTCCCTCTGCGAAGGGCCTATCTATTTACTTTTATGCCGAGTCATCATCCTCTTATAAAAAGCACCAGTAAGAGAGCACCACTTTCATTTGTATGCATTGTTATTAATTGATACTGAGTATGACTGTGACTGATCTCTTTTGCCATGAATTACAATGTCTAGTCAGTCCTTGATCTTCACGGGTGCTCTGCATTTATGTTTTGCGGTCTCAGAAAGGGCTGGTGAGATACCATCTTATTATATCATATCACGAGTCTTTTGAGAAAGTGTTGTCATCTGAGATTTATTATTATTACTCGCTAGTTGATCATGACATTGATATGAGTAAACGTGAGACCTAAATGTTATTGTGAACATGGTTAGTTCATAATCTTCGTTGAAAACTTGAATGCTGGCTTTACATATTTGCAACAACAAGATCAAACAGAGTTTGTAAAAGTTTTTCTTTATCACTTTTAGTTTGTCAACTGAATTGCTGGAGGAAAAGTAATGGGTTAAGCTTGGGGGAGTTGATACGTCTCCATCGTATCTACTTTTCCAAACTCTTTTGCCCTTGTTTTGGACTCAAATTTGCATGATTTGATTGGAACTAACCCGGACTAACGTTGCTTTCAGCAGAACTGCCATGGTGTTATTTTTGTGCAGAAATAAAAATTCTCGGAATGGCCTGAAACTTCACGGAGATAAATTTTGGAATAAACAAAAAATATTGGCAAAAGAATCAGCCGAAGGGGGCCCACACCCTGGCCACAAGGGTGGGGGTGCGCCCTACCCCCATGGGTGCGCCCTACTACCTCGTGGCCCCCCTAGACCTCCACCGATCTCAAATCCAACTCCATATATTCATGTTCGGGGAGAAAAAAAGAGAGAAGGATTCATCGCATTTTACAATATGAGGCCGCTGCCAAGCCCTGTTCTTCCTCGGGAGGGCTGATCTGGAGTCCGTTTGGGGCTCCGGAGAGGGGAATCCGTTGCCATCATCATCATCAACCATCCTCCATCACCAATTTCATGATGCTCATCGTCGTGCGTGAGTAATCCCATCATAGGCTTGCTGGACGGTGATAGGTTGGATGAGATTTACCATGTAATTGAGTTAGTTTTGTTAGGGTTTGATCCCTAGTATCAATTATGTTCTAAGATCGATGTTGTTATGACTTTGCTATGCTTAATGCTTGTTGATACGTCCATTTTGCATCATGCTTTTATATCGATATTTATTGCATTATGGGCTATTATTACACGTTACGTCACAATACTTATGGCTATCCTCTCTTATTTTACAAGGTTTACATGAAGAGGGAGAATGCCGGTAGCTGGGATTCTCAGTTGGAAAAGGAGCAAATATTGGAGACCTATTCTGCACAGCTCCAAAAGTCCTGAAACTCCACGAAAATAATTTTTTCAATTAATGATAAATATTCAGCGGAAGAAATACCTGAGGGAGGGCACCCACCGTCCATGAGTGTGGGGGCGCGCCCTACCCCCCTGAGCGCCCCCTGCCTCGTGGGCCACCTGGCAGCCCTCCAGTGCCCGTCTTCTGCTATATGAAGTCTTTTACCCTAGAAAAAAATCATAAGCAAGCTTACGGGACAAAACTCCGCCGCCACGAGGCGGAACCAATCTAGGGCTCCGGCGGAGCTGTTCTGCCAGGGAAACTTCCCTCCGAGAGGGGGAAATCATCACCATCGTCATCACGAACGATACTCTCATCAGGAGGGGGTCAATCTCCATCAACATCTTCACCAGCACCATCTCCTCTCAAACCCTAGTTCATCTCTTGTATCCAATCTTTGTACCAAAACCTCAGATTGGTACCTGTGGGTTGCTAGTAGTGTTGATTACTCCTTGTAGTTGATGCTAGTTGGTTTATTTGGTGGAAGATCATATGTTCAGATCATTAATGCATATTAATACCCCTGTGATTATGAACATGAATATGCTTTGTGATTAGTTACGTTTGTTCCTGAGGACATGGGTGAAGTCTTGCTATTAGTAGTCATGTGAATTTGGTATTCGTTCGATATTTTGATGAGATGTATGTTGTCTATCCTCTAGTGGTGTTATGTGAACGTCAACTACATGACACTTCAGCATTATTTGGGCCTAGAGGAAGGCATTGGGAAGTAATAAGTAGATGATGGGTTGCTAGTGTGACAGAAGCTTAAACCCTAGTTTATAAGTTGCTTCGTAAGGGGCTGATTTGGATCCATATGTTTCATGCTATGGTTAGGTTTACCTTAATACTTATTTTGTAGTTGCAGATGCTTGCAATAGGGGTTAATAATAAGTGGTATGCTTGTCAAAGAAAGGGCGGTACCCAAGCCCCGGTCCACCCACATATCAAATTATTAAAGTAACGAACGCGAATCATATGAGCGTGATGAAAACTAGCTTGACTATATTCCCATGTGTCCTCGAGAGCGCTCTTCTCATTGTAATAACTTGTCCAGGCTTGTCCTTTGCTACGAACAGGATTGGGACACCTTGCTGCACCTTATTTACTTTCATTGCTTGTTACCCGTTACAAATTATCTTATCCCAAAACTATATGTTACCTACAGTTTCAGCGCTTGCAGAGAATACCTTACTGAAAACAGTTTGTCATTTCCTTCTCCTCGTTGTTGGGTTCGACACTCTTACTTATTGAAAGGACTACGATAGATCCCCTACACCTGTAGGTCATCAAGACTCTTTTCTGGCGCCATTGTTGGGGGGTGAAGCGCCTTTGGTGAGTGGAACTTGGTAAAGGAACATTTATATTGTGTGCTGAAATTTATTGTCACTTGTTACTATGGAACATAATCCTTTGAGGGGCTTGTTCGGGGTATTTTCACCCCGACCAGTAGAGCAAAGAGTTTCTCCTCAACCTACTGAACCTACTGAAACTGTTTACTTTGAAATTCCTTCGGGTATGGTAGAGAAACTGCTAGCTAATCCCTTTGCAGGAGATCGAACATTGCATCCCGATTTACACCTTATCTATGTGGATGAAGTTTGTGGATTATTTATGCTTGCAGGTATGCCCGATGATGTTATTAAGAAGAAGGTTTTCCCTTTATCTTTGAAGGGAGACGGAGTGACATGGTATAGGCTATGTGATGATATGGGATCTTGGGACTATAAACGATTGAAATTGGAATTTCACCAGAAGTTTTATCATATGCACCTTGTTCATCGTGATCGCAATTTATATATATATATATATATATATATATATATATATATATATATATATATATAATATTTGGCCTCGCGAAGGAGAAAGCATCGCTCAAGCTTGGGGGGGCTTAAGTCAATGTTATATTCATGCCCCAATCATGAGATCTCAAGAGAAATGATTATTCAAAACTTTTATGCTCGACTTTCTCTCAACAATCGCACCATGCTTGATACTTCTTGTGTTGGGTCTTTTATGATGAAGACTATTGAATTCAAATGGGATTTATTGGAAAGAATTAAATGCAACTCTGAAGATTGGGATTCCGGCGATGGTAAGGAGTCAGGTATGACACCTAAGTTTGATTGTGTTAAATCTTTTATGGATACCGATGCTTTTCGTGGATTTAGCACTAAATATGGACTTGACTCTGAGATAGTAGCTTCCTTCTGTGAATCATTTGCTACTCATGTTGATCTCCCTAAGGAGAGGTGGTTTAAATATAATCCTCCCATTGAAGTAAAAGTAGTTGCACCTGGTACAGTTGAAGAAAAGACTATCACTTATAATGATCCTATTGTTCCTACTACTTATGTTGAGAAACCACCTTTCCCTGTTAGGATAAAGGATCATGCTAAAGCTTCAACTATTGTTCGTAAGAGTAATACTAAAACATATACACCTCCTAAGCAAATTAAAGTCGAACCTAGTATTGCTATGGTTAAAGATCTCTTGGCTGATAATATTGATGGGCATGTTATTTACTTCTGTGAAGAAGCTGCTAGAATTGCTAGACCTGATACTAAGAATAAACATAGACCTGTTGTAGGCATGCCTGTTATTTCTGTTAAAATAGAAGATCATTGTTATCATGGCTGTCGGGGAAACTGATCCACGAACACCTATGGGACCGGCGGACCGAGCCCCTTTCGGTTCGGCGGGGGGCGGAGGTCGCACGAAGAGCAGATCAAGGCGAAGCACACGAGCAGTTTACCTAGCTTCGGAGCTCTCCGGAGAGATAATACTCCTACTGCTGCTTGTTTGATTGTATTGTGTTCTTGCTCTAGAGAGCTAAGTGTTTTCTGGCTTCGAAATGATCCGAACCTTCCGAACCAGTTGAACCCCCTCTACATTGCGCATGGGCCTCCTTTTATATGTACAAGGGGTCACCGACAGGTGGCAACGCAGAGAAGGGTAAAAACGTAAAAAGGGTGCGGTTGGCACAGCTACCTGCACAGTGCATCCTACCTAACCCTGACGGCAGGGGACAAGGGCATTAAATGCCCGTCTGTGTCGCCTAAACAGTGTAAAAAAGGACCGTCAGGGGCGCCACTGTCTGCCACGATGGTGATCTTGTCAGCATCACATGCCACCGCTTACCGCTGGCTGCACAGCCTCCCGCCACGCGTGCCTGGAAAGGCCCCCAAGGCGACACGTTGGTGGATGCGCTGGAGCGTGGGCACAAAGTGGCCGCTTGCCGCGGCAAGCGCCTTGCCGCGGTCGTGGTCTTGTCGCGCCCGGAAGCTTGTCACTCACCGGGCCTTGACGGGATGCGTGGCGCGTCGCGACAAGTTCATTGAGATGCCTCGGTTGGCCTTCCCGGCAAGCTCCTCTTGCCGGGGCCTTGTCCTCTTGACTTGAATACTTTGTTCTTGAATGGCTCCAAAGGAGCCACGGAGTACCTTGGCGGTCACCCAGCAAGCCCTTGCCGCGGGGCGCTGCGACTGCCCGTGCACAAGTTCGGGGTACTAGGGTACCCCTACTCTAGTACACCGACAGGAGCCCCCGGGCCTGGGCCACACACGGTGCCGAGCGCTGTTGGGCCTGGCCCAAGACAGGGCACGGGCACGCGTGGCCCAGGTAATGCCGAATCTTGCTCCGTATCCACCGCGCCCTCCCCCAACGGCACGCGCTGAATGCGGCATCGTGGGAGAGATCGTGGGGGGTGCTTTATTCGGAAGGGCGAAACATCCGCCCCCTCCCTCTTTATAAGAAGGGGAAACAGGGGCAGTTTCCCCACTTCGCCATTTGTTGCTTCGACCTCGAAAATCTCCGCCGCTCCCCCTTTCTTCTCAAAGCCGAAAGAGAGCAGCGCTCCGCCCCCCGTCGCCACCAGCACCACCAACGCCGTCGACCTCTCCTACCACTTCCGCCATGGCTCCGAAAGCCGACAAGGGGAAGGGCGTGAAGTCAGCCGAAGCGCAGCGGCTCGCGGCGCTGCGGAAGGAGCGGGCCCTCTTCCCCCCTCAGCTCGGCGCCAAGGAGCTGAGGGAGTACTACTACCTTTTCTGGTCGACGGAGACGCGGGTGCACCCGCGCACGAGGGTACTCCCGGCCACTGCCTCGGAGCTAGCTCCAAACGGGTATCCATTCTTCGCGCTGTTCTTCTATTGCGGGCTCTGCCCGCCCTTCTCGGAGTTCTTCTGTGATATCATGAACACATACGGGCTCCGCCTCCTAGATTTCACCCCCAATGCCGTTCTGACCATGGCGGTTTTCGCACATCTATGCGAAAACTTTGTCGGAGTCCACCCAAACGTAGCCCTCTTCCGCCACTTCTTCATGCCCCGAGTCAAGAGAGGAGAGCCCCTTGCCGGAGGAATCGCCTGGATCTCGAGAGTCGGCAAGAAAGAAGCCTATCTGGAGGGAGAGCTTCGCAGCAAATGGGAGGAGTGGAGAGCGGAGTGGTGCTGGATCGTCGAGGAGAACCCGCAGCCGTTCACTGTCGTGCGCCAAGCCCCAATAGTACGCGGCAACGATTGGAGCAACGTGGCCCCGGAAGACGAGAGGCTGAAGATGGGAGTCACCCGAATTCTTCGCCTTAGGCTTGCCGGGCTCACTATAGGCGCTGTCGGCGCAGATTTCCTTCGTCGCCACATCGCCCCCCTGCAGGAGAGAGGGAGGCCTGCCTGGGAGTTCAAGAACTCGGCGGACATCATGAGGCTGCGCCCAGGCCTCAACTTCAATTTCACCATCCTGGAGCTGGATGCGATGCTCCTGGAGCTGTTCAAGCGTGACCCTCAGCACCCATTCATGTTGCCGAGGAGCGTAGTCCCGTTGTGCAACAATTCTTCACTTGACCGGATCCGCGCGATGATGCCATTGTGCGATTCGCACGGAATCGCCCCAAATTGGCAAGAGCCTGCGGATGACGTCGTGCGGGTGTTCTTCGACAGCCTAGAGGAAGTGCTGATCCGCGCCGACGAGCAGAAGAGCCTCACCCGTGACACTACCGATGCGGAGCTGCAGCGCATCGCCACTAGGACGGAAGAGGCTGCGGCAGCAGCTGCCGCGGGCGAGTTCGGGTTTACTGAGGAGGAGGCAGAGGCAGCAGAGGCGGCAAGCCTTGCCGAGCGTGAGGAGTTCGCCGGCGAGGAAGATCTTGCCGGCCCCGAAGCTGAGCCGAGCGAGCCCGGCGAGGAAGAGCCCGAGCCTTCAGACAGCCTGCCGCAAGTGGAACCCCCGGCTGCACCAAGAAGGCGCCTCCGCAGGGCCGGGGACGTAGCGGGGCGGCAGACGGGTCAACAGATGCCGAGCCGCGCGACACGCTCTACCGCGGCAAGCACCGTTGCCGCAGGAGCGCCTCACGTCACTGAAGCAACTAGAGCGAGACCTTCCCGGTCCACCGCCGCCGCTCCCGCCAAGCGGGCAAGGGAGCCCACTCCTTCGCCTCGCCACACCGGAGGGGAGCCGGACTTCGATCTCTCCGCGCTCAGCTCCAATGATGAAGAAGAAGAGTAAGCTTTCTTGCTGTCCTCATAGTTCTTCAATCTTGTCGCTTTCATTCTGTATCTGACTTGCTTCGATCTGAATCCATTCCTTTTCAGGACGCTGGCCCAGAGAGTGGCGAAGAGGGCCAAGGCCTCGGGGATTGTCATCGAAGACGATCCCACCGTGTCAGCAGGGGGCGTGTCTGAGCCCACCTTGACGGACCTGGCAACTACTCCCCAAAGCAGCCCCCAGCGCAGCCCCCAGCGTAAGTTTATAAATTACTTCCCGCCGTCAAGTGCGCATGGGTGCTCTTTTCTCTTACTGATATCTTGATTGTTGGATTTGTGCAGGAGCAGAGCAGCCTCACCAGGAGGGCCCGGAAGCCGCCCCCGAAGCGCCATCTGCTTTGACTACACCGCCAAGGGTAGAGTCCCCGGCAAGGGAGCGTTCTCCGGCAAGGGAGAACTCTCCAACAAGGGCCAATTCTCTGGCAAGGGAAGACACCAGTGATCCTCCGGCGGCTGAGACCGCGACCGCAGATCCCAGCACAGGTAACCCACTTGCCTAAAAACTTGCCCTTGGGCTTTTCTTCTTGTTCTGACTTTCTTTTTGCATATTTGCTTGACTTCTCTCCCTTCTTCATTCTTCAGATCCATCCGCCACAGAGTCGATGGAAACCGAAGCCGCTGAAGGAGAGGCCGACGCTGATGAGCCCGCTGGCGAAGAGGCCGCCAAGGCTGCCGCCGCAGAAGCCGGCGAGGGATCCGGCGATCATACTGACGGCCCCGAGGCCGCAGGAGCGCCAGGCACTGCACCGACCACCGATCCTCCCGCCGCTACCGCAGAGCCAGACTCCGAGGAGCCTCAGCCCGGCGCCTACTTGAAGGTCGGCGATGGCGTCTTCATCAAGCTGCCTTGGGCTTCGAGCTCTAGGGCGCCGGTCGAGGGAGAAACCTTTGACGGAGAGGTGCTCGCTTCCGCCGGCTTGGCACTGGTTGACGCGCCATGTAGCAGCGACGAGCCTGAAGAGGAGCGGCTGCTGCGGAAGCTGACGTTGCTCTACCACGCCCGACAAGCCACACTGGCTTCCCGAGAAGCGCTTGTCGCGAGAGCGGGAGTCGATATCGAGAAGCGTGCAGAGGAGCTCCGGGATCTCAGGCAGGAAACTCTCCGGAGCTTGGCAGAGGAGCGGGAGTAAGTCGCTGAAGAGAGGAAGGCCTTCCTCCTCGCGAAGGCTGAGGTTGAAGAGCAGCAGCGGCTTGCTGCCGAGAGGCTATCTGCGCAGGAGGGAGAGTTGGCGCAGCGCAAGGTGAACCTTGACAGCCACGAGGAGGAGCTCGCCGCACGGGAGCAAGCCATTGGAGGCGCTCTCCAAGAAGCAACGGATGCTGCCGCGGCTGCCGAGACCGCAAGAAAGAGATGGAGGCGAAAGTGGCGCAACTCGAGGCCAATCTCAGGACAAGCGGCGAGGAACTAGCCGCGCTTAAGCGCGAGCACGAGAAGGATGCTGCCGCCCATGGTGAGCTGCAAGGTCTTCTCGCTGAGAGGAGCAAGGAGCTCAGCGCCGCCAAGGACTCCAACGCGGATCTCGAGCTGAAGCTGGCCACGCTGACGCAGACGCTGGACGCCGCCAAGGAGTGAGAGGTGACCTTGTCGGAGAAGATCAAGGCCGACGAGGCACTGCTGGCGAGCATTGCCGTCACCCAGAACTCGTTCAGGGAGACGGTGGAGCACTGGACCGAGGGTCTGGTGAATATCGCCGCAGTCATCGACGGGGAGCTGGCGCAGCTGGGGATGGAGATCTTCGTGTACTCTTCCGGCGAGCATCTCCAACCCAGCGCCAAGCTCAGCCTGTTCTTCAAGGGCGTGGCGACGGCCCTCCAGCGGCTTCGGAAGAGGATCCCAAAGCAACTGGCCGACGAGTCACGCAAGATTTGCGCGGGAGTTCTTCAGAAGGTGCTGGTGAAGGTGGCTTTCCGCAACCTGGGCCTCAACCTCACCAACGTCCTCAGATCCTTGCCGCCCGACGCCGATCTGGAAGCGCTCAAGGCCCTTGTCGCACCCATTGTGGACAGGGTGAGCAAGATCAGGAGGGTTGAGGGTGGTCGCGTAGACTAGGCCGCCCGTTTTATCTTTTTCCTTGTCGCTGCTAGTCATGTCATGGGAACAATGTGTTAGAGCTGCGACAAGTTATCTTGTAATATAACTTTATTTTGGATAATGATCGCTATGTTATTTCCTTTACTACATCCCTTGCTTTGTATGTTTTACCCTACGCTTCTAGGGAACTTGTCGGCGCAGGCACCCGAGCCGCGAGCGCTGAGTGCAGGACGTCAGCAGCCTGCTGGCGGTGCCGCTCCGACAAGAAACCTTGTCGCGACTAGTTGCAGCACACTTAAGTTGTTAAGCGGACTCGAAACAAAGTAAGGGCTCATCTAGCTATGAGTTGGTTCCTCCGCGCACAGGTTTTCCATACAAAGCACAGTCGTTCGAGGAAGATAACTTAAAAATTAAAAGCTAATTGCTCAGACTTTGGCAACTTAGCTTTTCTGTCGTTTGCTTCCCAGCAAGGCGAATCTTCCTTTAATGACGCCTGGTCCACACCATTATCTTCTCCTTCCCCACCGGCAAACTTGTGCGCGAGGGAACCTTCTTTTCCTTTGTTTTAGAAGAAAGAAAGAAGAGAAAATAAAGATATGGGGCCTTGCGGCTCGTCATTGCTTACCGGGGGTAGGTGCTGCACAAAGTGTCAGATAATGTATGCAAGAAAGAATGTAATGCATAAAATTGACAAGATGCGCGGAGCACATGAACTTTACTTATGCACGGGATCTGCGCCCGGCTTTGTACAAAGGATTACATGCAACATCGGCAAGACTTGTACAAAAGGTGGTTGCCGGAACAAGTTCCGGCAACCGCGCCCTACGGGTAAAACTTGCGAAGATGCTCAATGTTCCAGGAGTTGCTCACCGGAATGCCATCTTCGGTCTCAAGGCGGACATCGCCAGGCCTAGTGACTCGTTTCACCCGGTAAGGGCCTTCCCACTTCGGCGTCAACTTGTTGGAATTCTTGGCGGACTGAATGCGCCGAAGAACAAGGTCGCCTTCCTCGAAGCTTCTGGCATTAACTTTGTGGCTATGGTAGCGGCGCAAAGCTTGCTGGTATCGAGCAGCTCGTACAGCAGCCTGAAGACGATCCTCCTCAAGGAGCAGCGCGTCATCTTGTCGCAGCTGCTCTTACTCAAGCTCATCATAAGCGAGCACTCGAGGTGACCCGTATACGAGTTCCGTGGGGAGAACTGCCTCTGCTCCATAGACTAGAGCGAAAGGCGTCTGGCCAGTGGCTCGATTTGGCGTCGTCCTGATCGACAAAAGAACCACCGGCAGCTCCTTGATCCAGTTTCTTCCGCACCTGCGCAGCCTGTCGAAAGTCCTAGTCTTGAGCCCACGCAGCACTTCAGCATTTGCCCTCTCCGCTTGACCGTTGCTTCTCGGATGAGCAACAGAAGCGAAGCAGACCTTGGCGCCAAGATCTTGGACGTACTGCATGAAGGTGCGGCTCGTGAATTGCGTGCTGTTGTCGGTGATGATCCTGTTAGGTATCCCGAAACGGCAAACAATCGACCTGAAGAACTTGACTGCTGACTGTGCTATCACCTTCTTCACTGGTTCCACTTCCGGCCACTTCGTGAACTTGTCGATTGCAACGTACAAGTACTCGAAGCCCCCGACAGCTCGGGGGAAAGGGCCGAGGATATCGAGCCCCCAGACCGAGAATGGCCAGGATAAAGGGATCGTCTGGAGAGCTTGGGCTGGCTGACGAATCTGCTTGGAATGGAACTGGCACGCTTCACACTTGGTTACTTGTGCAGTTGCATCCTGGAGGGCTGTCGGCCAAAAGATACCTTGCCGGAAAGCTTTGCCGGCAAGTGCTCTTGCGCCAATGTGGTGACCACATATGCCTCCATGTATCTCTGCCAACAGCTTATGTCCGTTTTCCCGGCAAATACACTTCAATTTCACACCGTTGAGTCTTCTTCTGTACAGAATGTTGTCGACAAACTGGTACATACTTGACTGCCGGGCTACTTTTTCCGCTTCTTCTTGCTCTTCGGGAAGTTCTCCTGTCTGGAGGAAACGGACAATTTGTTGTGCCCATGCTGGAGCTTGTGGCTCGACAACAAGGACTAAAGGCACATCTAGTGCTGCGGGAACATCCGCTTCTACGGCGAGAACCTGCGGCTCAGCCGGAGCTTGATGTTCCCCGGCAAGCTTGCCGGAACAAAGCTTGTCGGGAGCGTCTGCTTCGACGGAACAAACCATAAGGCTTGCCAGAGCAGACTGCTCCTCAGCGCCCTTGGTGCTGATCCTGGGGACCTTCTTGGCGGCGGCTTCGGGGAGCTCTGCCGGAAAGTAGTATCCAGAAACCAACTTTCTCTTCTTGCTCTGTCCAGTTGACGGTGTCACGGATGGTTGAGTCAGCTTGAGCACAAAGATCCCTGGTTCCACAGGTAACTTAAGTGCGGCGCACTTTGACAGGCCATCAGCAATGTCATTCTGAGCTGTTGGAACATGTTCCATCTGTAGGCCGTCAAAGTGCTCTTCTATCTTTCTCACTTCATCAACATAAGCTTCCATCAACGGACTCTGATAATTCTTGTTCACTTGGCGGACGACAAGCTGTGAGTCTCCCCTGACAATGAGTTTCTTGATCCCAAGGTCTGCCGCGATCCTGAGACTGGCAAGCAAACCTTCATACTCTGCAGTATTGTTTGTTGCTTGCTCCTTGGGAAAGTGCATCTGGACTACGTACTTGAGGTGCTCTCCGATGGGTGCGACAAGCAGCACGCCCGCACCGGCGCCTTGCAGCGAGAAGGCACCATCAAAATACATCAGCCACTCTTTGCTTGCTTCCTTGATGGGGATGCTTGTCTCTGGAATCTCTTCATCTGGTGTTGGCGTCCACTCTGCTATGAACTCTGCCAATGCTCTGCTTTGGATAGTTGAAGTGCTTTCAAACTTGAGGCCAAAGCTTGACAGTTCCAGTGCCCACTCGACAATCCTGCCTGTTGCTTCTGGATTTTGCAGTATCCTCTTCAACGAAAGCGAGTGACAACTGTGATCTCATGTGCTTGGAAGTAATGGCGCAGCTTTCTCGAGGCCATGAGAAGGCCGAAAAGCAACTTCTGCACACCAGAGTACCTTGTCCTAGCCCCCTGCAAAAGGGAACTGACAAAGTAAACTGGGTGCTGCATCATTCTCTTCTGCATCTCCTTATGCGTCTGCGCAGATCCATCTTTGTCGGGACCAGAGCTTGCCGGATCAGAGCTTGTCGGTGAAGCCCCCTGCTTGTCGTTGGATGCATCTGCCGTGGTTGCTGGCTCATCATCTGCCTCCCTCTCCGCCACTAACGCAGCACTAACCACTTGATTGGTTGCCACTATATACAGCAGCAACTTCTCTTGTGGCCTAGGTGCGACAAGTGTTGGAGTGGAGGACAGGTATCTCTTCAAGTCCTGCAGCACAGCCTCCACTTCCGGAGTCCATTTCATTGGACCTGCCTTTTTCAATATCTTGAAAAATGGCAGGGCGCGCTCAGCAGATCTAGAGATAAACCTGCTGAGAGCAGCCACGCAACCGGCAAGTCTTCATACATCCTTGACGCGCTTTGGTGCTTCAATCTGCTCAATGGCATTGATCTTGTCGGGATTGGCTTCAATCCCCCGCTGAGACACAAAGAACCCGAGAAGCTTGCCGGAAGGGACTCGAAACACACACTTCTCGGGGTTCAGCTTGAGGTTAATCTTGCGCAGATTCGCAAAGGTTTCATCCAAATCTTGGATCAGGGTCGCTTTGTCCTTGCTCTTAACCACTATGTCATCCATGTAGGCCTCCACATTTCTGTGCATTTGCGGCTCAAAAGCGTGATGGACTACCCTTGCAAATGTTGAACCAGCATTCTTCAAACCAAAGGGCATCCGTACAAAACAGTATGTGCCACATGGGGTAATGAACGCGGTTTTCTCCTCATCCTCTTCTGCCATGAAGATCTGATGGTATCCTGAGTATGCATCAAGAAATGAAAGCAAGTCACATCCGGCTGTGGAGTCAACAATTTGGTCGATGCGTGGCAAGGGAAATGGGTCCTTGGGACAAGCTTTATTGACATCGGTAAAATCGATACAAAGCCTCCATTTCCCGTTGGCTTTGCGCACGACAACAGGATTGGCCAACCACGTAGGATGGAGCACTCCTCTGACAAGGCCTGCTGCTTCCAACTTCTTGATTTCTTTTGCAATGAATTCTTGGCGCTCCACTGCTTGTTTCCTAACTTTCTGCTTGACGGGCCGCGCATGAGGACAGACGGCAAGATGGTGCTCGATTACTTTCCTGGGAACACCGGGGATGTCAGACGGTTGCCACGCAAACACGTCGACGTTCGCCCGCAGGAAAGCAACGAGCACGCTTTCCTATTTAGGATCGAGCGTGGCACTGATGGTGAAGGTACCACCAGTGACGTCCTCCTTGGCGGACACCTTCTTGGTCTCTGGTGGAGCTGCCATTGCCTTCTTACACTTGCCGGTGGAGCTCGATGGTGCGTCCTCGACGGTAGCGCAGCACTCCGAAGAGGTGCGCTTGCCGGAGTGGGCATCAGAACTCTTGCCGGACTTGGTCTTCTTCTTCCCCCCGGGAGCTTCAGCGGCAAGTGGTTTGCGATCTGTTGCGGCCGTTGCCTCCCGGTAGATCTTGTCGGCGCAGATAACAGCATCCTTCTTGTCGCCAAGGACAGAGATGACGCTTATCGGGCCTGGCATCTTCAGTACGTTGTATGCATAGTGAGAGGCTGCCATGAATTTGGCGAGTGCTGGACGGCCGAGTATCCCATTGTAAGGCAATGGGAAGTCAGCAACGTCAAAAGTGACCCTCTCAGTCCTGAAGTTCAGCTCGCTGCCAAATGTTACCGGCAACGTGACCTTTCCCTTCGGCTTGCTCCTTCCCGGATTGATTCCTTGAAATGTGCCGATCTCTTCGAGCTCGCTGTCAGGGATCTGGAGTTTCTGGAGCACCGCGGAGGAGATCAGGTTCAAGCCGGCCCCGCCGTCAACTAGCATCTTTGTGACCTTGAGGTTGCGGATAGTTGGTGAAACCAACATCGGCAAGCACCCGACCGCAGTTATGCGATCTGGGTGGTCCTCAATATCGAAGATGATAGGCGTGCTGGACCATTTCAGAGGCCTGCGCGACTCGACTGGTGGTTCTGCCGCATTGACTTCCCGCACCCATTGTTTGAGCTGGCGGTGTGAAGTATGCAGAGAAGCACCGCCATCAACGCACAGGACCTTTGTGGCTTTCTGGAACTCCTACTCATCAGTCTCATCATCATCCATGTCTTCGTCGTCGTCGTCATCTTCATCCTTGTCGCGGCCACGGGGAGGTCTGTCTCCTTGCCACTGCTTGGCCTTGCCGCGGCGTCCTCCTCGGCCAGGACGTTTCTTGCCGGATCCTCCAGCACCTTCCTGGGCCTTCTCCTTGTCGCGCCGCTCGTATTCAGCCTTCTACTGCTCGACAAGCTGCTCAACTTTCTTGCAGCTCTGGAGGTCATGGCCCTTGGTGCGGTGGATCTTGCAGTACTGTTTGTTGGTGCCATCCTGCTTGTCGGCGACCGCCACAGCCTCTGCGGCAATCTCCTTGCCGGAGCTACCAGCTTTGGCTTTCTTGGCGCCACCTCCGTTGCCGGACTGCTCGACAACTAGCACCTCTTTGCCTTTCTTCTTTCTGTTATTCCGCCGCTGGTTTTTCCTTGCCGGGGCGATATCCTCACTGTCAGATCCTCCGGCTCCTATATTCTCTCCGGGGAGTCTCCTTCCTTCCTCAGCACGTGCACACTTGTCGGCCAGAGCATATAGCTCACTGACATCTCTGATCTTGCACATCGCCATCTCCTCCCGCATCCTGCGGTTTCGCATGTTCTGATGAAACGCGCTGATTACCGCGGCAGGGTGGATGTCTGGGATGTTGTGCTGTACGTTGCTGAATCTCTGTATGTACTTGCGCAGGGGTTCTCCTTCCTTCTGGGCGAGCAGATGAAGGTCACTCTCTTGTCCATGAGGCTTGTGGCCGCCTGTGAAGGCGCCGACAAACTGATGGCACAGGTCAGCCCAGGAGGATATGGAGTTGTCCGGCAAATGCATGAGCCAGGATCTGACATTGGGCTTGAGCACCAGTGGGAAGTAGTTGGCAAGGATCTTGTCGTCTCGCCCCCCGGCAGCTTGCACCGCGATGGTGTAGATGCTGAGGAACTCTGATGGATGCATCTTGCCGTCGTACTTCTCTGGTACATCTGGTTTGAAATTCTTCGTGCTGGGCCACTGGACCTGCCGCAGCTCACGAGTGAACGCAGGGCAACCTACCGCGTACGGCAAGTCGCCTGGTTCCCCTGGCGCATGCATGTCAACAGAGGGCCCAACACGCTTGTCGGATTGACGTCGCGCTTCCCTTCGGCTCTCGATGCGAGTACGAGCATCTTCTTGTTGCCTATCTTGAAGAACTTGGCGCTGATCGCGACGAGCTCGTGGATCTGACGATGCGGTGGAGTCACTATCGAGGTGGATCCGGCGAGTCGGTGATCTTGGCCTTCAGGGTGGAGAGTGCATGGTGGTTGCACCCCCACCAGTTTCGTCCCCACCGGCTCGTGCCTGGCAGTCCTGCCGCAGCAGCGATGTATTCGGCTGCCGTGGAGTGTCGCCGTTGGCGTAGCCGATAAGGCTCTGAATGGTGGCCCTCCATTCGTCGATCTTGTCCAACGTCGGAGGGTAATCCAGGAGTAGCTGAGCTCGCGCTCAAGCTTCCGTTGGAGTGGTGGGCGGTAGTGGCGAACGGCGCGAGGAGCGGGATGTGCTCGGACTCCTAACTATGTTAGAAGGAGCAGTATCCCGTCCAAGCGACCGTGCCTCACTCGTGCCAGCATGTTGGTGTGCACGCTGGTCTTGAGCGCCCCGAGACCCACCAGCTTGATCTTGGTCCAACAAGCGTATGGTACTGCGAATACCATGACGCTGTCGGTCCTGCGCCTCCTGAGAGGGATGCGGCGGATGTGAAGACACCAAGGTTTGTGCAGCCTTGTCCTTGGACCTGGCAGCACCGTGAGCTTCCTCGTCGATGTCTGTTCTTCCACCAGCGTCAACCCCACCACCCGTTTGTTCTGGTGGCGGTGAGATCAACGCGGACGGAACAACTGCCTCCGAAGCCTTCTTCTTCAGTGGCATGTTGATGAAGAAAACGAAGATCTAGCTCGTGTGAACGCCGGATCAGGTTCACACAATCTCGACGCCCCCTACCTGGCGCGCCAAAGATGTCGGGGAAACTGATCCACGAACACCTATGGGACCAGCGGACCGAGCCCCTTTCGGTTCGGTGGGGGGCGGAGGTCGCACGAAGAGCAGATCGAGGCGAAGCACACGAGCAGTTTACCCAGCTTCGGAGCTCTCAGGAGAGATAATACTCCTACTGCTGCTTGTTTGATTGTATTGTGTTCTTGCTCTAGAGAGCTAAGTGTTTTCTGGCTTCGAAATGATCCGAACCTTCCGAACCAGTTGAACCCCCTCTACGTTGCGCATGGGCCTCCTTTTATATGTACAAGGGGTCACCGACAGGTGGCAACGCAGAGAAGGGTAAAAACGTAAAAAGGGTGCGGTTGGCACAGCTACCTGCACAGTGCATCCTAGCTAACCCTGATGGCAGGGGACAAGGGCATTAAATGCCCGTCTGTGTCGCCTAAACAGTGTAAAAAAGGACCGCCAGGGGCGCCACCGTCTGCCACGATGGTGATCTTGTCAGCATCGCATGCCACCGCTTACCGCTGGCTGCACAGCCTCCCGCCACGCGTGCCTGGAAAGGCTCCCAGGGCGACACGTTGGTGGATGCGCTGGAGAAAGGGCACAGAGTGGCCGCTTGCCGCGGCAAGCGCCTTGCCGCGGTCGTGGTCTTGTCGCGCCCGGAAGCTTGTCGCTCACCGGGCCTTGCCGGGACGCGTGGTGTGTCACGGCAAGTTCCTTGAGATGCCTCGGTTGGCCTTCCCGGCAAGCTCCTCTTGCCGGGGCCTTGTCCTCTTGACTTGAATACTTTGTTCTTGAATGGCGCCAAAGGAGCCACGGAGTACCTTGGCGGTCACCCAGCAAGCCCTTGCCGCGAGGCGCTGCGACTGCCCGTGCACAAGTTTGGGGTACTAGGGTACCCCTACTCTAGTACACCGACAATGGCTTATGTGATATGGGTGCTAGTGCTAGTGCAATACCTCATTCCTTATACAAATAAATTATGCATGATATTGCACCTACTGAGATAGAAGAAATTGATGTTACAATTAATCTTGCCAATAGAGATACTATTTCACCAATTGGGATTGTTAGAGACATTGAAGTCTTGTGTGGGAAAGTTAAATATCCTGCTGATTTTCTTGTTCTTGGTTCCCCACAAGATATCTTTTGTCCCATCATATTTGGTAGACCCTTCTTGAATACAGTTAATGCTAAATAGATGGCAAAAAGGATGTTGTTACTATTGGTGTAGGGGACATGTCTCCTGAGTTCAATTTTGCTAAATTTCGTAGACATCCCCATGATAAAGAACTGCCTAGTAAGGATGAAATTATTCGTCTTGCTTCTATTGTCGTGCCTCCTACTGATCCTTTAGAGCAATATTTGCTAGACCATGAAAATGATATGTATATGAATGAGAGAAGGGAAATAGATGAAGTATTATTTAAATAGGGACCTAATTTGAAACACAACTTGCCTGTTGAAATCTTAGGGGATCCTCCACCACCCAAGGGTGATCTCGTGTTTGAGCTTAAACCATTAACTGATACTCTTAAATATGCTTATTTTGATGAAAAGAAGATATATCCTGTTATTATTAGTGCTAACCTTTCAGAGCAGGAAGAGGAAAGATTATTGAAAACTCTGAAGAAGCACCGTGCTGCTATTGGATATACTCTTGATGATCTTAAGGGCATTAGTCTCACTTTATGCCAACACAAAATAAAATTGGAGGAAGACGCCAAACCAGTTGTTGATCACCAACGACGGTTAAATCCTAAGATGAAAGAACTGGTAAGAAAGGAAATACTAAAGCTCCTTGAGGCAGGTGTAATTTATCCCGTTGTTGATAGTCAGTGGGTAAGTCCTATCCATTGTGTCCCTAATAAGGGAGGTATTACTATCGTTCCTAATGATAAAGATGAATTGATCCCACAAAGAATTATTACAGGTTATAGGATGGTAATTGATTTCCGCAAATTAAATAAAGCTACTTAGAAGATCATTACCCTTTACCTTTTATTGATCAAATGCTAGAAAGATTATCCAAACATACATATTTTTGCTTTCTAGATGGTTACTCTAGTTTCTCCCAAATACTTGTGTCAGCTGAGGATCAAGAAAAGACCACTTTTACTTGCCCTTTCGGTACTTTTGCTTATAGACGTATGCCTTTTGGTTTATGTAATGCACCTGCTACCTTTCAAAGATGCATTATGGCTATATTCTCTGACTTTTGTGAGAAGATTTGTGAGGCATTCATGGATGATTTCTCCATTTATGGATCCTCTTTTGATGATTGCTTGAGCAACCTTGATCGAGTTTTGCAGAGATGTGAAGACACTAATCTCGTCTTGAATTGGGAAAAGTGCCACTTTATGGTTAATGAAGGCATTGTCTTGGGGCATAAAATTTCTGAGAAAGGTATTGAAGTGGATAAAGCTAAGGTTGATGCTATTGAAAAGATGTCGTGTCCCAAGGACATTAAAGGTATAAGAAGGTTCCTTGGTCATGCCAGTTTTTATAGGAGGTTCATTAAGGACTTTTCTAAAATTTCTAGGCCTCTGACTAATCTATTGCAAAAAGATATTCCTTTTGTCTTTGATTATGATTGTGTAGAAGCATTTGAAATACTTAAGAAAGCTTTGATTTCTGCACCTATTGTTCAGCCACCTGATTGGAACTTACCCTCTGAAATTATGTATGATGCTAGTGATTATGCTGTAGGTGTTGTTCTAGGGCAAAGAGTTGATAAGAAACTAAATGTTATTCAATATGCTAGTAAAACTCTAGGCAGTGCTTAGAGAAATTATGCTACTACTGAAAAAGAATTCTTAGCAGTTGTATTTGCTGGTGATAAGTTCAGACCTTATATTGTTGATTCTAAAGTAACTGTTCACACTGATCATGTTGCTATTAAATATCTTATGGAAAAGAAAGATGCTAAACCTAGACTTATTAGATGGGTTCTCTTGCTACAAGAATTTGATTTGCATATTATTGATAGAAAAGGAGCTGAGAACCCCGTTGCCGGCAACTTGTCCAGGTTAGAGAATGTTCTTGATGACCCACTACCTATTAATGATAGCTTTCCTGGTGAACAATTAGCCGTCATAAATGCTTCTCGTACTGCTCCATGGTATGCTGATTATGCTAATTACATTGTTGCTAAATTTATACCACCTAGTTTCACATACCAGCAAAAGAAAAAGTTCTTCTATGATTTAAGACAATACTTCTAGGATGACCCACACCTTTATAAAGGAGTACATGGTGTTATTAGACATTGTGTACCTGAGCATGACAGGAACATATCCTACGCAAGTGTCACTCCGAGGCATATGGAGGACACCACGCTGGAGATAGAACTGCACATAAGGTATTGCAATCCGGTTTTTATTGGCCTACTCTCTTCAAAGATGCCCGTAAGTTTGTCTTGTCCTGTGATGAATGTAAAAGAGTTGGTAATATTAGTATACGTCAAGAAATTCCTATGAATTATTCTCTTGTTATTGAACCATTTGATGTTTGGGGCTTTGATTATATGGGACCGTTTACTGCCTCTAATGGGTATACACATATTTTAGTTGCTATTGATTACGTTACTAAGTGGATAGAAGCCATTCCAACTAGTAGTGTTGATCATAACACCTCTATTAAGATGCTTAAAGAAGTTATTTTTCCGAGGTTTGGAGTCCCTAGATACTTAATGACTGATGGTGGTTCACATTTTATTCATGGTGCTTTCCATAAAATGCTTGCTAAGTATGATGTTAATCATAGAATTGCATCTCCATATCACCCACAGTCTATTGGTCAAGTAGAATTGAGTAATAGAGAACTCAAATTAATTTTGCAAAAGACTGTTAATAGATCTAGAAGGAATTGGTCTAAGAAACTTGATTATGCATTATGGGCTTATAGAACTGCATATAAAAATCTTATGGGTATGTCTCCATATAAAATGGTTTATAGAAAAGCATGTCACTTACCTCTTGAACTTGAATATAAGGCATATTGGGCCATTAAAGAGCTCAATTATGATTTCAAACTTGCCGGTGAGAAGAGGTTATTTGACATTAGCTCACTTGATGAATGGAGAACCCAGGCCTACGAGAATGCCAAACTGTTTAAAGAAAAAGTTAAAAGATAGCATGACAAAAGGATACAAAAGTGTGAGTTTAACATAGGTGATTATGTGTTGCTATTCAACTCTCCTTTAAGATTTTTCACAGGAAAACTTCTCTCTAAATGGGAAGGCCCTTACGTTATCGAGGAGGTCTATCGTTCCGGCGCCATAAAAATCAACAACTTCGAAGGCACAAATCCGAAGGTGGTGAACTATCAAAGAATCAAACATTATATCTCAGGTAATCCTATAAATGTTGAAACTAATGTTATTGAAACCATAACCCCAGAGGAATACATAAGGGACACTTTCCAGAATGTTCCAGACTCCGAAAAGGAATAGGTATGTGGTACGGTAAGTAAACCGACTCCAAAACAGTTCTAATGGCAATTTTTCTCCGTTTTGGAATATTTAAGAAAATAGAAAAATAAGTAGTCTGGGAAGTACATGAGGTATCCACGAGGGTGGAGGGCGCGCCCTACCCCCATGGGCGCGCCCCCTATCTCGTGGGCACCTCGTGTGCTCTCCGGACTCCGTTTTCTTGCACGATACTTCTTTTGGTCGGTAAAAATTCATTATATAATCTCCCGAAGGTTTTGACCACTTTATCACGCAAATATCCTTTGTCTTTGTTTCGATCTGTTTTTCTGACAGATCTAGAGCACCATGACATCTTCAAGCGCTCCCAAGGACAAGTTTTTCGAGAGGGTCATCAACCCCTATCTCACGGAGGTGCTCCATCACCCTCAAACCATTGAGATGCGTGAGGGGGTGCTGCACATATGCAATGTGGAGGGACCAAGGAGCACCGGAAGCGTGGAGACAAAGCTCGAAGTGATGGAACAACAAGTTTTCAAGTGCTAAGGGATGGTGGAGCACGGACTTAACGCCAACCAGATGATGATCGCGGAGTTCACAAACAACCACAAGATGGACTCCAAGAACATTGGGGAGACCATCTTCAAGCTTCATGAGAAAAACGAGCACCTCCAAGACCAGATCTATGACCTGCAAAACCAAAACTGTGAGTAGGAATATAGATTCAAGAGGATGAGTTTGGCTGCAGATTTGAGGATCCCGGAGACTCGATCATCCTTCTATGATGGTGAGCCTATGCCTTGGAAGACGGATGACAAACCCACATCATCAACAACTCCTTCCTCAACACCTCCGAGGACATAATCACATGGGTATGGGCACTCCCCTTGGCAACTGCCAAGCTTGGGGGAGTTTCCCCGGTATCGTATCACCATCACACTCATATCTTTACCGTTTTACTTAGTTCGATCCTTTTGGTAATATCTTTATCTAGTAGAGTAAAGTTTTGGTATGAATTAGTTTTGAGTTTTGCTTTGTGATCCCTCTATGTAATCTAGTCCATGAGCTATATATAATAAAGATTAGTGTTGAGTCAAGGGCTTTGCTATCTTGCTATGATCTTAAGTGCATAAGAGAATAAAAAGAAATAAAAGAGATCATATTGACCTTATGGATAGTAATGACTTCACATATAGAGAGTATGACGATTAAAAGTTGTTGAGAGTTGGCAAACATAGTTTTGGTCATTGTTGCAATTAATAGGAAGTAATAAAGAAAGAGAGGTTCTCACATATAAATATACTATCTTGGACATCTTTTATGATTGTGAGCACTCATTAAAGTATGATATGCTAAAGAGTTGATGTTGGACAAGGAAGACAACGTAATGTGTTATGTTTTCTCACATCTCAATTAAAGTATATTGCCATGGATCATTCAAACATGTTGAGCTTGCCTTTCCGCCTCATGCTAGCCAAATTCCTTGCACCAAGTAGAGATACTACTTGTGATTCCAAATATCCTTAAACCCAGTTTTGCCATGAGAGTCCACCATACCTACCTATGGACTGAGTAAGATCCTTCAAGTAAGTTGTCATGTTGCATGCAATAAAAATTGCTCTCTTAATATGTATGACTTATTAGTGCGGAGAAAATAAGCTTTATACAATCGTGTGATATGGAAGTAACAAAAGCGATGGACTGCATAATAAAGGTTCATATCACAAGTGGCAATATAAAGTGATGTTCTTTTGCATTAAGATTTCGTGCATCCAACCAAAAAGCACATTACAACCTCTGCTTCCCTCTGCGAAGGGCCTATCTTTTACTTCATGTCCTATACCTTATTCAAGAGTCAAGGTGATCTTCACCTTTCCCTTTTTCATTTTATCCTTTGGCAAGCACCTCGTGTTGGAAAGATCCTGATATATATATCCAATTGGATGTAAGTTAGCATGAACCATTATTGTTGACATTACCCTTGAGGTAAAATGTTGGGAGGCAACATTATAAGCCCCTATCTTTCTCTGTGTCCGATTAAAACTCCATAACCATAAGTATTGTGTGAGTGTCAGCAATTGTGAAAGACTAATTGATAGTTGAGTATGTGGACTTGCTGAAAAGCTCTATTATTGACACTTTCCCATGTTATGATAAATTGCAATTGCTTCAATGACTGAGATTATAGTTTGTTAGTTCTCAATGAAGTTTCTGAATCATACTTGACATTGTGAATAGATTATTACTTGAGCATAAGAAATCATATGACAATATATATAATATGTTGTTGTTATAAGAATGATCATGATGCCCTCATATCCATATTTTATTTTTATCGACACCTCTATCTCTAAACATGTGGACATATTTTTCAATATCGGCTTCCGCTTGAGGACAAGCGAGGTCTAAGCTTGGGGGCGTTGATACGTCCGTTTTGCATCATGCTTTTATATCGATATTTATTGCATTATGGGATGTTATTACACGTTATGTCACAATACTTATGGCTATCCTCTCTTATTTTACAAGGTTTACATGAAGAGGGAGAATGCCGACAGCCGGGATTCTGAGCTGGAAAAGGAGCAAATATTGGAGACCTATTCTGCACAGCTCCAAAAGTCCTGAAACTCTACGAAAGTCATTTTTGGAATTAATGATAAATATTCAGCAGAAGAAATACCTGAGGGGGCCACCCACCGTCCACGAGGGTAGGGGCGCGTCCTACCCCCTGGGCACGCCCCCTGCCTTGTGGGCCACCTGGCAGCCCTCTGGTGCCTGTCTTCTGCTATATGAAGTCTTTTAACCTGGACAAAATCATAAGCAAGCTTACGGGACGAAACTCCGCCGCCACGAGGCGGAACCTTGGCGGAACCAATCTAGGGCTCCGGCGGAGCTGTTCTGCCGAGGAAACTTCCCTCCGGGAGGGGGAAATCATCACCATCGTCATCACCAATGATCCTCTCATCGGGAGGGGGTCAATCTCCATCTACATCTTCACCAACACCATCTCCTCTCAAACCCTAGTTCATCTCTTGTATCCAATCTTTGTACCAAAACCTCAGATTGGTACTTGTGGGTTGCTAGTAGTGTTGATTACTCCTTGTAGTTGATGCTAGTTGGTTTATTTGGTGGAAGATCATATGTTCAGATCCTTAATGCATATTAATACCCCTGTGATTATGAACATGAATATGCTTTGTGAGTAGTTACGTTTGTTCCTGAGGACATGGGTGAAGTCTTGCTATTAGTAGTCATGTGAATTTGGTATTCGTTCGATATTTTGATGAGATGTATGTTGTCTATCCTCTAGTGGTGTTATGTGAACGTCGACTACATGCCACTTCACCATTATTTGGGCCTAGAGGAAGGCATTGGGAAGTAATAAGTAGATGATGGGTTGCTAGAGTGACAGAAGCTTAAACCCTAGTTTATAAGTTGCTTCGTAAGGGGCTGATTTGGATCCATATGTTTCATGCTATGGTTAGGTTTACCTTAATACTTCTTTTGTAGTTGCGGATGCTTGCAATAGGGGTTAATCATAAGTGGGATGCTTGTCCAAGAAAGGGCAGTACCCAAGCACCAGTCCACCCACATATCAAATTATCAAAGTAACGAGCGTGAATCATATGAGAGTGATGAAACTAGCTTGATGATAATTCCCATGTGTCCTCGGGAGCGCTTTTCTCATTATAAGAACTTGTCCAGGCTTGTCCTTTGCTACAAAAAGGATTGGGCCACCTTGCTGCACCTTATTTACTTTCATTTCTTGTTACCCGTTAGAAATTATCTTATCACAAAACTATTTGTTACCTACAATATCAGCACCTGCATAGAATACCTTACTGAAAACCGCTTGTCATTTCCTTCTGCTCCTCGTTGGTTCGACACTCTTACTTATCGAAAGGACTACGATAGATCCCCTACACTTGTGGGCCATCACTTGTCACTAGGGATCGGGTGAATTTATTATGTTTTCATGAATACATGAGTGTTCTTGATCCTATCTTGCAAGTTATAGTCACCTACTACGTGTTATGATCCGGCAACCCCGGAGTGACAATAGTCGGGACACTTCCCGATGATGACCATAGTTTGAGGAGTTCATGTATTCACTAAGTGGTAATGCTTTGGTCTGGTTCTCTATTAAAAGGAGGCCTTAATATCCCCTAGTTTCCAGTAGGACCCCGCACCAGGGGAGGGTAGGACAAAAGATGTCATGCAAGTTCTTTTCCATAAGCACATATAACTATATTAAGAATACATGCATACATTATATTGATGAATTGGAGCTAGTTCTGTGTCACCCTATATTATAACTGTTGCATGATGAATGCCTGATGACCCACAAGTATAGGGGATCTGTCGGGGAAACTGATCCACGAGCACCTATGGGGCCGGCGGACCGAGCCCCTTTCGGTTCGGTGGGGGTCGGAGGTCGCACGAAGAGCAGATCGAGGTGAAGCACACGAGCAGTTTACCCAGCTTCGGAGCTCTCCGGAGAGATAATACTCCTACTGCTGGTTGTTTGATTGTATTGTGTTCTTGCCCCAGAGAGCTAAGTGTTTTTATGGCTTTGAAATGATCTGAACCCTTTCTACGTTGCGCATGGGCCTCCTTTTATATGCTCAAGGGGTCACCGACAGGTGGCAATGTAGAGAAGGGTAAAAATGTAAAAAGAGTTGTGGTTGGTACAGCTACCTGCACAGTGTACTCTACCTAACCCTGACGGCAGGGGACAAGGGCATTAAATGCCCGTCTGTGTTGCCCAAACAGTGTAGAAAAGGACCGTCAGGGGCGCCACCGCATGCCACGATGGCGATCTTGTCAGCATCGCATGCCACCGCCTACCGCTGGCTGCACAGCCTTTCGCCACGCGTGCCTGGAAAGGCCCCCAGGGCGACACGTTGGTGGATGCGCTGGAGCAAGGGCACAGAGTGGCCGCTTGCCGCGGCAAGCGTCTTGCCGCGGTCGTGGACTTGTCGCGCCCGGAAGCTTCTCGCTCACCGGGCCTTGCCGGGACGCGTGGTGCATCATGGCAAGTTCCTTGAGATGCCTCGGTTGGCCTTCTCGGCAAGCTCCTCTTGCCGGGGCCTTGTCTTCTTTACTTGAGTACTTTGTTCTTGAATGGCTCGAAAGGAGCCACGGAGTATCTTGGCGGTCACCCGGCAAGCCCTTGCCGCGGGGCGCTGCAGCTGCCCGTGCACAAGTTCGGAGTACTAGGGTACCCCTACTCTAGTACACCGACAGGAGCCCCCGGGCCTGGGCCACACACGGTGCCGAGTGCTGTTGGGCCAGGCCCAAAACAGGGCACGGGCACACGCGCGGCCTGGGGCACGCCGTATCTTACTCCGTATCCACCGCGCCCTCCCCAACAGCACGCGTCGAATGCGGCGTCGTGGGAGAGATCGTGGGTGGTTTCTTTATTCGGAAGGGCGAAACGTCCGCCCCCTCCCTCTTTATAAGCAAGGGAAACACGGGCGGTTCGCCCTTCTCACCGTTTGTTGCTCCAACTCCAAAAATATCCGCCGCTCCCCCCTTCTTCTCGAAGCAGAAAGAGAGCAGCGCTCCGCCCCTCGTCGCCACCAGCACCACCAACGCCGTCGATCTCCCCCGCCACCCCCGCCATGGCTCCAAAAGCCGACAAGGGGAAGGGCGTGAAGTCGGCCGAGGCGCAGCGGCTCGCGGCGCTGCGGAAGGAGCGGGCCATCTTCCCCCCTCAGCTCGGCGCCAAGGAGCTGAGGGAGTACTATTACCTCTTCTGGTCGACGGAGACGCGAGCGCATCCGCGTACGAGGGTACTCCCGGCCGCTGCTTCGGAGCTGGCTCCAAACGGGTACCCCTTCTTCGCGCTGTTCTTCTATTGCGGGCTCTGCCCGCCCTTCTCGGAATTCTTCTGCGACATTATGAACACCTACGGGCTCCGCCTCCTTGATTTCACCCACAACGCCGTTCTGACCATGGCAGTTTTCGCACATCTGTGCGAAAACTTTGTCGAAGTCCACCCAAACGTAGCCCTCTTCCGCCATTTCTTTATGCCCCGAGTCGAGAGAGGAGAGCCCCTTGCCGGAGGAATCGCCTGGATCTCGAGAGTCGGCAAGAAAGAAGCTTATCTGGAGGGAGAGCTTCGCAGCAAATGGGAGGAGTGGAGAGCAGAGTGGTGTTGGATCATCGAGGAGAACCCGCAGCCGTTTACTGCCGTGCGCCAAGCCCCAATAGTACGCGGCAACGATTGGAGCAACGTGGCCCCGAAAGACGACAGGCTGAAGATCGCCGTCACCCGAATCCTTCACCTCAAGCTTGCCGGGCTCACTGTAGGCGCCGTTGGCGCAGATTTCCTTCGTCGCCGCATCGCCCCCCTGTAGGAGAGAGGGAGACCCGCCTGGGAGTTCAAGAACTCGGCGGATATCATGAGGTTGCGCCCGGGCCTCAATTTCAATTTCACCGTCCTGGAGCTGGATGCGATGCTCCTGGAGCTGTTCAAACGCGATCCTCAGCATCCATTCATGTTGCCGAGGAGCGTTGTTCCGTTATGCAACAATTCTTCACTCGACCGGATCCGCGCGATGATGCCGTTGTGCGATTCGCACGGAATCGCCCCAACTTGGCAAGAGCCTGCGGATGACATCGTGCGGGCGTTCTTCGACAGCCTGGAGGAAGTGCCGATCCGCGCCGACAAGCAGAAGAGCCTCACCCGTGACACTACCGATGCGGAGCTGCAGCGCATCGCCACTAGGACGGAAGAGGCTGCGGCAGCAGCTGCCGCGGGCGAGTTCTGGTTAACCGTGGAGGAGGCAGAGGCAGCAGAGGCGGCAAGCCTTGCCGAGCGCGAGGAGTTTGCCGGCGAGGAAGATCATGCCGTCCCTAAAGCTGAGCCGAGCGAGCCCGGCGAGGAAGAGCCCGAACCTTCAGACAGCTTGCCGCAAGTGGAGCCCCCGACTGCACCAAGAAGGCGTCTCCGCAAGGCCGGGGACGTAGCGGGGCGGCAGACAGGTCAACAGCCGCCGAGCCGCGCGACACGCTCTGCCGCGGCAAGCACCGTTGCCGCGGGAGCGCCTCACGCCGCTGCGGCAACTGGAGCGGGGTCTTCCCGGTCCACCGCTGCTGCTCCTGCCAAGCGGGCAAGGGAGCCTACTCCTCCGCCTCGTCACACCGGAGGCGAGCCAGACTTCGATCTTTCCGCGCTCAGCTCCGACGAGGAAGAAGAAGAGTAAGATTTCTTGCTGTCCTCGTAGTTCTTCAATCTTGTTGCTTTCGTCCTGTATCTGACTTGCTTCGATCTGAATCCATTCCTTTTCAGGACGCTGGCCCAGAGAGCAGCGAAGAGAGCCTAGGCCTCGGTGATTGTCATCGAAGATGATCCCACCGTGTCAGCAGAGGGCGTGTCTGAGACCACCTTGACGGACCTGGCAACTACTCCCCAAAGCAGCCCCCAGCGCAGCCCCCAGCGTAAGTACATGGTTTTACTTCTTGCTGACAGGCGCTCATGGTTGCTCTTTCTTTGCTAATATCTTGATTGTTGGATTTGTGTAGGAGCAGAGCAGCCTCACCAGGAGGGCCCGGAAGCCGCCCCCGAAGTGCCATCTGCTTCGACTACACCGCCAAGGGAGGAGTCCCCGGCAAGGGAGCGCTCTCCGGCAAGGGAGAACTCTCCGGCAAGGGCCAGTTCTCCGGCAAGGGACGACACCAGTGATCCTCCGGTGGTTGAGACCGCGACCGCAGATCCTAGCACAGGTAATCCACTTGCCTAAAAACTTGTCCTTGGGTTTTTCTTCTTCTGACTTTCTTTTTGCATATTCGCTTGACTTCTCTCCCTTCTTCGTTCTTCAGATCCATCCGCCACAGAGCCGATGGAAACCGAGGCCGCTGAAGGAGAGGCCGGCGCTGATGAGCCCGTCGGCGAAGAGGCTGCCAAGGCTGCCGCCGCAGAAGCCGGCGAGGGATCCGGCGATCGTACTGACGGCCCCGGGGCCGCAGGAGCGCCAGGCGTTGCACCGACCGCCGATCCCCCCGCCGCTGCCGCAGAGCCAGGCTCCAAAGAGCCCCAACCCGGCGCCTACTTGAAGGCCGGCGATGGTATCTTCATCAAGCTTCACTGGGCGTCAAGCTCCAGGGCGCCGGTCGAAGGAGAAATCCTGGATGGAGAAGTGCTTGCCTCCGCCGGGCTGAAGCTGGTCGACGCGCCAAGCAGCAGCAGCGACGAGCCTGAGGAGGAGCGGCTGCTGCTGAAACTGATGTCGCTCTACCGCGCCCGACAAGCCAAGCTGGCTTCCCGAGAAGCGCTTGTCGCGAGGGCGGGAGTTGACATCGAGAAGCGCGCGGAGGAGCTCCGGGGTCTCAGGCAGGAAACTCTCCGGAGCCTGGCAGAAGAGCGGGAGCAAGTCGCGAGGAGAGGAAAGCCTTTCTCCTCGCGAAGGCTGAGGTTGAAGAGCAGAAGCGGCTTGCTGCCGAGAGGCTATCTGCGCGAGAGGTTGATTTGGCGCAGCGCAAGGTCAACCTTGACAGCCACGAGGAAGAGCTTGCCGCACGCGAGCAAGCAATTGGCGGCGCTCTCAAGGAAGCAAGGGATGCTACCGCAGCTGCTGAGGCCGCCAAGAAAGAGCTGGAGGCGGAGGTGGCGCAGCTGGAGGCCAATCTCAAGACGAGCGGCGAGGAGCTTGTCGTGCTCAAGCACGAGCGCGAGAAGGATGCCGCCGCCCATGGTGAGCTGCAGGGTCTTCTCGCTGAGAGGGGCAAGGAGCTCAGCACCGTCAAGGACTCCAACGTGGATCTCGGGGTGAAGCTGGCCACGCTGACTCAGACGCTGGACGGCCCCAAGGAGCGAGAGGTGACCTTATCGGAGAAGATCAAGGCCAACGAGGCGCTGCTGGCGAGCATTGCCGTCACTCAGAACTCATTTAGGGAGACTATGGAGCACTGGACCGAGGGTCTGGTGAATATCGCTGCAGTCATCGACGGGGAGCTGGCGCAGCTGGGGATGGAGGACTTTGGGTATTCTTCCGACGAGCATCTCCAACCCAGCGCCAAGCTCTGCTTGTTCTTCAAGGGCGTGGCGGCGGCCCTCCAGCAGCTTCGGGAGAAGATCCCAAAGCAGCTTGCCGACGAGTCGCGCAGGATTTGCGCGGGAGTTCTTCAGAAGGTGCCGGTGAAGGTGGCCTTCCGCAACCCAGGCCTCAACCTCACCAACGTCCTCAGGTCTTTGCCGTCCGACGCCGATCTGGAAGTGCTCAAGGCCCTTGTCGCACCCATTGTGGACAAGGTGAGCGAGATCAAGAGGGTTGAGGGCGGTCGCGTAGACTAGGCCGCCCTTCTTATCTTTTTCCTTGTCGCTGTTGGTCATGCCATGGGAACAATCTATTAGAGCTGCGACAAGTTATCTTGTAATATAACTTTATTCTGGATAATGATCGCTATGTTATTTCCTTTACTAGATCCCTTGCTTTGTATGTTTTTACCCTACACTTTTAGGGAACTTGTCGGCGCAGGCACCCGAGCCGCGAGCGCTGAGTGCGGGACGTCAGCAGCCTGCTGGCGGTGCCGCTCCCGACAAGAAACCTTGTCGCGACTAGTTGCAGCACACTTAAGTTGTTGAGCAGACTCGAAACAAAGTAAGGGCGCAACTAGCTATGAGTTGGTTCCACCACGCACAGGTTTTCCATACAAAGCACAGTCGTTCGAGGAAGATAACTAAAAAAATTAAAACTAATTGCTCAGACTTTGGCAACTTAGCTTTTCTGTCGTTTGCTTCCCGGCAAGGCGAACCTTCCTTAAACGACGCCTGGTCCACACCATTATCTTCTCCTTTCCCCCCCGGCAAACTTGTGTGCGAGGGAACCTTTCTTTCCTTTATTTGAGAAAAAGAAAGAAGAGAAAATAAAGATATGGGGCCTTTCGGCTCGTTATTGCTTACCGGGGGTAGGTGCTGCACAAAGTGTCAGATAATGTATGCAAGAAAGAATGTAATGCATGAAATTGACAAGGTGTGCGGAGCACATGAGCTTTACTTATGCACGGGATCTGCGCCCGGCTTTGTACAAAGGATTACATGCAACATCGGCAAGACTTGTACAAAAGGTGGTTGCTCGAACAGGTTCCGACAACCGCGCCCTACGGGTAAAACTTACGAAGATGCTCAATGTTCCAGGAGTTGCTCACCGGAATGCCATCTTCGGTCTCAAGGCGGACAGCGCCAGGCCTAGTGACTCGTTTCACCTGGTAAGGGCCTTCCCACTTCGGCGTCAACTTGTTGGAATTCTTGGCGGACTGAACTCGCCAAAGAACAAGGTCGCCTTCCTTGAAGCTTCTGGCATTAACTTTGCGGCTATGGTAGCGACGCAAAGCTTGCTGGTATCGAGCAGCTCGTACAGTAGCCTGAAGACGGTCCTCCTCAAGGAGCAGCGCGTCATCTTGTCGCAGCTGCTCTTGCTCAAGCTCATCATAAGCGAGCACTCGAGGTGACCCGTATACGAGTTCCGTGAGGAGAACTGCCTCTGCTCCATAGACTAGAGCGAAAGGCGTCTGGCCAGTGGCTCGATTTGGCGGCGTCCTGATCGACCAAAGAACCACTGGCAGCTCCTCGATCCAGTTTCTTCCACACCTGCGCAGCCTGTCGAAAGTCCTGGTCTTGAGCCCACACAGCACTTCAGCATTTGCCCTCTCCGCTTGACTGTTGCTTCTCGGATGAGCAACAGAAGCGAAGCAGACCTTGGCGCCAATATCTTGGACGTACTGCATGAAGGTGCGGCTCGTGAATTGTGTGTTGTTGTCGGTGATGATCCTGTTAGGGATCCCGAAACGGCAAACAATTGACCTGAAGAACTTGACTGCTGACTGTTCTGTCACCTTCCCCACTGGTTCCACTTCCGGCCACTTCGTGAACTTGTCGATTGCAACGTACAAGTACTCGAAGCCCCCGACAGCTCGGTGGAAGGGGCCGAGGATATCGACCCCCCAGACCAAAAATGGCCAGGATAAAGGGATCGTCTGGAGAGCTTGAGCTGGCTGGTGTATCTGCTTGGAATGGAATTTGCACGCTTCACACTTGGTTACTTGTGCAGTTGCATCCTGGAGGGCTGTCGGCCAAAAGAAACCTTGCCGGAAAGCTTTGCCGGCAAGTGCTCTTGCGCCAATGTGGTGACCACATATGCCTCCATGTATCTCTGCCAATAGCTTCTGTCCGTCTTCCCGGCAAATACACTTCAATTTCACACCGTTGAGTCTTCTTCTGTACAGTATGTTGTCGACAAACTGGTACATACTTGACTGCCGGGCTACTTTTTCCGCTTCTTCTTGCTCTTCGGGAAGTTCTCCTGTTTGAAGGAAACGGACAATTTGCTGTGCCCATGCTGGAGCTTGTGGCTCGACAACAAGGACTAAAGGCACATCTGCTGCTGCGGGAACATCCGCTTCTACGGCAAGAACCTCTGGCTCAGCCGGAGCTTGATGTTCCCCGGCAAGCTTGCCGGAGGGAAACTTGTTGGGAGCGTCTGCTACGACGGAACAAACCTTAAGGCTTGCCGGAGCAGACTGCTCCTCAGCACTCTTGGTGTTGATCTTGGGAACCTTCTTGGCGGCGGCTTCGGGAAGCTTTGCCGGAAAATAGTCACCAGAAATCAACTTTCTTTTCTTGCTCTGTCCAGTTGGTGGTGTCACGGATGGTTGAGTCAGCTTGAGCACAAAGATCCCTGGTTCCACAGGTAACTTAAGTGCGGCGCACTTTGACAGGCCATCAGCAATGTCATTCTGAGCTCTTGGAACATGTTCCATCTGTAGGCCGTCAAAGTGCTCTTCTAGCTTTCTCACTTCATCAACATAAGCTTCCATCAACGGACTCTGATAATTCTTGTTCACTTGGCGGACGACAAGCTGTGAGTCACCCCTGACAATGAGCTTCTTAATCCCAAGGTCTGCCGCGATCCTAAGACCAGCAAGAAAGCCTTCATACTCTGCAGTATTGTTCGTTGCTTGCTCCTTGGGAAAGTGCATCTGGACTACGTACTTGAGGTGCTCTCCGGTGGGGGCGACAAGCAGCACGCCCGCACCGACGCCTTGCAGCGAGAAAGCACCATCAAAGTACATCAGCCACTCTTTGTCTGCTTCCTTGACGGGAATGCTCGTTTCTGGAATTTCTTCATCTAGTGTTGGTGTCCATTCTGCTATGAACTCCGCCAATGCCCTGCTTTGGATAGTTGAAGTGCTTTCAAACTTGAGGCCAAAGCTTGACAGTTCAAGTTCCCACTCAACAATCCTGCTAGTTGCTTCTGGATTTTGCAGTATTCTCTTCAGCGGAAAACGAGTGACAACTGTGATCTCATGTGCTTGGAAGTAATGGCGCAGCTTTCTCGAGGCCATGAGAAGCCCGAAAAGCAATTTCTGCACACCAGAGTACCTTGACCTAGCCCCCTACAGAAGGGAACTCACAAAGTAAACTGGGCGCTGCACCATTCTCTTCTGCATCTCCTTATGCGTCTGCGCAGATCCATCTTTGTCGGGACCAGAGCTTGCCGGACAAGAGCCTGCCGGACCAGAGCTTGCCGGACCAGAGCTTGCCAGTGAAGCCCCCTGCTTGTCGCTGGATGCATCTGCCGTGGTTGCTGGCTCACCATCTGCCTCCCTCTCCGCCACTAACACAGCACTAACCACCTGATTGGTTGCCGCTATATACAGCAGCAACTTCTCTTGTGGCCTAGGTGCAGCAAGTGTTGGAGTGGAGGACAGGTATCTCTTCAAGTCCTGCAGCGCAGCCTCCGCTTCCGGCGTCCATTTCATTGGACCTGCCTTTTTCAATATTTTGAAAAACGGCAGGGCGCGCTCAGCAGATCTAGAGATAAACCTGCTGAGAGCAGCCACGCAACCGGCAAGTCTTCGTACATCCTTGACGCGCTTTGGTGCTTCAATCTGCTCAATGGCCTTGATCTTGTCGGGATTGGCTTCAATTCCCCGCTGAGACACAAAGAACACGAGAAGCTTGCCGGAGGGGACTCCAAACACACACTTCTCGGGGTTCAGTTTGAGGTTGATCTTGCGTAGATTTGCAAATGTGTCGTCTAAATCTTGAATCAGGGTTGTCCTGTTTTTGCTCTTGACCACTATGTCATCCATGTAGGCTTCCACATTTCTGTGCATTTGCGGCTCAAAAGCGTGATGGACTACCCTTGCAAATGTTGAACCGGCATTCTTTAAACCGAAAGGCATCCGTACGAAACAGTACGTGCCACAAGGGGTGATGAATGCGGTCTTCTCCTCATCCTCTTCTGCCATGAAGATCTGATGGTATCCAGAGTATGCATCAAGAAATGAAAGCAAGTCACATCCGGCTGTGGAGTCAACAATCTGGTCGATGCGCGGCAAGGGAAATGGGTCTTTGGGACAAGCTTTATTGACATCGGTAAAATCGATACAAAGCCTCCATTTCCCGTTGGCTTTGCGTACGATAACAGGATTGGCCAACCACGTAGGATGGAGCACTCCTCTGACAAGGCCTGCTTCTTCCAACTTCTTGATTTCTTCTGCAATGAATTCTTGGCGCTCCACCGCTTGTTTCCTGACTTTCTGCTTGACGGGCCGCGCATGAGGACAGACGGCAAGATGGTGCTCGATTACTTTCCTGGGAACACCGGGGATGTCAGACGGTTGCCATGCAAACACGTCGACGTTCGCTCGCAGGAAAGCAACGAGCGTGCCTTCCTATTTGGGATCGAGAGTGGCACTGATGGTGAAAGTACCACCAGTGCTGTCCTCCTTGGCGGACACCTTCTTAGTCTCTGGTGGAGCTGCCATTGCCTTCTTACACTTGCCAGTGGAGCTCGATGGTGCATCCTCGACGGTAGCGCAGCACTCCGAAGAGGTGCGCTTGCCGGAGTGGGCATCAGAACTCTTGCCAGATCATGGCCCTTGGTGCGGTGGATCTTGCAGTACTGCCTGTTGGCGCCGTCCTGCTTGTCGGCGACCACCACAGCCTCTACGACAATCTCCTTGCCGGAGCCACCAGCTTTGGCTTTCTTGGCGCCACCTCCGTTGCCGGACTGCTCGACAACTAGCACCTCTTTGCCTTTCTTCTTTCTGTTATTCCGCCGCCGGTTTTTCCTTGCCGGGGCATTATCCTCACTGTCAGATCCTCCTGCTCCTATACTCTCTCCGGGGAGTCTCCTCCCTTCCTCAGCACGTGCACACTTGTCGGCCAGGGCATATAGCTCACTGACGTCTCTGATCTTGCACATCGCCATCTCCTCCCGCATCCTGCGGTTCCGCATGCTCTGATGGAACGCGCTGATTACCGCGGCAGGGTGGATATCTGGGATGTTGTGCTGTACGTTGCTGAATCTTTGAATGTACTTGCGCAGGGGCTCTCCTTCCTTCTGGGCGAGCAGATGAAGGTCGCTTTCTTGGCCATGAGGCTTGTGGCCGCCTGTAAAGGCGCCGACAAACTGATGGCACAAGTCAGCCCAGGAGGATATGGGGTTGTCCGGCAAGTGCATGAGCCAGGACCTGACATTGGGCTTGAGCACCAGCGGGAAGTAGTTGGCAAGGATCTTGTCGTCTCACCCCCCAGTAGCTTGCACCGCAATGGTGTAGATGCTGAGGAACTCTGACGGATGCGACTTGCCTTCATACTTCTCGGGTACGTCTGGCTTAAAATTCTTCGTGTTGGGCCACTGGACTTGCCGCAGCTCACGAGTGAACGCAGGGCAACCTACCGCGTACGGCAAGTCGCCTGGTTCTCCGGGTGCATGCATGTCACCAGAGGGCCCAGCGCGCTTGTCGGATTGACGTCGCGCTTCTCTTCGGCGCTCGATGCGAGTACGAGCGTCTTCTTGCTGTCGTTCGTGAAGAACTTGGCGCTGATCGTGACGATCTCGGGGATCTGATGATGCGGTGGAGTCGCTGTCGAGGTGGATCCGACGAGTCGGCGATCTTGGCCTTCGGGGTGGGGAGTGCATGGTGGTTGCACCATCACCAGTTTTGTCGCCGTTGGCTCGCGCCTGGCAACCCTACCGCGGAAACGATGTGCTCGGTTGCCGCGGAGTGTCACCGTTGGCGAAGCCGATGAGACTCTGAATGGTGGCCCTCCATTGGTCGATCTTGTCTTCCGCAGGAGGGTAATCCAGGAGCAGTTGAGCTCGCGCCAAAGCTTCTGCTGGAGTGGTGGGCAGTAGTGGTGATCGGTGCGAGGAGCGGGATGTGCTCGGACTCCTAACTATGTTAGAAGGAGCAGTATCCCGTCCAGGCGACCGTGCCTCACTCGTGCCAGCATGTTGGCGTGCACGCTGATCTCGAGCATCCCGAGACCCACCAGCTCGATCATGATCCAACAAACATATGGTACTGCGAATACCATGGCGCTGTCGGTCCTGCGCCTCTTGAGATGGGCGCGGTACATGCACGGACGCCGAGGTCTGTGCCGCCTTCTGCTTGGATCTGGCAGCACCGTGGGTTTCCTCGTCGACATTCGTTCTTCCGCCGGCGTCTACCCCACCACCCGCTTGCTCCGGTGGCGGTGGGATCGACGCGGATGGAACAGCTGCCTCCGAAGCCTTCTTCTTCGGTGGCATGTCGACGAAGAAGATGAGGATCTAGCTTGCGTGAACGCCGGATCAGGTTCACACAATCTCGACGCCCCCTACCTGGCTTGCCAAAGATGTCGGGGAAACTGATCCACGAGCACCTATGGGGCCGGCGGACCGAGCCCCTTTCGGTTCGGCGGGGGGCGGAGGTCGCATGAAGAGCAGATCGAGGCGAAGCACACGAGCAGTTTACCCAGCTTCGGAGCTCTCCGCAGAGATAATACTCCTACTGCTGCTTGTTTGATTGTATTGTGTTCTTGCCCCAGAGAGCTAAGTGTTTTTCTGGCTTCGAAATGATCCGAACCCTTTCTACGTTGCGCATGGGCCTCCTTTTATATGCTCAAGGGGTCACCGACAGGTGGCAATGCAGAGAAGGGTAAAAATGTAAAAAGAGTTGTGGTTGGTACAGCTACCTGCACAGTGTACTCTACCTAACCCTGACGCCAGGGGACAAGGGCATTAAATGTCCGTCTGTGTCACCCAAACAGTGTAGAAAAGGACCGTCAGGGGCGCCACCGCCTGCCACGATGGTGATCTTGTCAGCATCGCATGCCACCGCCTACCGCTGGCTGCACAGCCTTCCACCACGTGTGCCTGGAAAGGCCCCCAGGGTGACACGTTGGTGGATGCACTGGAGCGAGGGCACAGAGTGGCCGCTTGCCGCGGCAAGCGTCTTGCCGCGGTCGTGGACTTGTCGCGCCCGGAAGCTTGTCGCTCACCGGGCCTTGCCGGGACGTGTGGTCCGTCGTGGCAAGTTCCTTGAGATGCCTCGGTTGGCCTTCCCAGCAAGCTCCTCTTGCCGGGGCCTTGTCTTCTTTACTTGAGTACTTTGTTCTTGAATGGCTCCAAAGGAGCCATGGAGTATCTTGGCGGTCACCCGGCAAGCCCTTGCCGCGGGGCGCTGCAGCTGCCCGTGCACAAGTTCGGGGTACTAGGGTACCCCTACTCTAGTACACCGACAGGATCTATTGTAGTCCTTTCTATAAGTAAGAGTGTCGAACCCAACGAGGAGCAGAAGGAAATGACAAGCGGTTTTCAGTAAGGTATTCTCTGCAAGCACTGGAATTATCGGTAACAAATAGTTTTGTGATAAGGTAATTCGTAATGGGTAACAAGTTACAATAGTAAACAAGGCGCGGCAAGGTGTCCCAATCCTTTTTGTAGTGAAGGACAAGCCTGTACAAACTCTTATATAAAGCAAAGCGCTCCCGAGGACACATGGGAATTACTGTCAACCTAGTTTTCATCATGCTCATATGATTCGCATTCGTTACTTTGATAATTTGATATGTGGGTGGACTGGTGCTTGGGTACTGCCCTTCCTTGGACAAGCATTCCACTTATGATTAACCCCTCTCGCAAGCATCTTCAACTACGAAAGAAAAATTAAGGTAAGCCTAACATAGCATGAAACATGTGGATCCGAATCAGCCCCTTACGAAGCAACACAAAAACTAGGGTTTAAGCTTCTGTCACTCTAGCAACCCATCATCTACTTATTACTTCCCAATGCCTTCCCCTAGGCCCAAACAATGGTGAAGTGTCATGTAGTCGATGTTCACATAACTCCACTAGAGGAGAGACAACATACATCTCATGAAAATATCAAACGAATACCAAATTCACATGATTACTTATAGCAAGACTTCTCACATGTCCTCAGGAACAAATGTAACTACTCACAAATCGTATTCATGTTCATAATCAGAGGGGTATTAACATGCATTAAGGATCTGAACATGTGATCTTCCACCGAATAAACCAACTAGCATCAACTACGAGGAGTAATCAACATTACTAGCAACCCACAAGTACCAATCTAAGGTTTTGAGACAAAGATCGGATACAAGAGATGAACTAGGGTTTGAGAGGAGATGGTGCTGGTGAAGATGTTGATGGATATTGACCCCCTCTTGATGAGAGGATGGATGGTGATGACAATGGCGATGATTATGTTTCCCCGGCAGAACAGCTCTAGCGGAGCCCTAGATTGGTCATGCCCAGGTACCGCCTCGAGACGGCGGCTCTTCATTCGAAAGCTTCCTTATGATTTTTTTTCTAGGGCAAAAGACACATATAGTAGAAGATGGACGTCGGGGGCCTACCAGGTGGCCCACGAGGCAGGGAGCGCACCCAGGGGGTAGGGCGCGCCCTCCACCCTTGTGGCTGGTGAGTGGCCCCCCTCTGGTGCTTTCTTCGCCCAATTTTTTAAATATATTCCAGAACCGACTTTCTGGAGTTTCAGGACTTTTGGAGTTGTGCAGAATAGGTCTCTAATATTTTCTCCTTTTTACAGCCCAGAATTCCAGCTGACAGCATTCTCCCTCTTCGTGTAAACCTTATAAAATAAGAGAGAAAAGGCATAAGTATTGTGACATATTGTGTAGTAACATCCCATAATGCAATAAATATCGATATAAAAGCATGATGCAAAATGGACATATCAACTCCCCCAAGCTTAGACCTCGCTTGTCCTCAAGCGAAATCCGATATCAAAAAATATGTCCACATGTTTAGAGATAGAGGTGTCGATAAAATAAAATACGGACATGAGGGCATCATGATCATCTTTAGAACAACAACATATATTGTCATATGATTTCTTATGCTCATGTAACAATCTATTCACAATGTAAAGTATGAATCAAAAACTTCATTGAAAAACTAACAAACTATGATCTCAGTCATTGAAGCAATTGCAATTTATCATAACATCGGAAAGATTCAATATAAGAGATTTTTAGCAAGTCCACGTCAATGTTGCAGATATTGCTTATCGGGAACTTATCGGTCGACCCATGATAAGGGGCAAATCGGCCAGTTTATCGGCATAACGGCCGATTTATTGCCATATCGGCTGATTTATCGGCCGATTTATCTTATCAGTCAGACAATGGTAAGCGATAAATCGGCTGATTTATCAGAATATTGGAAGATATCTTGAACAGTGGTCCACATACTCAACTATCATTTAGTCTTTCATAATTGCTAACACTCACGCGATACTTATGGGTACGAAGTTTCAATTGCACACGGAGAAAGATAGGGGCTTATAGTTTCGCCTCCCAAACTGTTATCTCAAGGGTAATGTCAACAATAATACTTTATGAAAACCTACATCCAAGTGATTATATATCATGATCTTTCCAACACATAGTGCTTGCCAAAGGATAAAGTGTAAAAAGGAAAGGTGAAGATCACCATGACCCTTGTATATGGGTAGAAGGTAAAAATAAAAGATAGGCCATTCGCAGAGAGAAGCAGAGGTTGTCATGTGCTTTTATGGTTGGATGCACAAAATCTTAATGCAAAGGAATGTCACTTTATATTGCCACTTGTGATAGGGACCTTTATTATGCAGTCCGTCACTTTTATTTCTTCCATATCACAAGCTTATTTTCTTCACACTAATAGATCATACATATTTAGAGAGCAATTTTTTTATTGCTTGCACTGATGACAACTTACTTGAAGGATCTTACTCAATCCATAGGTAGGTATCATGGACTCTCATGGAAAACTAGGTTTAGGGATGTTTGGAAGCACAAGTATTTTCTCTACTTGTTGCAAAGAATTTGGCCAGCATGAGGGGGAAAGGCAAGCTCAATATGTTGGATGATCCATGATAATATAACTTGTTTGGATATAAAAAAACAATCCATTACGTTGTCTTCCTTGTCCAACATCAACTTTTTAGCATGTCATATTTTAATGAGTGCTCACAATCATAAAAGATATCCAATATAGTATATTTATATGTGAAAACCTCTCTTTCTTTATTACTTCCTATTAATTGCAGCGATGACCAAAACTATGTTTATCAACTCTCAACAACTTTTATTCATCATACTCTTTATATGTGAAGTCATTACTCTCCATAGGATCAATACGATCTTTTTATTTCTTTTTATTCTTTCTTTTATCCCCTCAAGATCATAGCAAGATAGCAAAGCCCTCAACTCAGAACTAATCTTTATTATATATAGCTCACGAACTCGATTAAATAGATAGAGATCAAAACAAAACTCAAAGCTAGATCATACTAAAACTTTATTCTACTAGATCAAGATATAACCAAAAGGATCGAACTAAGAAAAACAGTAAAGATAGAAGTGTGATGGTGATACGATACCGGGGCACCTCCCCAAGCTTTTCAGTTGCCAAGGGGAGTGCCGATACCCATGTATTTATGTCTCTTTCTTGTGAGGTGGTGATGATGGAGTTCTTGATGATGTAGTATCGCACATCGAGCATAGGAGATGCTCCAACTTGCGGATAATGCCCTTGAGTGCGGTGATATGCTCTTGCAACAAAATATTTTCACACATGAGATACTTTTTTTGTATGCGAACTATTTCAATCATGTTGAAATCTTCAATTTCAGTAGAGGTGAGATGATTGTAGTAAGGTTGAAAGACGTCTTCTTCTTCTATTGCCGGGACTTAATCTTCTGCGGCTTCCTTGATCTTGTCACCTTCCTTGATTTCCCCGAGTTCTTCTCGCTTCGTCCCTACCTTCATTATCCAAGCATCGTCGCACACGTTGTTGGTGGAGGGGGACGACATCATGCCTGACCTTGAGAATTCTGGCAGAAAACAGCTTAGAACGAAAATAGTAGATTTTGTCGTGATACGGTGGTCAAAACCTTCGGGAGATTATATAATGAATTTTTACCGACCAAAAGAAGTATAGTGCAAGAAAACAGAGTCCGGAGGGCACACGATGTGGCCACGAGGCAGGGGCACGCCCTCCACCCTCGTGGATGCCTCGTGTCTCTTTCAGACTACTTTTAATTTTCCTAATTTTTTAAATATTCCAAAAGAGAGAAAAATTGCTATTTGAGCAGTTTTGGAGTCGTTTTACTTACAGTACCACATACCTATTCCTTTTCGTGGTCTGAAATATTCTGGAAAGTGTCCCTTACGTACTCCTCGAGGGTTACGGTGTCAACGAAATTGGTTTCAAAATTTATGGGATTACCTGAGATATAATGCTTGATTCTTTGACCATTAACCACCTTCGGATTTGTGCCTTCGGTGTTGTTGATTTTGATGGCACCAGAATGTTAGAGTTCCTCGATAATGTAAGGACCTTCCCAGTTAGAGAGAAGTTTTCCTGCAAAAAATCTTAAACGAGAGTTGTATAGCAAAACATAATCACCTACATTAAACTCATGCTTTTGTATCCTTTTGTCATGCCATCTTTTAACTTTTTCTTTAAACAATTTGGCGTTCTCATAAGCCTGGGTTCTCCATTCATCAAGTGAACTAATGTCAAATAGCCTCTTCTCACCGACAAGTTTGAAATCATAACTGAGCTCTTTAATGGCCCAATATGCCTTATGTTCTAGATCGAGAGGTAAGTGACATGCTTTTCCATAAACCATTTTATCCGAAGATATACCCATAGGATTTTTATATGCAGTTCTACAGGCCCATAATGCATCTTCAAGTTTCTTGGAACAATTCTTTCTAAAGTCTTTTGCAAGATCAATTTAATTTCTCTATTACTCAATTCCACTTAACCACTAGACTGAGGATGGTATGGAGATGCAATTCTATGATTAACATCATACTTAGCAAGCATTTTATGAAAAGCACCATGAATAAAATGTGAACCACCATCAACCATTAAGTATCTAGGGACTCCAAACCTCAGAAAAATAACTTCTTTAAGCATCTTAATAGAGGTGTTATGATCATCACTACTAGTTGGAATAGCTTCTACCCACTTAGTAACATAATCAACAGCAACTAAAATATGTGTATACCCATTAGAGGAAGGAAAGGTCCCATATAATCAAAGCCCCAAACATCAAATGGTTCAATAACAGGTGAATAATTCATAGGCATTTCTTGACGTATACTAATATTACCAATTCTTTGACATTCATCGCAAGACAAGACAAACTTACGGGCATCTTTGAAGAGAGCAGGCCAATAAAAACCAGATTGCAATACCTTATGTGCAGTTCTATCTCCAGCGTGGTGTCCTCCGTAAGCCTCGGAGTGACACTTGCGTAGGATCTGCTCCTGTTCATGCTCAGGTACACAACGTCTAATAACACCATCTACTCCTTCTCTATAAAGGTGTGGGTCATCCCAAAAGTAATGTCTTAAATCATAGAAAAACTTTTTCTTTTGTTGGTATGTGAGGTGGTAAAAATTTAGCAACAATGTAATTAGCATAGTCAGCATACCATGGAGCAGTACGAGAAGCATTTATGATAGCTAATTGTTCATCAGGAAAGCTATCATCAAAAGGTAGTGGGTCATCAAGAACATTTTCTAACCTAAACAAGTTGTCCGCAACAGGGTTCTCAGCTCCCTTTCTATCAATAATATGCAAATCAAATTCTTGTAGCAAGAGAACCCATCTAATAAGTCTAGGTTTACCATATTTCTTTTCCATAAGGTATTTAATAGCAGCATGATCAATGTGAACAGTTACTTGGAATCAATAATATAAGGTCTGAACTTATCACAAGCAAATACAACTACTAAAAATTCTTTTTCTGTAGTAGCATAATTTCTCTGGGCACTGTCTAGAGTTTTACTAGCGTATTGGATAACATTTAATTTCTTATCAACTCTTTGTCCTAGAACAGCGCCTACAACATAATCACTAGCATTACACATAATTTCAATGGGTAAATTCCAATCAAGTGGCTGAACAATAGGTGCAGAAATAAAGGCTTTCTTAAGTATTTCAAATGCTTCTACACAATCATCATGAAAGACAAAAGGAACATATTTTTGCAAGAGATTAATCAGAGGCCTAGAATTTTTAGAGAAGTCTTTAATAAACCTCCTATAGCTAGCATGACCAAAAAAACTTCTTATACCTTTGATATCTTTAGGACACGACATCTTTCGAATAGCATCTACTTTAGCTTTATCAACTTCAATACCTCTTTAAAAAAATTTATGCCCCAAGATAATACCTTCATTAACAATCAAGTGGCACTTCTCCCAATTCAAGACAAGATTAGTTTCTTCACATCTCTACAAAACTCGATCAAGGTTGCTTAAGCAATTATCAAAAGAAGTTCCATAAACGGAGAAATCATCCATGAAAACCTCAACAATCTTTTCACAAAAGTCAGAGAATATAGCAGTCATACATCTTTGAAAGGTAGTAGGTGCATTACATAAACCAAAAGGCATACGTCTATAAGCAAAAGTACCGAAAGGGCAAGTAAAAGTAGTCTTTTCCTGATCCTCTTGCGACACAGGTATTTGAGAGAAACCGGAATAACCATCTAGAAAGCAAAAATGTGTATGTTTGGATAATATTTCTAGCATTTGATCAATAAAAGGTAGAGGGTAATGATATTTTCTAGTAGCTTTATTTAATTTGCGGAAATTAATTACCATTCTATAACCTGTAACAATTCTTTGTGGGATCAATTCATCCTTATCATTAGGAACAACAGTAATACCTCCCTTCTTAGGGACACAATGGACAGGACTTACCCACTGACTATTTGCAACATGATAAATTATATCTGCGTCCAGAAGCTTTAGTATTTCATTTCTAACCACTTCTTTCATCTTAGGATTTAACCAGCGTTGATGATCAACAACTGGTTTAGCATCTTTCTCTAGTTTTATTTTGTGCTGGCATAGAGTGGGACTAATGCCCTTAAGATCATCAAGAGTATATCCAATAGCAGCATGGTGCTTCTTCAGAGTTTTCAATAATTTATCTTCTTCATGCTCTGAAAGGTTATCACTAATAATAGTCGGATATATCTTCTTTTCATCAAGATAGGCATATTTAAGAGTATCAGGTAATTGTTTAAGCTTAAACACGGAATCTCCCTTGGTTGGAGGAGAATCTCCGAGTATTTCAACAGGCAAGTTGTGTTTCAAGATAGGTCCTTGCTTTAATACTTCATCTATTTCCCTTCTTTCATTCATAAGCATATCATTTTCATGGTTGAGCAAATATTATTCTAAAGGATCATTAGGAGGTACGGCAACCGAAGCAAGACCAATAATTTCATCTTTAGTAGGCAATTCATTATCATGGGGTTGTCTATGAAATTTAGTAAAATTAAAATCATGAGACATGTCCCCTAAACCAACAATAACAATATCCTTTTCGCAATCTATCTTGTCATTAACAGTATTCAAGAAAGGTCTACCAAATATAATGGGACAAAAGTCATCTTGTGGGGAACCAAGAACAAGAAAATCAGTAGGATATTTAATTTTCCCACACAAGACTTCAACATCTCTAACAATCCCAATTGGTGAGATAGAGTCTCTATTGGCAAGATTAATTGTAACATCAATACCTTCTATTTCAGTAGGTGCAATATCATGAATAATTTCTTTGTATAAGGAATGAGGTATTGCACTCACACTAGCACCCATATCACATAAGCAATGATAACAATGATCTCCTATTTTAAGAGAAACAACATGCATGACAACAACAGGTCTATGTTTATTTTTAGTATCGGGTCTAGCAATTCTAGCAGCTTCATCACAGAAATAAATAACATGTCCATCAATATTATCGACCAAGAGATCTTTAACCATAGCAATACTAGGTTCAACTTTAATTTTCTTAGGGGGTGTAGGTGTTCTAGCATTACTCTTACGAACCATAATTGAAGCTTTAGCATGATCCTTTATTCTAACAGGGAAAGGTGGTTTCTCATACAAGCGGTAGGAACAATAGGATCAACATTATAAGTAATAGTTTTTTCTTCAACTTTAATAGGTTCTACTACCTTTACTTCATTGGGAGGATGATATTTAAACAACTTCTCCTTAGGGAGATTAACATGAGTGGGAAATGATTCACAAAAAGAAGCTACTATCTCAGAGTCAAGTCCATACTTAGTGCTAAATTCATGAAAACCATCGGTATCCATAAAAGATTTAACACAATCGAACTTAGGGGTTGTACCTGACTCCTTACCTTCATCGAGTTCCCAATCTTCAGAGTTGCGTTTAATTCTTTCCAATAATCCAATTTGAATTCAATAGTCTTCATCATAAAAGAACCAGTACAATAAGTATCGAGCATGGAGCGATCATTATGAGAAAGCCGAGCATAAAATTTTTGAATAATAATTTCTCTTGAGAGATCATGATTGGGGCATGAATGTAACATTGACTTAAGCATCCCCCAAGCTTGAGCGATACTTTCTCCTTCACGAGTCCAAAAATTATATATATCATTACAATCACGATGAACCAGATGCATAGGATAAAACTTCTGATGAAATTCCAATTTCAATCTGTTGTAGTTCCATGATCTAATATCATCACATTGCCTAAACCATGTCAATGCCTTTCCCTTCAAAGATAAAGGGAAGAACTTCTTCTTGACAACATCCTTGGGCATACTTTCAAGCTTAAATAATCCACAAACTTCATCCACATAGATTAGGTACATATCAGGATGTAATGTTCCGTCTCGTGTATAAGGATTAGCTAGCAGTTTCTCTATCATGCCCGAAGGAATTTCAAAGTAAATATTTTCAGTAGGTTCAGTAGGTTGAGGAGAAACTCTTTGCGCTTCTGGTCGGGGTGAAGATACCCTGAACAAGCCCCTCAAAGGATTATTTTCCATAGTAACAAGTGATAGTAAATTTTAGCACACTATATAAATGTTTCTTTATCAAATTCCACCTACCAAAGGCGCTTCACTCCCTGGCAACGGTGCCAGAAAAGAGTCTTGATGACCCACAAGTATAGGGGATCTATCATAGTCCTTTTGATACGTAAGAGTGTCGAACCCAACGAGGAGCAGAAGGAAATGACAAGCGGTTTTCAGTAAGGTATTCTGTGGAAGCACTGAAATTATCGGCAATAGATAGTTTCGTGATAAGGTAATTTGTAACGTGTAACAAGTAACAATAGTAAACAAAGTGCAGCAATGTGGACCAATCCTTTTTGTAGTAAAGTACAAGCCTGGACAAACTCTTATATAAAACAAAGCGCCCCCGAGGACACATGGGAATTACTGTCAAGCTAGTTTCCATCATGCTCATATGATTCACGTTCGTTATTTTGATAATTTGATATGTGGGTGGACCGGTGATTGGGTACTACCCTTCCTTGGACAAGCATCCCACTTATGATTAACCTCTCTCTCAAGCATCCGCAACTACGAAAGAAGAATTAAGGTAAACCTAACCATAGCATGAAACATGTGGATCCAAATCAGCCCCTTACGAAGCAACGCATAAACTAGGGTTTAAGCTTCTATCACTCTAGCAACCCATCATCTACATATTACTTCCCAATGCCTTCCCCTAGGCCCAAACAATAGCGAAGTGTCATGTAGTCGATGTTCACATAACACCACTAGAGGAGAGACAACATACATCTCATCAAAATATCTAACGGATACCAAATTCACATGATTACTTATAACAAGACTTCTCCCATGTCCTCAGGAACAAACGTAACTACTCACAAATCATATTCGTGCTCATAATCAGAGGGATATTAATATGCATTAAGGATCTGAACAAATGATATTCCACCAAATAAACCAACTAGCATCAACTACAAGGAGCAATCAACACTACTAGCAACCCACAGGTACCAATCTGAGGTTTTGAGACAAAGATCGTATACAAGAGATGAACTAGGGTTTGAGAGGAGATGGTGCTGGTGAAGATGTTGATGGAGATTGACCCCCTCTCTATGAGAGAATGGATGGTGATGACGATGGCGATGATTTCCCCCTCCGAGAGGGATGTTTCATCGGCAGAACAGCTCCGCCAGAGCCCTATATTGGTCCTGCCTAGGTTCCGCCTCGAGACGGCGGCGCTTCGTCCAGAAAGCTTCCTTATGATTTTTTTCCAGGGAAAAAGACACCATATAGCAGAAGATGGATGTGGGGGCCTACCATGTGGCCCAAAAGGCAGGGGGCGCGCCCTCCACCCTTGTGGCTGGTGGGTGGCCCCCCTCTGGTGCTTTCTTCACCCAATATTTTTAATATATTCCAAAACTGACTTTCATGGAGTTTCGGGACTTTTGGAGTTGTGCAGAATAGGTCTCTAATATTTGCTCCTTTTCCAGTCCAGAATTACAGCTGTCGGCATTCTCCCTCTTCATGTAAACCTTATAAAATAAGAGAGAAAAGGTATAAGTATTGTGACATAATGATTAGTAACAGCCCATAATGTAATAAATATCGATATAAAAAAGCATGATGCAAAATGGACGTATCAATGCCATCCAACATAATTATCCATCATTGATCCATTAGCTATGAGCTCATTTCATATTGATCTTTGCTAAGTTACTTCTCTGTTGCCAATGTTACAATTGCTACAAGACTGCTACTATTACTTTTGCCACCGTTACCATTACTTCCATAATAATTTGCTACTAAATACTTTGCTACAGATATTAAGTCTTTCAGGTGTGGTTGAATTGACAACCTAGCTGCTAATACTTGAGAATATTATTTGGCTCCCCTTGTGTCAAATCAAGAAATTTGGGTTGAATACTCTACCCTCGAAAATTGTTGCTATCCCCTATACTTGTGGGTTATCACCACCCTATTTGCACATGAGGAAAAAAATTCTCTATTACTATATTCTTAAATTGTTTCCTTTCTCATTAAAGGGTGATGCTAAGTTATGGTTTAATTCTCTTGCTCCTGGTTGTGTGTGTAGTCCCTAGGATATGATTTACTACTTCTCTAAAAATATATTTCCCTGCTCATAAGAAACAAGCTGCTTTAAAGGAAAAAATTAATTTTGTGCCAATTAAAGAAGAGAGTCTCCCACAAGCTTGGGGGAGGCTTCTCCAATTACTTAATGCTTTTCCTGATCGTCCTCTCAAGAAAAAAATAAAATACTTGATATCTTTTATAATGGACTAACCGATGCCTCTAGGGACCACCTAGATAGTTGTGATGGTTGTGTTTTCAAAGAACGAACAGTTGAGCAAGATGGCTTGCTATTTAATAATATATTGAGTAATGATAATGATTGGACACTTCCTTAACCAACTCCGAATCCAACTCCAAAGAAAAGAGGTATTCTATTTCTCAGTTCTGAAGATATGCAAGAGGCAAAGAAATCTATGAAAGAAAAAGGTGTTAAAGTTGAAGATGTTAAGAATTTACCACCTATTAAAGAAATACATGGTCTTGATAACCCGACACAGGTAGTAGAGGTAAATTCTCTCTATAAATTTGATGAAGGTGAAATTCCTCATAATAAGTCTGCTAGTCAATGCTTGGATGAGTTTGATAATTTTATTGTTAAACAAGAAAATTTCATTTCTTATGTTAGTATACAATGGAAATGTAATGCTTACATGCTTGACTGCTTGGGTGATTACATGAGTAGAACTGTTAGCGATCTCAAGATTATTAGTAAGCATGCTTCCATGGTTAAAACTCAAGTTGAACAAGTACTTAAGGCACATGATCTGCTTAATGAGTTGAATAGTAAGAACAATGATAATGCTATTAGGGTTATGACTAGAGGTGGTAAGATGACCCAGGAACCTTTGTATCCTGAAGGCCATCCTAAGAGAATTGAGCAAGATTCTCAGGGAATTAATACTGATGCACCTAGTCCTCCTAGTAATAAAAAGAAAAAGAAAACTGATAGGACTTTCCATGCTTCTAGTGAACCTGTTATAGATACACCTGAGAATCCAAATGATATTTCAACTTCTAACGCCGAGACACAATCTGGTGATGAACATAAACCTAGTGATAATGTTAATGATGATGTTCATGTTCATGCTCAACCTAGTAAAGAAAGAGAACCATGGGTTCAGAAACCCATGCCCTTTCCTCCTAAACCATCCAAGAAAAAGGATGAAGAGGATTTTGAGCACTTTGTTGAAATGCTTAGACCAGTTGAAAGAACATGCGGTGCCCCCATGTTTGGTTTTGGTAATTGATGACAATCTCTATGGACTAATGGTTGCCTTGAGTTATATTTGAAGGTTTTGTCCATAGGCTTTTCTTGGAGTACATGTGTTGGTTCAAGGATAGTTTGTGTTGACCAAGGTGCTATTAAGGAATTATCCAAAGATTGGTCATGTGAGAGTTGAGCTTATTGAAAGCATGTCTTGAATAAGAAGATTGTGTGATCATTCATGTTTACCTTCAAGACATCATCCAAATGAAGGGAGTTGGAAATATTCAAGGTTGATCAAGACTAAGTCAAGAGTGAATCAAGTTGATCAACTCACAAAGCATAGAAGATGTACCGAGAGGGATCAAGTGATCCCATGGCATGGTAAGCATTGTCCATTGTGCTTTGTGTACTAACCCATGGTCTATGTGAGAGTTCTATGTGGGGTTAGGTACATGTTCATGGGCTTGCGTCAAGAGGAAGATATCACTCAACCCATGGAAAGGATGACATCAAGTGGTGATCGTCATCAAGATTGATGTGTGCAAGTTCAAGTGGAGCATCACGAAGAGATCAAGTGCTTGAAGCTTTCCATCCATTGTGGTGTCAATGGACTTGTGAATATGTGTCGAAGAGTGGCTCACCCATAGTGGAGTATGGGGGAGAAATCATCTAGTCTCCATCGACCCAACGCAATCAAGAAAGGTGGTCCATCTTGAGGAGGACAAGATCGTCATCATCTAGCTCAAGTGGATCATGTTCAAGGCAAAGGTTTGCACTTGATAGGTTTTCTATTTTACCGGTCTCATGGTGGTAGTTGGGAGACCGGGTTATAGGATCGATAGCCGTACTATCAAGGGGGGCTCTCAAGTGAGTAGCTTGATCGTATCGTTCGTCAAGAGCTCAAACCATTGCATCCTTGCATCATGTTTATTCATTTTTATTTGGTTCTCCTTTTGAGTCTTAGAGCTTATGGTCATCTTGATGACAAGCTTGAGTTCATCGAAAACAGAGTTTGCATGCGTTTTCTATGATGTTTTCGGTGTTGGAGGTTTTACCGGTCTTATTCGAGGAAGGGTTCTCACCATTTTCTTTTGGGCCTTTTCTCATTTGCTTCTTATTTATATTTCTATTAAGATTGTGTTAGCCCTTGTCGCTAGCTTTCCAACAAACTTGGTTTCGTCGAATTCGGAGGCCATTTGCAGAAGTTGGGTCAGTTTTGGTGTTCTGAAAAGGCTGCAGCGGTACTACCGCGGACAGGAGCCGAAGTAATTTTTTACTACCGCTCTTGGGAGCGGTTCTACCGCTTGGAGCAGTACTACCGCGGCTACTTCCGTGGCTACTTCCACTCGGGACCAAAAACTCGTGTTTTCTCTCTCGTTGGGCTGTTTTGACCGTGCTAAGCGGTAGTACCGCTCCTCCAAGCGGTAGTACCGCTTGTGCACGACCTGAGCACATAACGGTTGGATTCGGGAGGTCCTATAAAATGGGGTCTTCTTCCCCAATGAACCTCATCCTTTGAGCTCGTGTTTTTCCCCCATTGTTGACCTTCTTCGAGCTTGCTAACTCTCAATCCCTCCATGGATTCTTGCTAGTTTTTGAGGGAAAAGAGAGAGGAGATCTAGATCCACATTTCCACCAATCACTTTCTCCTCTATGTGAGGGGAACCCCTTGGATCTAGATCTTGGAGTTCTTGGTGTTCTCCTTCTTGTTCTTCCTCTCATTTTCTTCCCTAGCATTAGTTGCTTAGGTGGGATTTGAGAGAGAAGGACTTGGGAACTCCGTGTGCCCTTGCCATTGCATTTGGTGCATCGGTTTGAGTTCTCCACGGTGATATGTGGAAGTTACAAGTTGAGAAGCTTATTACTCTTGGGTGCTTGGTTCCCTTGAGCTTGTTCCTCTTGGGTGCTTGGGCGCCCTAGACGGTTGGTGGTGTTCGGAGCTCAATCATTGTGGTGTAAAGCTCCGGGCAAGCGTCGGGGTATCCAATTAGGTTGTGGAGATCGCCCCGAGCAATTTGACGTATACCGGTGACCGCCCCCAAGGGTTGCCATTTGTACGGGTTCGGCGACCGCCCTCAAGGGTCCCTTAGTGGAATCACGGCACCTTGCATTGTGCGAGGGCGTGAGGAGATTACGGTGGCCCTAGTGGCTTCTTGGGGAGCATTGTGCCTCCACACCGCTCCAAACGGAGATTAGCATCCGCAAGGGTGTGAACTTCGGGATACATCGTCATCTCCGCGTGCCCCGGTTATCTCTTACCCGAGCCCTTTACTTATGCACTTTACTTTGTGATAGCCATGTTGTTTCTTGTCATATATCTTGCTATCACCTAAGTAGTTTTTCTTGCTTGGCATAAGTTGTTGGTGCACATAGGTGAGCCTAGTTGTTGTAGGTTTTGTGCTTGACAAATTAACCTCTAGGTTTATTCCGCATTTGTTCAAGCCTCAACCGTAATTATTTTAAAGCGCCTATTCACCCCCCCCCCTCTAGGCGACATCCACGATCTTTCAATTGGTATCAGAGCCTCGTCTCTCTTTGTTAGGCTTAACCGCCTAGAGAGTAAAGATGTCGACTAGGGGATTAGGATTCTCTGACACTCTTAGTTTCGATGGCACAAATTTTGATGTTTGGGTATGCTTTATCTCTTTAGGGTCATGGACCCAAATCTAGAGCGAATTGTAGATATGGGTTTTTCTCATCCAAAGGATCCCCAAAGATTATCTTTAGAGGATGAGAAAAACTCTTATCTCAATGCTCAAGCTTCTAATGTGCTTTTCGATGCTTTGAGCAATGTAGTTATATTTCAACTCATGCCGTTCCGGGATGCTCATGAGTTATGGACAAAGCTTCAAGATAAATATGGTGTGTCCAAGATTTGTGGGGATGATTGTTCTCCCTCCACCTCCGGCCGTGTTGCCTTCTCAACTTCTTCTACTTCACCTACATGTGGATTGCCACAAGGTAATGCTAGGGTGAGTAGTGGTGGTCATTGCAATGATGATAGTGTGCTTGTTCTTGGTAATCCTTCATCATTATCTTATTGCAATGGTCTCTCTTTGGACTTTAACACTTCGAGCACCTTACATGCTTCACATGCTTGTGTTGATAGTCCTTGCATATCATGTAGAAATTGCTTGACTAAATCTCATGATGATATGCTTGCTATATCTTGTTGCCATAATAAAAATGCATGTTTTTCCTCGAGTTGTTGTGCTAACAATGTAGAGGAAACCCAACACTCCATGGAACAAGATGTGGTCTTGAATGGTGTTTCAAGGGATCCTACATCATCATCTATTGCATTTTGCCTTATGGCCAAGGCTTCAAAGGTATCTCCCACTTTGAATCCCAATATATCTTGTGATGATATTGATGATGGCAAGAATGATGACGATGTTGATTATGATGAAGAGAATGATAATGTTGCCTCCTTAAATATTAAGGGGGAAATGATTTTTAAAGCTCTTCTTAAGAATAAAATTGCTCGTTCCAACTTCATGGAAATCATGTCTATTGCTATTGAGGGCAAGAAATATATTGATGAATTGGAATCTCGTCTTGAGGAGCATGAGGTCACCATTGATCAAATGGAAGGTCATGAGCGTGATTACGCTAATGAGATTGCGAACCTCTCTCAAGCTCTTGAACTTGAACAAACCACCAAGGAATCTCTTGAGGAGACTTTTGCTCTAGAATTATCTAGAGTGAGGGAATCTCATGATAGATCTCTTGAGGTGGCCAATGATTTTGAAACTAAAAATGAGGAGCTTGAAGTGGCGCATGCTAAACTCCTTGAGGACTTTGAGCACCTCGAAAATGGCTCAGGGGTCATTAAGGGTGAGCTCATCAAACTCACCGAGTGTCATGCTCAACTTAAAGGTTCATATTCAAAAGAGCTTGCCAAGTTGTCTTCTCCTCTTGTTGCTAATGATGATGCTTGTGCTACTAACTCTATCTCTTGTGAAGCATCCATATTGAAGGAGAATGTTGAGCTAAGGGCTCAACTTGAGTTGCTATCTAGCAGTTATGGGATGTTGGAAGAAAATCATGTAAAGCTCACAAGCTCTCATGATGATCTCCTAGTATCCCATAATGTGCTAAAGTTAGCTCACGAGGCTATGATTGCTAAGGTAATATCGAGTGAGCCTCATGTGGACATTAGCACTACTTTTAGTCAAAATGCTATATTGCTTTGTGCTAGTCCTCGTAATTCGTCTATGCATAACATTTGGTACATCTTGTGATGAATTGCTTTCCTTGCCTTGTTGCTCCAGTGATGAAGCTTATACTTCCTCTAGTACTTGTGTTGAGACTAACCATGTAGAGGAAATCAAAGAACTCAAGGCCCAAGTCACTTCCTTGAAGAAAGACATGGAAAAGTGTCATGAAGGGAAATCCACACTCAACAATATCTCGAGTGTGCAAAAATCCCCCAATGACAAAAGTGGACTTGGATTCAACTCCAACAACAAGAAGAAGTACAAGATGAACAAGAATAAGGGCCAAGAACACGTCAAGAATTCGGCTAAGATTATTTGCTTCAAGTGCAAAATTGAAGGGCATCATGTTAGATCTTGCCCATTGAAGAAGAAGGCCGTTAGTGACAAGCAACAAGGGAAGCGGCTACAAGTGCATTCTCATGATCAACCTCAAGTTGAAGAAAGGCCTCTTCCCAAGAAGACTCAAGCTAATGCTTCTCAAGTTGAGAAATCAAGTGAGAAGAAAGTGAAGAGTAGATGTTGCTACATATGTCATGAGAAAGGTCACCTCGCTTCTTCATGCACTAGTGGTAACTTATCCAACCCAATTATTATTAATGATGTCTATTATCTTGGGAAGGATAAGGTTGGCAATGTGGTTGCCAAGTTTGTTGGTACTCAAAGCGGTTTGAAGCAAAGAACCATTTGGGTAGCCAAGCCTATTGTGACTAACCTCTTAGGACCCAACTTGGTTGGGGACCAACTAGCTCAAACTTGATCAATAGGTATTGTTGGAGGTTATTGGAGATTTGGCTACATTATGAAGAATTAAGGGGACTTCATCATTCTTATTGTCTCAAGCCAAGTCTATTGGTTTATCAAGTTTCTATCTTATATCCAATGTGCCTCCTTGCAGTAACTTGTAGTTAAATTGTTTACATTGAAAGTTACTTGCCCCTTTGCATGTTTTGGTTTTGTTCCTTGCATGTGTTTGTATGTGTTGTGTCTCCAAATTGCTTTTCTTGAGTAATCAAGTTTATGTATGTTGGTTTTCACTTCATGTACATGTGTGTCGTTCGTTGAGCCTTTATGCATCTTGTTTGTATCTCAGTTGGCTCTTGTGAGAGATTAATGGAATATCCCATTATTGGGGAGTGATGTGCTTTGTACACCTCACAATCCTATAAATGTGTGTACATGAGTAATACCATCTAGTATTTATATTACAAGATTATCTAGTCTCTATGTGGTATGTCTTCTCATGAGAAATTCAAATTCTAATTTGTCCATTAATTATCTCATGTTGGGTCTTTATTTTGCCTCTTGTTTATCTTTAATTGGTATCACATTATGGGGGAGTAGTATTCTATGTGTATATTACTAGCCTAGAAAATGTGTACATTTGAGATATTGTCACCTAGAATTGATACTGTAAATTATCTTGTTCCTAGGTGGCATGTTAGCTCTACAAGTTGCAATTTGCTTGTGTTTGGTGTGAAGATGATGTCGGATATCCTTGCTATCTACCACCGGGAATTATTTCCAAATACTTCTTGTCTTTTGACAATTAGTACTCACTTATGTGTGGTAGAAATTATTGATCATCTTCACGTTAGCGTTTGCTTTTTATTTGCCTTATCTCTTGCCAAGTTTGTGTCAACTCCCATTGCCTTCCGTGCCACTTGAGGATTTTGCTGTTTTCTTGATCTTGTCTAGTGTTTTCCTTGATATAGTGAACGTGGTGATCCTACCTTGTGTATTTTGTATTCAAATGCAAATTCTCTATAAGGCACAACTCGTGGGGGAGCTATCCTATTTTCTATAAAACACTAAACTTGTGATCCATTTTAAGTGTGTGTTGGTGAACGGCAAGCCGTTTCTTTTTGGTACTTGTGCCATCATGAAACTTTGTAGAGAGCTTGGTTTGTTTGGAACCCTCCTCTCTTTTGGGAGTTTGATATCGTTTTGTGGGTTCCAATGGATATCTCATTCCCTGATGTATCTTTTAATGATATCTTCCAAGTGACGATTTCTCCTTTTGGTATTCTTTTCACTTGGTATTTCCTTGTATTTTGGTATCGGTTCTTGAAAGTCTTGAGCATGCATATTAACTTCATGTAGTTTCCTTGGCATGCTTTCTCTCTTTGACCCAATATATAGGGGAAACTCCACCAAGTATAAAATTGGATGAGATGTGCATGAAATTCATTTTCATATCTATATGCACATATTTATGTGGAGTTTGTGATATGTATTGTTGGTTTGCTAACTCTTTGGTCCCAACGAGTTTGGGTACCATTTTGTTTGTGGTGTTGTTCTAGGAACAACTAGAGATGCATTGGATGCTCGGCTCATTCACAAGGAAGGTGGTGTCACCATGTGCTTATTGGAGTCAAGCTAGGATACTCAATGAACTACTATCTATTACCTTCAATTGGTTTCTTCTACATACTTCCAATGATATCTCGGTAACAAGTATCTATTCATGCATTCTTTTCTTGCATTCAACCTTGTGTAGGTTGCATCTCGGCATGATATTCATTCCATCTTGTGATACTTGTTTCCTTTCTCAAAGCATCTCAACGATGATCTCATGTTGCTAGTTGTGATTTCTTTGATGGTTGTGTGGTAGGAATTCATTTATATACAATAAGACCTTATCTAGACATGTGCTATGCTTCCAAGCAAATATCTTATTGGTATATCTATGACTTCCTTTTGGATATCTTGTTCCTTCATGTTGTAGCTATTTTGGGTGTACATCCTTCTTTGTAGATATATATCATCATGATTTCATCTACCTGGAACCTTATACACTTGAGAGAAACTACATCTCTAGATGATATCCTTTCTTTCACGTCCACCTTGTCTTCCTTATGTTATTTCTTTGGTGGCTCCGTGAAAGCTTTTGCCTTGAGTTCGTGTCTTATCTCATTGCATCTTGATGCACTCTTGTGTGGTGAAGATTATTTTCCTCGTGCTTATCTCTACGAGGCTTTTGCCATCTTAATTGGTATCCCTCGTCTTGATGAGGCTTTCATCTTCTATCTTCACCATGGGTTGTGGCAAGCTTTGTTGTTATCTTTTTAGTGAGCTTCTGAACCCATTTGCTAGTGGGTGTGTATGGGAATGATAGGCCTTGCACCGTGTGCCTCATTCTTTCAAGACTTTATTGATGATTAATGCCCATACGTACATTAGTCTTCTCAAGTGCATTGCCTTGACTCACACACATCATTTTGGTTGAGACCACTCTTAAGTTGCCTCTCTTACTTGTTGCTCAACCATGTGTTTGTTGCGAGTACTAGGCTTAGTTTCCTATATGCTCACTTGCACTTGTTGTAAGTTTCTGTTGATTTGGGGGGGAGCTATGGTCCTATTTTATGCACTTGGTATCCTAATATAAAAAATTCTTATGTGTGCACAAATCATGGGGAGATTCTCTAGTTTCTTTAGATAACTCCTTTGCTCTTATCATAATATCCTTTATTCATGTGGCTCGTAGGATCATTGGCCTAGTTGGTTCAATTGGTATCTTTTGATAGCTTGCTTCAATAGGTATCTTTTGATTGCTTGATTGCTTGTTTCTCTCTTTGTTATGTCTTTGTGGCATATCTTCCTTTCGTAATCTTTGGGCCTCAATATAGTTTGTCTTCCTCCAAGTATTTACCGTTGGATATGTGTATTGCATTCCACTCTCTTGTTGAGAAATACACAAATTATGGAGGAACACAATTTATATTGGCCTTCTAACCTTTTCTCCCATTTTGGCAATCGATGCCAATGGGGGAGAAGTTTCAGAGAGTTTTGTGGAGAAGTTTAGAGAATTCTCTCCTCTTGCTTTAGTTTTGTTCCTAAGCATTTGCATCTCTTACTCATGCATCATTGGTTGTTGCATTGCATGGTGATGCATAATTCCTTATATAAACTCTCTTGAAAGTGATTGTCATCAATTACCAAAATGGGGGAGATTGAAAGAACATGCGGTGCCCCCATGTTTGGTTTTGGTAATTGATGACAATCTCTATGGACTAACGGTTGCCTTGAGTTATATTTCAAGGTTTTGTCCATAGGCTTTTCTTGGAGTACATGTGTTGGTTTCAAGGAGAGTTTGTGTTGACCAAGGTGCTATTAAGGAATTATCCAACGATTGGTCATGTGAGAGTTGAGCTTATTGAAAGCATGTCTTGAATAAGAAGATTGTGTTATCATTCATGTTTACCTTCAAGACATCATCCAAATGAAGGGAGTTGGAAATATTCAAGGTTGATCAAGACTAAGTCAAGAGTGAATCAAGTTGATCAACTCACAAAGCATAGAAGATGTACCGAGAGGGATCAAGTGATCCCATGGCATGGTAAGCATTATCCATTGTGCTTTGTGTACTAACCCATGGTCTATGTGAGAGTTCTATGTGGGGTTAGGTACATGTTCATGGGCTTGCGTCAAGAGGAAGATATCACTCAACCCATGGAAAGGATGACATCAAGTGGTGATCGTCATCAAGATTGATGTGTGCAAGTTCAAGTGGAGCATCACGAAGAGATCAAGTGCTTGAAGCTTTCCATCCATTGTGGTGTCAATGGACTTGTGAAGATGTGCCGAAGAGTGGCTCACCCATAGTGGAGTATGGGGGAGCAATCATCTAGTCTCCATCGACCCAACGCAATCAAGAAAGGTGGTCCATCTTGAGGAGGACAAGATCGTCATCATCTAGCTCAAGTGGATCATGTGCAAGGCAAAGGTTTGCCCTTGATAGGTTTTCTATTTTACCGGTCTCATGGTGGTAGTTGGGAGACCGGGTTATAGGATCGATAGCCGTACTATCAAGGGGGGCTCTCAAGTGAGTAGCTTGATCGTATCGTTCGTCAAGAGCTCAAACCATTGCATCCTTGCATCATGTTTCTTCGTTGTTGTTTGGTTCTGCTTGTGAGTCTTAGAGCTTATGGTCATCTTGATGACAAGCTTGAGTTCATCGAAAACGGAGTTTGCATGCGTCTTCTATGATGTTTTTGGTGTTGGAGGTTTTACCGGTCTTATCCGAGGAAGGGTTCTCACCATTTTCTTGTGGGCCTTTTCTCATTCGCTTGTTATTTATATTTATATCAAGATTGTGTTAGCCCTTGTCGCTAGCTTTCCAACAAACTTGGTTTCGTCGAATTCAGAGTCCGTTTGCAGAAGCTGTGTCAGTTTTGGTGTTCTGAAAAGGCTGCAGCGGTACTACCGCGGATAGGAGCGGAAGTATTTTTTTACTACCGCTCTTGGGAGCGGTACTACTACTTGGAGCAGTACTACTGCGGCTACTTCCGTGGCTACTTCCGCTCGGGACCAAAAACTCGTGTTTTCTCTCTCGTTGGGCTGTTTTGACCGTGCTAAGCAGTAGTACCGCTCCTCCAAGCGGTAGTACCGCTTGTGCACGACCTGAGCACATAATGGTTGGATTCGGGAGGTCCTATAAAAGGGGGTCTTCTTCCCCAATGAACCTCATCCTTTGAGCTCGTGTTCTTCCCCCATTGTTGACCTTCTTCGAGCTTGCTAACTCTCAATCCCTCCATGGATTCTTGCTAGTTTTTGAGGGAAAAGAGAGAGGAGATCTAGATCCACATTTCTACCAATCACTTTCTCCTCTATGTGAGGGGAACCCCTTGGATATAGATCTTGGAGTTCTTGGTGTTCTCCTTCTTGTTCTTCCTCTCATTTTCTTCCCTAGCATTAGTTGCTTAGGTGGGATTTGAGAGAGAAGGACTTGGGCACTCCGTGTGCCCTTGCCATTGCATTTGGTGCATCAGTTTGAGTTCTCCACGGTGATACGTGGAAGTTACAAGTTGAGAAGCTTATTACTCTTGGGTGCTTGGTGCCCTTGAGCTTGTTCCTCTTGGGTGCTTGGGCGCCCTAGACGGTTGGTGGTGTTCGGAGCTCAATCATTGTGGTGTAAAGCTCCGGGCAAGCATCGGGGTCTCCAATTAGGTTGTGGAGATCGCCCCGAGCAATTTGACGTATACCAGTGACCGCCCCCAAGGGTTGCAATTTGTACGGGTTCGGTGACCGCCCTCAAGGGTCCCTTAGTGGAATCACGGCACCTTGCATTGTGCGAGGGTGTGAGGAGATTACGGTGGCCCTAGTGGCTTCTTGGGGAGCATTGTGCCTCCACACCGCTCCAAACGGAGATTAGCATCCGCAAGGGTGTGAACTTCGGGATACATCGTCATCTCCGCGTGCCCCGGTTATCTCTTACCCGAGCCCTTTACTTATGCACTTTACTTTGTGATAGCCATATTGTTTCTTGTCATATATCTTGCTATCACCTATGTAGTTTTTCTTGCTTGGCATAAGTTGTTGGTGCACATAGGTGAGCCTAGTTGTTGTAGGTTTTGTGCTTGACAAATTAACCTCTAGGTTTATTCCGCATTTGTTCAAGCCTCAACCGTAATTATTTTAAAGCGCCTATTC
>NC_041387.1:589964402-589972724 GCF_002162155.2 Triticum dicoccoides
TAAGTATATGAAAGATATTGTTACAAATAAAAGAAAGATACCTGAAGCTGAAATTTCCACTATGCTTGCTAATTACACTTTCGAGGGTGGAGTACCAAAGAAATTAGGAGATCCGGGAATACCAACTATACCATGCTCCATTAAAAGAAACTATGTTAAAACTACTTTGTGTGATTTGGGAGCTAGTGTTAGTGTTATGCCTTTCTCTTTATATCGTAGACTTGATTTGAATAAGTTGACACATATGAAAATCTCTTTGCAAATGGCTGATAAATCAACTGCTATACCCATCGGTATCTGTGAGGATGTGCCTGTCATAGTTGCAAATGTTACTATCTTAACGGACTTTGTTATTCTTGATATTCCCGAGGACGACAGTATGTCGATCATCCTTGGTAGACCCTTTTTGAATACTGCAGGGGATGTTATTGGTTGCAACAAAGGCAATGCCACTTTTCATATTAATGGTAATGAGCATATGGTACACTTATCGAAGAAACAACCTCAAGTTCATAGTATCAATTCTATTGAAAAAATTTCAACTATTGCTATTGGAAGTTTTGAATTCCCTCTTCCTACTGTCAAAAAGAAATATGATATTCTTACTATTAAAAACGCACGTGCGTTGCGACGGGCTAAAAATTCGTAAAACATGCTCTGTATGACAGTATGCACCATTTTTTATATCCAGTTCCGGTAAACATCGACATAATTTTGTAACATTACCTCTTTTCGGAGTATGGCGCATGGATGTAAATAATCCACCCTAACATCTTTCATCAATGAACGAGTAGTGGTGCATGGAATAGTCTAGTAATCGGTTCTATTTTTTACTTTTCATAAAACACAAATATTTCTTTGTTATAAAATAATTAAACAATTTTGAAAAATTTTAATCGTTCTATTTGAACTGAAACATCTTTTGAGGATGAACATTTTTCTGAACACATGTTTTTTAACTATGGGATTTGAAAATTTTGTGGTCAATTTTAAATGGTTTGTTAAAAAAACTTGGAACATTTTTGAGGAGTTTTGTGCATTTTTAAACAAGCGCGGACATATTTAAAAGCATGTTTTTTAAAAAAATAAGAAGAATTTGAAACACTCTAAAAACACACACACACTTGGTGTCCGCAATTAGAAAAAGAATTGTTGGTGTCCAGACCATGCAGTGTAAAGTAGAGAAAGTCGTCAAGGTGTCCTTTGATGGCCCCTCCTTCATCTTAGGACTACCATCGGGTTGAAGAACAATGGTGTAAGTGCTTCTAGCGGGATATACAGACGTTGAAATTGTTATATACTGTTTGAGAGTTTAATAACTAATCTAAATATTTTTTCTAAGAATTTTCAAAAGTTTTAAATGCAAACAAATTTATTTTGGATGAAATTGTAGCGGTGGAGTGAAGTGGGATTGTTTATATACACTTTTTTGTTAATATTCGAAAGCAAACAGGTTTTTACTATGTTGATATTTTTTTGAAGAAATTGTTGGTTGCTTGGTTTGCAAGATTATATTGTGTTTCTTTTCTTTTGCACTACTTGAACTTGGCCCAAAGACCGAACCGCACTCACTCTCCATCATCATCATCAACTCCCTTGCCATCCTTCTTGAGGTTCTTCTTTCCCTTGCCTGTCATGAAACTAGTGGTCTTATTCACCATCAACACCTGATGTTCCTTTTTGGTCTCCACCTCTGCTGATTTCAGCATCGAATACAACTCAAGAATGGACTTCTCCATCTCTTGCATATTGTAGTTCATCACAAAGCTCTTGTAGCTAGGTGGAAGCGACTGGAGGATTCTGTCAATGACCAAGTCATCTAGAAGATTAACTCCCAGCTGAGACAAGCGGTTGTGCAACCCAGACATTTTGAGTATATGCTCGCTGACAGAATTGTTTTCCTCCATCTTACAACTATAGAACTTGTTGGAGACTTCATATCTGTAGACCCGGGCATGAGCTTGGAAAACCATTTTGAGCTCTTGAAACATCTCATATGCTCCGTGTTGCTCAAAACGCTTTTGGAGCCCCAATTCTAAGCTGTAAAGCATGCCACACTGAACCAGGGAGTAATCATCACTACGCGACTGCCAGGTGTTCATAACATCTTGAGTTGCTGGGAAAATGGGTGCATCACCTAGCGGTGCTTCAAGGACATATGCTTTCTTGGCAGCTATGAGGATGATCCTCAAGTTACGGACCCATTCTGTATAGTTGCTTCCAACGCCTTTCATCTTGGTTTTCTCTAGGAACGCATTGAAGTTGAGGGCAACATTAGCGTGGGCCATTGGATCTACAGGATAGATTGTAAATACAATTTTAGACTAAGTTCATGATAATTAAGTTCATCTAATCAAATTATTTAATGAACTTCCACTCAGATAGACATTCCTCTAGTCATCTAGGTGATACATGATCCGAATCGACTAGGTCGTGTCCGATCATCACGTGATATGGACTAGTCATCAATGGTGAACATGTCCATGTTGGTCGCATCTACCATACGACTCATGTTCGACCTTTCGGTCTCTCGTGTTCCGAGGCGATGTCTGTACATGCTAGGCTCGTCAAGTCAACCTAAGTGTTTCACATGTGTAAATCTGGCTTGCACCCGTTGTATGCGAATGTTAGAATCTATCACACCCGATCATCACGTGTTGCTTTGAAACAATGAATCTTCACAATGGTGCACAGTTAGGGGGAACACATTCCTTGAAATTTTAGTGAGGGAACATTGATGTCTGCTAGAACTATGTCGGTATTTCCCCAAAGAGGAATATGGATGATGCAGTATAGCAATGGTAGGTATTTCCCTCAGTGATAAGACCAAGGTTATCGAACCAGTAGGAGAACCTCCTCACACCACATAAACATCACCTGCACACAAATAACAAATACTCGCAACCTGACATGTTAAAGGGGCTGTCAATCCCTTCCGGGTACGGCTCCTCAAGATAGGCAAATAACATCAGGTAAAAGTGGTAGATAGGATAAATAGATTGTGGAACAAATAAATTGCAGCAAGGTATCTTTGTATTTTTGTTTTAATAGATCTGAAAATAAATGCAAGGGAAAATAGATCGCAAAGGCAAATGTGATGAAAACATACCCGGGGGCCGTAGGTTTCACTAGTGGCTTCTCTCGAGAAAAATAGCAAATGGTGGGAAAACAATTACTGTTGGGCAAATGATAGAACTTCAAATAATCATGAAGATATCCAGGCAATGATCATTATATAGGCATCACGTCCAAGATTAGTAGACCGACTCTTGCCTGCATCTACTACTATTACTCCACAGATCGACCGCTATCGAACATGCAACTAGTGTATGAAGTTCATGAGAAAACGGAGTAATGCAATAAGAACGATGAAATGATGTAGACGAGATCCATTTATCTATTGCGGAGATATAGATCGCATCTTGTTATCCTTAGTAGCAATGATACATACGTGTCGGTTCCCCTTCTATCACTGGGATCAAGCACCGTAAGATCGAACCCACTACAAAGCACCTCTTCCCATTGCAAGATAAATAGATAAAGTTGGCAAACAAACCCCAAATAGCGGAGAAGAAATACGAGGCTATAAGCAATCATGCATAGAAGATATCAAAGAAGACTCAAATAACTTTCATGGATAAAAACATAGATTTGATCGTAAACTCAAAGTTCATCGGATCCCAACAAACACACGCAAAAAGACTTACATCATATGGATCTCCAAGATATTTTTGTATTGATAATCAAGAGAGAGAGAGGAAGACATCTAGCTACTAACTACGGACCCATAGGTCTACAAAGAACTACTCACGCATCATAGGAGAGGCACTAATGGAAGTGGTGAACCCCTCCATGACGGTGTCTAGATTGGATCTGGTGGTTCTGGACTCTGCAGCGGATGGAATTGATTTTCATCGAGTCCCCTAGGGTTTCTAGAATATTGGGGTATTTACAGAGCAAATAGGCGGTTCAGGGGGCACCCGAGGTGGGCAGCACCCACCAGGGTGCGCCTGGGCCTCCTGGCATGCCCTGGTGGGTGCTGCTCCCTTCGAGCAGCCCCCAGGTGCTTCCTTGGCCCACTGGCTTTCTTCTGGCCCAAAAAAACCCTCTAGGAGTTTCGTTTCGTTTGGCCTCTGTTTGATATTGATTTCTTGTGATGTAAAAAACATGCAGAAAATAGCAACTGGCACTGGGCACTATGTCAATAGGTTAGTACCAAAAATGATATAAAATGATTGTAAAACATCCAAGAATGGTAATATAACAACATGGAACAATCAAAACTTATAGATATGTTGGAGACGTATCAACATCCCCAAGCTTAATTCCTGCTCGTCCTCGAGTAGGTAAATGATAAAAACAGATTTTTTTATGTGGAATGCTGCCTAACATATTCATCATATTTCTTTTCTTTATAGCATGGACATATGGACTATTATGTGATTCAAAGCAATAGTCTAGTTTTGACATGAAGACTTTGATACTCAAGCATACCAACAAGCAACCATGTCTTTCAAAATATCAACAAGCAAGTTATCCCTAGCCCATCATGCTCAATCATTGATCTATTCATGAAACACACTCGAATATTAGCTGCACCCAATGCTCAAATACAATCATAGTGCCCCTTAGTTGGTGCTTTATAAGAGAAGATGGAGACTCAGATTCAAAAAATAAAAATTGCATAAGTAAAAGAAAGGCCCTTCGCGGAGGGAAGTAGGGATTTGTAGAGGTGCTAGAGCTCAAAGCTTAAATCGAGAGATCAAAATTATTTTTGAGAGGCATACTTTCCCCACTAACAAAAACGACTTGGAGCATCCCAACACTTTCCATGCTAGATACATCATAGGCAGTTCCCAAACAGAAAATAAAGTTTATTCCTTTTTCCACCATAACTTTCACTTTCCATGGCTAACCATATCCACGGGTGCCCTCCATACCAACACTTTTTAAGGAATTTATTATTTAACAACGTAAAGTAAATTCATTATTCATTTCGGGACTGGGCATCCCTAATACCTTTGCCGTAGTCTCGTGCAATGACAAGTGAATAAACACTCATCGTGAGAATAACACATCTAGCATGGAAATTGGCTACAATTTACCACTTCGCGAGCAGTTGAGCACACAAAAGAGAAATTTATTTTGAACATTAGAGATGGCACATGCAAATTTGCTTAGAACGGCATGGAAATACCGCATATAGGTAGGAATAGTGGACTTATATGGCAAAACCGGTTTAAAGGGTTTTGGATGCACAAGTAGTGATCATACTTAGTGCAAAGTGAAGGCTAGCAAAAAGATTGAGAAGCGACCAACCAAAAAGTGAAAAAATTTGTACCCAAGCATTAAGCATAAGTAACACCGAATAATGCACCATAAGTAGGATATAAATTTCATTGCATAACTATTGACTTTCGTGCTTGCATAGGGAATCACAAACCTTAACATCAATATTCTTACTAAAGCACAATTACTCATCAACATGACACCCATATCGTATCGTCATATCTCAAAACCATTACTAAGAATCAAGTTTATTTTTTCCAATGATCTTCATGAAAGTTTTTATTATATCCTCCTTGGATATCTATCACTTTGGAACTATTTTCATATGTTGCTTTTGATAAGCTCAAACAAATATAAGTGAAGATCATGAGCATAATTTTTGTTTCTCTCAAAATAATCTAAGTGAAGCAAGAGAGAATTTCTTAAAAATTTACAAACTCCCAAATAAACTTAAGTGAAACATGAGAGTATTTCTTCAAAATTAACAAATCACACTATGCTCAAAAAGATATAAGTGAAGTACTTGAGAAAATCCATGGCTCAAAAAGATATAAGTGAAGTACTTGAGAAAATCCATGGCTCAAAAAATTTAAGTGAAGCATAGGTGCAAGCATAGCATAATTTTTTGGCTCTCTCAAAGGGTGTGTCCAGAAAGGATTCAACACGTAAAACACAAAGCAAAACAAGCAAAGACTCATATCATACAAGACACTCCAAGCAAAACTCATATTATGTGACAAATAAAAATATAGTTTCAAGTAAAATACCGATGGTTGTTAGAAGAAAGCCGGGATGCCACTCGGGGGCATCCCCAAGCTTAATTGCTTGCTACTTATTTGAATATTATATTAGGGTTCCTCGGGCATCCCCAAGCTTAGCCTTTTGCTTATCCTTATTCCTTCATCCATCGTAAGATGACCCAAAATTTGAAAACTTCAATCACATAAAACTCAAAGAAAACCTTCGTGAGATCCGTTAGTATAAGAAACCAAACCACTACTATAAGTACTGTAGCAAACATATCTTATTTTGTTTTTGAATTATATCTACTGTATTCCAACTTTTATATGGCAAAAACTCATCAAAGAAAATCATAGAATCATCAAAACAAGCACACAACGCAAAGAAAACAGAATATGTCAAAAACAGAACAGTCTATAGCAATCTGAATATTTAGAATACTTCTTTAATTCCAAAAATTATGAAATAAATTGGTGGACGTGAATAATTTTTATATTAATCTTCTGCAAAAATAATAAACTTAAAAGCACTCTTCTGTTAAAAATGACAAATAATCTCGTGAGCGCAAAAGTTTCTGTTTTTCAGCAAGATCAAATCAACTTTCACCCAAGTCTTCCCAAAGGCCTTGCTTGGCACAAACACTAATTAAGACACAAAAAACACAATCATAACAGTAGCATAATTGTGCTAACACACAATAAAAGAAAGAAAAAAGCATAACTAATTTTTATTCATTGGGTTGCCTCCCAACAAGCGCTATCGTTTTACGCCCCTAGCTAGGCATAAAGCATAGGATCTAAGTGTTGTCATCTTTGGTTCTAGATCCATAAGATGCCCTCATGATTGATTCATATGGTGGCCTAATTCTTGTTCTAGGGAAGTGTTCCATTCCCTTCCTTAGTGTAAATTGAAATTTAATATTGCCTTCTTTCATATCAATCACGGCACGAATAGTACGCAAAAACGGTCTACCAAGAATAATTAGATAAGATGAATTGCAATAAATATCAAGAGCAATAAAGTCTATGGGCACATAATTCCTATTTGAAAGAATAAGAACATCATTAATTCTTCCCATAGGATTTTTAATAGTAGAATCCTCTAAGTGCAAATTTAAAGAGCATTCTTCAATATTGGTAAGACCAAGCACATCACATAAAGATTTTGGAATTGGAGAAACACTAGCACCCAAGTCACACAAAGCAAAACACTCATAATTTTTAATCTTGACTTTGATAGTAGGTTCCTATTCATCATGCAATTTTCTAGGAATTGAAATTTCTAATTCCAACTTTTCTTCAAAAGCTTCCATCATGGCATCAACAATATGTTTAGTAAAAGCTTTATTTTGTTCATAAGCATGGGATGAATTTATCATGGATTGCAACAAAGAACTATAATCAATCAAAGAGCAACTATCATAATTAAAGTCTTTGTAATCCAAAATAGTGGGCACATCACTAGTTAAAGTCTTGACCTCTTCAAACCCACTTTTATCAATTTTCTCAACAAGATTTTCACCCTCTGAATCATAGGGACGCTTTCTAACTAAAGTTGACTCTTCTCCAGTCCCTTTTTCGTCAATCTTAAATTTACTAAACAAAGAATCAATAGAATAAACACCAATCACTTTAAGATCTTCATCACTTTTATGATAGTAATCACTAGAAAAAGCCCTTTCTAAAAATTCTCTTTTAGCTCTAAGCATAGCGGTTCTTTTCCTACTTTCATCCATAGAAGCATAAAGAGCTTTAATTGATTCTCCAACTGTAGGCACAAAATTTTTCATCTTGAGAGTTTCTACATCATGAGAAATTCTATCAACACTTCTAGACAAATAATCAATTTTATTCAACTTTTCTTCTATCGAAGTGTTGAAAGCCTTTTGCGTATTGATAAATTCTTTCATATTGCTCTCAAGATCAGAGGTGTTTCTATTATTATTGTAGGCGGTATTACCATAGGAATTACCATCTTTATTAGAGGAATTACTAGGAAAAGGTCTAGGATTAAAATTACCTCTATAAGCATTGTTATTAAAATTGTTTCGTGAAACAAAATTCACATCTATGGCATCACTATTTTGCTCAATCAAAGTAGACAAAGCCACATAATTGAAATCAATAGGAGCACTTTTATTAGCAACCAACTTCGTAAGAGCATCAACTTTTTCACTCAAAGAATTTATTTCTTCTACCGAATTGACTTTTTTACTAGTAGGAGCTCTTTCGGTATGCCATTGCGAGTAATTTGCCATAATATTGTCTAGCAATTTAGTAGCTTCACCCAAAG
>NC_041387.1:589972968-590019035 GCF_002162155.2 Triticum dicoccoides
TTTTTTGTATGATCATCCAAAGATTTAACCCATGAGTTGGGCAATTCCTTAGCATCAATTTCATCCTTTCCCAAGATTGTGCAACATGCTCATGTTCAAGTTGCTTGAAATTAATGATCAAGGTTCTAAGGGAAATAACTTTTGCGGGCGGAAAATACTTAGTGATAAAAGCATCTTTGCACTTGTTCCAAGAATCGATACTATTGCGAAGCAAAGAAGAAAACCAAATTTTTGCACGACCTCGCAAAGAAAACGGAAATAATTTCAACTTCACAACATCATTGTCCACATCTTTTTTCTTTGCATATCGCATAATTCCACAAATGTGCTAAGATGGGACGCGGCATCCTCATTAGGAGTACTGGCAAATTGATGTTTTATGACAAGATTCAGCAAAGCAGTGTTAATATCACAAGACTCTGCACTAGTGGTGGGAGGAGCAAACGGAGTGCTAATAAAATCATTATTGTTGGTATTTGAGAAATCACACAACTTGGTGTTCTCTTGAGTCATGATGACTATGCAACAAGATTGCACTCAAAAATAGATTTGACGAGAAAACGGCGAGCGAAAAAGAGGGCGAATAAAACGGCAAATTTTTGTGAAGTGGGGGAGAGGAAAACGAGAGGCAAATGGCAAATAATGTAAATTGCAAGGAGATCCAATTTTTGATTAGGAATGTGGTTGATGTTGAAGATCCTCCCCGGCAACGGCGCCAGAAATTCCTTTTGATGTTTGCTAGAACTACGTGGGTATTTCCCCAAAGAGGAAGGGATGATGCAGTATAGCGACGGTAGGTATTTCCCTCAGTGATGAGACCAAGGTTATCGAACCAGTAGGAGAACCTCCTCACACCATGTAAACAGCACCTGCACACAAATAAGAAATACTTGCAACCCGACGTGTTAAAGGGGTTGTCAATCCCTTCTGGGTACGGTGCCTCGGTATAGGCAAATAGTATGATGTAAAAGTGGTAGATAGGATAAATATATCGCGGAACAAATAAATTGCAGCAAGGTATTTCTGTATTTTTGTTTTAATAGATATGAAAATAAATACAAGGAAAAATAGATCACAAAGGAAAATATGATGAAAAGAGATCCAGGGGCCGTAGGTTTCACTAGTGGCTTCTCTCCAGAAAAATAGTAGATCGACTCCTGCCTGCATATACTACTATTACTCCACACATTGACCGCTATCCAGCATGCATCTAGTGTATTAAGTTCATGAGAAAACGGAGTAATGCAATAAGAACGATGACATGATGTAGACGAGATCCGTTTATCTATTGCGGAGATATAGATCTCATCTTGTTATCCTTAGTAGCAACGATACATACGTGTCGGTTGCCCTTCTGTCACTGGGATCAAGCACCATAAGATCGAACCCACTATAAAGCACCTCTTCCCATTGCAAGATAAATAGATCAAGTTGGCCAAACAAAACCCAAATATAGGAGAAGAAATACGAGGCTATAAGCAATCATGCATATAAGAGATCAAAGAAGACTCAAATAACTTTCATGGATAAAAACATAGATCTGATCGTAAATTCAAAGTTCATCGGATCCCAACAAACACATCGCAAAAAGACTTACATCATATGGATCTCCAAGAGACCATTGTATTGATAATCAAGAGAGAGAGAGGAAGCCATCTAGCTACTAACTACGGACTCGTAGATCTACAAAGAACTACTCACGCATCATAGGAGAGGCACCAATGGAAGTGGTGAACCCCTGCATGACGGTGTCTAGATTGGATCTGGTGGTTCTGGACTCTACGGCGGTTGGAATTGATTTTCGTTGACTCCCCTAGGGTTTCTAGAATATTGGGGTATTTATAGAGCAAAGAGGCAGTTCAGGGGGCACCCGAGGTGGACAGCACCCACCAGGGGCGCCTGGGCCTCCTGGCATGCCCTGGTGGGTGCTGCTCCCCTCGAGCAGTCCCCGGGTGCTTCCTTGGCCCACTGGCTTTCTTCTAAGCCAAAAAAAATCCTCCAGGAGTTTCATTGTGTTTGGACTCCGTTTGATATTAATTTCTCGCGATGTAGAAAACATGCAGAAAACAGCAACTGGCACTGGGCACTATGTCAATAGGTCAGTACCAAAAAATGATATGCAATGACTATAAAATGATTGTAAAACATCGAAGAATGATAATATAACAACATGGAACAATAAAAAATTATAGATACGTTGGAGATGTATCAATGATCTTATTTATGCTACTGTCGTTCTAAGCAAATAAGATGTAAACATGAAAAACATCACATGCAAATCATAAAGTGACATGATATGTCCAATATCATCTTGTGCTTTTGATCTCCATCTTTGAGGCGCGGCATGATCACCATCTTCACCGGCATGACACCATGATCTCCACCATCGTGTCTTCATGAAGTTGTCTCGCCAACTATTACTTCTACTACTATGGCTAACGGTTAGCAATAAAGTAAAGTAATTACATGGCACTTATATTGACTCGTAGGTCATACAACAAATTAAGACAACTCCTATGGCTCCTGCCGATTGTCATACTCATGATTCCTATTACAAGAACATGATCAATCTCATAGATCACATATACAATTCATCACATCCTTTTGGCCAAATCACATCACATAGTATACCCTGCAAAAACAAGTTAGACATCCTCTAATTGTTGTTGCATAATTTACGTGGCTGCTATGGATTTCTAGCAAGAAGTTTCTTACCTACGCAAAAGCCACAACGGTGATATGCCAATTGCTATTTACCCTTCATAAGGACCCTCTTCATCAAATCCGATCCGACTAAAGTGGGAGAGACAGACACCTGCTAGCCACCTTATGCAACAAGTGCATGTCTGTCGGTGGAAGCTGTCTCACGTAAGCATACGTGTAAGGTCGGCCCGGGCCGCTTCATTCCACAATGCCGCCGAATCAAGATAGGACTAGTAACGGTAAGCAAATTGACCAAATCATCGCCCACAACTACTTGTGTTCTACTCGTGCATAGAATCTACGCATAGACCTAGCTCATGATGCCACTGTTGGGGAACGTAGTAATAATTCAAAAAAATCCTACGTGCCACCAAGATCAATCTAGGAGATGCTAGCAACGAGAGAGAGGGAGTGCATCTTCATACCCTTGAAGATTGCTAAGCGGAAGCTTTACAAGAACGCAGTTGATGGAGTCATACTCGCGATTCAAATCGTGGAAGATCCGATCCAAGCATCGAATGGACGGTGCCTCCGCATTCAACACACGTACAGTTCGGGGATGTCTCCTCCTTGTTGATCCAGCAAGGGGAGAGGGGAAGTTGAGGGAGAACTCCGGCAGCACGACAACATGGTGGTGGAGCTCGTGGTTCTCGGGCAGAGCTTCGCTAAGCACTAGAAGGAGGAGGAGGTGTAGGAGGCGGGAGGGCTGCGCCAGGGGCTGAGGTTGTTCGGCCCTCTCTCTCCCTCACTATATATAGGGGAAGGGGGAGGAGGAGGCGCCCTAGGGTTTCCCTAGGGGAGGGGCGACGACCACAGGGGAAACCATAGATGGGTTTGGGCGCCCCCACCCCTAGGAAACTTGGCCCCCAAGGCGGGAGGGGCGGCTGCCCTAGGGGAGGCACCCCCACCTCTCCAGGTTACGTGAGATGGGGTGGAAGGGGCGCACAACCCCTTAGTGGGCGGGTGTGCCCCATCCCCTTGGCCCATAAGGCCCCCAAATGCTTGCCGGGGACTCCGAAACTCCTTCCGGTCACACAGGTCGTCACCCAGTACCTCCAAAACAATTCCGGACTCCAATACCCTTCATCCAATATATCGATCTTCACCTCCGAAACATTACGGAGTTCCTCGTCACGTCCGGGATCTCATCCAGGACTCCGAACAACCTTCGGTAACAACATACTATTCCCATTACAACTCTAGCGTCACCGGACCTTAAGTGTGTAGACCCTACGGGTTCGGGAACCATGCAGACATGACCGAGATACCTCTCCGACCAATAACCAATAGCAGGATCTTGATACCCATATTGGCTCCCACATGTTCAACGATGATCTCATCTGATGAACCACGATGTCGGGGATTCTATCAATCTCGTATACAATTCCCTTTGTCCATCCGGATGTTACTTGCCCGAGATTCGATCGTCGGTATCCCCATACCTTGTTCAATCTCATTATCGGCAAGTCGCTTTACTCGTTCCGTAACACATGATCCCGTGACTAACTCCTTAGTAACATTGAGCTCATTCTGATGATGCATTATCGAGTGGCCCAGAGATACCTCTTCGTCATACGGAGTGACAAATCCCAGTCTCGATTCGTGCCAACCCAACAGACACTTTCAGAGATACCTGTAGTGCACCTTTATAGTCACACAGTTATGTTGCAACGTTTGATACACCCAAAGCATTCCTACGGTATCCGGGAGTTGCACAATCTCATGGTCTAAGGAAATGATACTTGACATTAGAAAAGCTCTAGCAAACGAACTACACGATCTTGTGCTATGCTTAGGATTGTGTCTTGTCAATCACATCATTCTCCTAATGATGTGATCTCGTTATCAATGATATCCAATGTCCATGGTCAGAAAACCATTACCATCTATTGATCAATGAGCTAGTCAACTAGAGGCTCACTAGGGACATGTTGTGGTCTATGTATTCAGACATGTATGACAGTTTTCGGTTAATACAATTATAGCATGAACAATAGACAATTATCATGAACAAGGAAATATAATAATAACCATTTTATTATTGCCTCTAGGGCATATTTCCAACATGGCCACCCAGTTGGCGCGGCGAGGTTCGATGATGTAGAACCACTCCTGCTGCCACACCTTGACGGTCTCGATGAACGCCCCTTTGGGCCATGTGGCGTTGGGCAGCTTGCTTACCATGGCCCCACCGCAATCCGCGTGCTATCCGTGGACCACCTTTGGCTTCAGATTGGAAACCTTGAGCCATAAGCCGAAGTGTGGCGGAATGCGGAGCAGAGCTCACCCATGACGATAAACGCCGATATGTGGAGGAATGAATTCAGGGCTAGATCGTGGAAATCTAGCCCGTAGTAGAACATAAGGCCTCAGACGAAGGGGTAGAGGGGAAACCCTAGCCCCCTGAGGAAATGGGGGATGAATACGACCCTCTCGCCAGGCCTCGGAGTGGGGATGACCTGGTCCTTGTCGAGGAGCCTGTGCACGATATCCGCGGTCAGATAGCCCGCGCTTCGGAGATCCTTGACGTCCTTTTCAGTGACGGAGGAGGCCTCCCACTTGCCCTTGGAGCCGGACCCGGCCATGGCTGGGGAGGGTGGTGGCGGTCGGAAATAATTGAGCATTTTGGGCGCTAGAGCTTGGAGATTGGAAGACAGAGGCTAGAGGAAGGCGTGGGGAAGAAAGGAGGAATCATTGTCCTCTTATAGACAGTGAAAATGCCAACCGTCCCTCTCTTAAGCCTTAAACCCCGCCTGTTCCCAATGAGATCGTGCGTAAGGCACGGTTGGGTTACCCAAATCCCATTGATGAGAATCCCGTAATAAGCGGGCACAATCTCTGTTTTGACAAGACGCGCCAATGGAGGCTCGACCATGAAACACGAAACAGGAGGTGTGAAAACAGTTCGAAATGCTGAAGGGTCGAGTGTGATGTTTCGCTGGAAAAAGTTGTCAGTAGAAGATAATGTCCCTATTTTGACATATCGCCTTCGTGGCTAAGGGTTGTATTAATTATGCATAGCTGGACATAGTTACTTTGTAAGGGGAGCTGACGTACGATATTCAAGAGAAGGAACCCGCCTTGCAATGCCGAAGACAATCCGCGTGCCGAACACATCGTCATTGAAGACTGGTTCAGGTGCTACTGAGGGAGTCCTGGATTAGGGGGTCCTCAGGTGTTTGGTCTATTCTATATGGGCCGGACTGATGGGCCGTGAAGATAAAGCAGAAGACCATCCCCCGTGTCTGGGTAGGACTCCTATATGCGTGGACGGCAAGATTGGTGTCCGGATATTCTATTTCCCTTCCTTGTATACCGGCTCTGTACAACCCTAGGTCCCTCCGGTGTCTATATAAACCGGAGGGTTTTGTCCGTAGAGGGAATCAGAATATTCATAGGCTAGACATTTAGGGTTTAGATATTACGATCTCGGGGTAGATCTACTCTTGTGATCCCTATATTCATCGAATACAATCAAGCAGGACGTAGGGTTTTACCTTCTTTAAGAGGGCCCGAACCTAGATAAACATCGTGTTTCATTGTCCCTTGTTACCATTGATCCTTAGATGCACAACTTGGTCCCCCCTATCCGAGATCTGTCGGTTTTGATACTGACAGCCGCCACCGAGGTCATCTATAGCCGATCTCTGAGGTGCCAAAGATTTAAGTTGGCGCCACCGCCACTTCGGTTTTGCGGATCTAATTCGCCGTCGTAGTAGGTGCCGAGAACTAAGGCTGGAATTGTCCTACCGCTAGATTTCATGTCATCCCATGGCAACATATTTTGGTCTTCCGCCATCTCCATGCATGCACACCCGCGCCCTGGGTCTGTTTGAGGGTGTAGCACACAGGTATATTTGATGATGTTGCGTGCATGTTTTTTTGTCCATACTTGAGGGTAGTAATTCAACCCTAACACTTCCTTTTTTTTGCATGGTAATACGTGTCTCATTCATATCAGAAAGAACGAAGTACAAGTCACGTAAGAATCGACATGACAAAACTGAAAAAAGATAGCAGAACATATCTGAGCTTGACACCAACGACTGTCACCTGCCTTTGACACCACCACAACAGCCACCGAAGAAAATAATGACGGATCACCGCCTCACCCGAGCTCGACGTGGCCCATCGCTGATATATAGCTTTGCGGACCTCGAAGGTGGCTCGCCAAAAGTGAAGACATTGCTGTTGAACGAATCAGACCGGAGCAACACCCCAGACACGCCATCGAACTTCAAATCTGGCACCCCACCACGACTAAGACGCCAAAGGAGGAAACCATACCTGTCATCCACTAACCCAGCTCATAATATCGTCGATGCATACCACAATCTGCATCCGCTCCTGAACTATCTCCCAAGCTCCACGCAGACGCTGGAGCAAACACCGTCGCAACGGCGGAGGACGAGGACACAGGTCCACCACGAGGATGCCGCCGCTGCCACGCCATCTTTGCTTGAACAGACTGATTTCCAAATCCATCCCCAACCATAGGATTGATGGCCTCGTCAGGGAAAGGATCCAAAGAATCTTTATTTAGCACCGTCATCATCGCCGCCGAAGCCAAGGCGATGAACAACCTAAAACCTAGACTACAAAGGAGTAAAAACAATCCACGCGCATGGATCTGACGACCCCCTAACTTCCTTCGATCTATATTATTTGTCGCTCAAATACATATAGCATTTAGAACTAAATTACATGTACATACATCACTTTCAGTGACAACAAATATGAATCGGAGCGAGTAACTTTCTTCCTGCGTGCACGGATTGAGATTATATTATACGTTTTGCGGCAGTAGATTCGTCCTACGTCGATGTGTTCTTTTATTGAACATTTCATCACCTATTCGATCATCAAACGGCTAGTGAAATTGCTCGGAGCGGGATCGCATTGAAGTCGCTCCGCATCGGTGGTCTCGTGTGGGAGTAGAGCTGAGGCAAGCAGACGAGCGAGTCTACGGTCGAACGAACGCTGGCTTGGCTTGCTTGCCTCCTTCCTCGGGAAGCCCAACCCAAGTTGCACAGATATCCATCCATCGTCAATCAAATCGATCAATCAATCAATGCCGCAGTCGTGATCCGTCTCCTAAAATAATCTCCAGGACACGCTCCGGGACGGGGCCCCCTTTGTCACGTTGCAACTCAAACCTAAATAAATAAAACGAACAAAGAAACGAAAGAAAAGAGTTTGTGTGTTGGTGAGAGGAATGGATGCGTCGTCAGCTACTCCTGGCACTAGGTAGCCTACTTTGGAATCCGCAGAGGCAGGCTGAGGGGAGGTGACTCCCCATGAGGTTGCACGCAAGATGACAAAACGACGAGACGACGGAGAGGGAGAGGGAGAGAGATAGCATGGATGGACGGACGGCTGGATGGGTGGCAGAGTGACATGGCACATCTCCCGAGGGAGATAAACCGCTGCCTCCCCCGTAGCCCCCTCGCCTTGTCCGGGCTCGACGTGCGCAGCCTTATCTCGAGCACGCACGCAACGCACCCCAGTGGTAGGTCGCTCGGGGCTACGGCGTAGATGTGCTGATGATAGGAAGAGTGAGTGAGGGGAGCCGCAGATGAATCTAATCGGTCTTCTCCTCCTCCTTCCCGTTTCATCTCTTATGCATGGAGTCGGTCATGGTTTTTACGAGCAGTCCAAGGCAGTGCATGACTGCATGCGAGCACGGCGGGAGTCGATCGGATCGGATCGGCCGGCGCCGGTCGTTCGTTTTGCCTTTGCCGATCGTAGCGGCTCCCTGGCTGGCTCTGGCCCTCTCCCCCGGTTCCCGTGGCTTTGCGCGCGCTCGCATCGCCGGGCCTTTTGCTCTCTTGCTGCGCTTGCGTCGCGTGGTTGATTGGGAGCCGCGAAAGCTTTGAAAAAAGCCCAGGTGTCCGCTGCGGCTGCGTCCATGTCTGCCCGTGTGCGCGCAGTGGAAAAGGGCAAATTCTTCGCGCGCGTATTGGCCCCCGCGCCACGCTGCCTCGGCCGCAAATACTAGATGGTTTTGTTCGCTTCATCGGGTGCCACAAACACACGCTCACATTTGGGTCAGAAACACCCCAGAGTATACATCACCAAACAATTAGTGAAGCTCCATTATCCACGAGAAAAAAAATAGATTTGCATGCACCAGTGATTTTTTCCCCCTTCCAAACCTCACCTGGTCCGGCACCAAATAAAGGCGGCAAAGTACAAGCGAATCCGGGTCCCAAATGTGGCAAACCAGCCCAAGCTCGGCACGCTGACACGGGCCATCCAATCGAATCTTCCTCCTCCGTGCACGGAGATCTCATTGTTCACGGATCGCGCTTGCTTGCTTGCTTGCTTTCTGCGGCAGGATGTGCGTGTGCGCGCCTCGAGGCTCGCCGTTGCCGCTGCCGCTTTGGGCAGCCTTGCGTACATGTGTGCGTGTGTGTATACCACCGCCACCGCCACCCCGCCCGTCCGTACACGAGCGGCTTCACGTGAGCGCTGCGCGCGCATCGAGCCGCGCAGTTTATGGGCTCGATCCGCGTGCAATCGCGCGTCGTCATCCGTCGCGACCTGGCTCGTTTGAAAACCACGTCAACTCCATCCTCCGGGGCCGGACCAAGAAAGAATATATTTGCATCGGACGTGACGTTTAAAGATCGATCGATCGATCGATGGGTGGTTAAGCGTACGATTACCGATGAAACAGTATGGGACGGGCACTGATCCCATACGTACGTACATGCAAACACGTAAAAAAGCTCGGATCATTTGTCCGGACGGAGCGGTTGCTGTTGAATCGTTTGCTTGATCTTGGACTTCGGGTCACCGAACCACCTGAGAAGACACCACGCAATTCCCGCGTGCATGTGATGACCCTGACCCCCTTGAGTTTGGCACGTGAGTGAGAGAACAAACGCCAACACTAAAATAACCAACCCCGATACTCTCACTCATATTCACTCATTCACACCAGGCCCCATCTTGGCGCTGCCACGCTGCAAGACGTATCTATGGCGGCACAGACCCCAACGCAGAAAGAAAACTCCGGACCACACTCGCATACGTACATGCAATGCACAAGCAAAGCCAGCCCAGCCAAAGTTGCACACCAAGACTTGGTTTCCTTCCCCTTCCTACTCTACTCTACAGTAGAACCGCATTCATTCATTCATCGACTCGTCCATATCGACCGATCATTCCACCACCCTACGCTACACCGGTGGCCAATATAGCTCCCGCGTATATAAACGTCAAAAAGGGGGGGCTCCCCTCTTCTCGTAGCCCGAGCACCAATCTAGATAGCCTCCGCCCTCCCTATCTCCCTTGCTTGCAAGTCACACGCACTCCGGCCGGCCGGCAGGCAAAAGATCGAGCTCTTTTGGTTCCTCTTTCGTTTCCTTTTCTCCTCCTCCTAAGCTTTTTGGTTCTGTGCGTTGGTGGAGAGCTGGAGGAGGAGATGGACATGAACAGTGGCTGGCTCGGCTTCTCCTTGTCTTCCTCTTCTTATGCCGCCAGGGGCTACGACGCCGGCGAGGGAGTGGGGTGCGATGGCGGTGACGGTGGCTCTTGCTCGTCGCCCACAGCGGTGGCGGCGCCTTCTTCGCCCATCGTAGGCGTGCCGTTGCACTCTGGCGGCGGCTCTGGGCAGTACGACGGCCGAGGTAACTGACCAATCACATGCAACACGAGTTCAGGAAGGCTATGCTTAGCTTGTTCGAATCATTGCCTGCATGTTCACGTTTTTTTTTCTGCCATGTATCATAGTACTAGTGTCCAAGTCTAACTAACACTAGTAGGATGAAAACTGCACATGTTCATGTTAATCTTGTTCGACGACAACTCGCTGGTGTTGTTCCTAGTTTGTGTTGGACTACCATATATTCACAGATGCATCTTCACGCTGAAATGGCATATCAACAAGGGGTTTAGTTTGTGTTTGATCAGACTGTTTGCCGTAACTTTTGTACAGATTGGAGGCATCAGCACGCAGAAGCCAAAGGACCCAAGCTGGAGGACTTCCTGAGCGTCGGCTACGGCAACGACAGGAGCAGCGGCATCTACGACGCCAGCCACGCCGACGAGCTCAAGTACCACCACCACCAGGACGTCCATCACGCGTATCCAGGCTCGCCCTACTTCCAGGGCAATGGCGGCGGTGGCGCCGTCATCGGGCTGGACATCAACAACGCGCCGCCGCCGCCACACTGCACCGGCCTCCCGGACCACCACTACATGCCGGCGCACCACGGCCAGTACTCGCTGTGCCCGCCGAACCAACAAGCTGCAGGCACGGGGGCGATGGCGGCGGCGCCAATGTACAGCTCGGCGGCGGGCTTCGACGGCAGCACCAACATGTCGATCTCTGGCATCAAGTCCTGGCTCCGGCAGTCGATGTACGTCCCAGAGCGGTCGCCGGCGGTGCCTCCATCCGTGCACTCCGCCCCGACCGAGCCGCCGCCGCCGCTGCCGGCGCCGTGCGTCCCCGTCCCTCGCAAGCTCGCGCAGACGTTCGGGCAGAGGACGTCGCAGTTCCGCGGCGTCACCAGGTTGGTCTTGCTCTTGCGTGCTCAAGCTTTTGCATCGTTTACACGTCCGGGTTCCTTCATGGATTCATGCTGGTTCGTACGTTGATTTGCAGGCACAGGTGGACGGGGAGGTACGAGGCTCACCTGTGGGACAACACCTGCAGGAAGGAAGGCCAGACCAGGAAAGGAAGGCAAGGTGAGCTCCTCCTCATCAGATCAAGAACCACAAAACATTTCTGCCTTTGTAACTTCGTACTGACATCAACTTCCATGCATGTTCGTTCCCGAATCTGCCGAATGCAACGAGCAGTTTACCTAGGTAAGCCGTTGCTACTCCTTCCTTAACTTCTCCAGTGGTTTTAGAGGTTCAGTTTGGAACCTCTTGTTGTCCATTGTTGTTGTTACATTCTGATCGATCATGGTTGATCTGAAATTTGAAGGTGGGTATGACAAGGAGGAGAAGGCCGCGAGGGCTTATGATCTGGCAGCGCTCAAGTACTGGGGGCCAACGACTCACATAAATTTCCCGGTAGGTTTCAGCTTCTGAGACGCCATTGCATTCAAGCTTTCCTCTTAATTAAGCCCAGGGAATGTGGTGGTACTACTAGTGTAGGGGCCTGGTACGTAGTCCTATGGTTCATTCCTGCACCTGCATACTGTAACTCGCTGCTGATTAAATAAAGTGCTTAGTACAGCAGATGTTTTCAATGTTTCCTTGATGGATGGGCTGGGTTTTGTTGTCACATGTAGTTAAGCACCTACGAGAAGGAGCTGGAGGAGATGAAGCACATGACAAGGCAGGAGTTCATTGCGCACTTGAGAAGGTGCACTTCTTGGCTTCCTGTTTTTTCCTCTTTATTACTGCCGCACCATCAGTGATGCAGTGCCAACAATTATTAGGACCATTGCAAAGAAGTACGTACAGATCATCTACTATAAAATTGTAAAAGCATATATAAAATTGCGAAGGAGTACTATGGAAGAAAACCATTGCAAAATCTGATGAACAACTTAAACATCACTAGAGACAAAATTTCTAGGACTACTGGGTAATCTGTGTGCACACTTTCACATACATGCGCATCCAAAAGTGTGAAAACATCTGGCGCGCTCACCAAGGCTTACAACTTCCGAGTTAAATTCTGTTCTTTGCAGGAACAGCAGTGGCTTCTCGAGGGGAGCATCCATGTACAGAGGAGTGACCAGGTGCCCCATTTTTACCCCCATCCGCAGGCTTTTTCACCACCCCAAAACTTGCTCTCTTCTCAGCTCCAGGCCCTGTTTGGTTCCAATAAGTCCCCTGACTTATAAGTCAGGTGACTTAAAACCAGTGACTTATAAGTCACACCCGTTTGGTTGTCACCCGATTTATAAATTATCTTCCCACACCTTCCCACACCAATCAACATCATGCAGGTGGTGGGACCCATGCAAAAGGGGGTGACTTATAAGTTTTAAGTTGGGGTGGAGCAACTTATGACTTATAAATTGGGGTGACTTATAAGTTGGGGCTGTTTGGCAAAATAAGTCATTTTTTACAATTTTCAACTTATAAGTTGGTGTATTATTTGGAACCAAACAGGGCCCTAGTGTAGTCCATCTCACTCGCAGTCACAAGTCACAGACAGACAGACACGCAGAAACACACGCGCATCGACTTGCCAGCCTGTGGCACTGTGTGTGATCTTTTCTTGTTGCGCTTGCTTTCCCTTTCCCCAGGCATCACCAGCACGGCAGATGGCAGGCCAGGATTGGGAGGGTGGCAGGGAACAAGGACCTATACCTGGGAACCTTCAGTAAGTTTTTGTTTTCTTACTACTCTTGTATGCAGCTTGTTCACTCCAAGTTCCAAGCCTTAACAGTCACCCGACTGTTGCTAATCTAACTGTAATCTTGTTGTTCTTGTTCTTTTTTGTCATTTGTGCATGGTTATATGGCAGTAGATGTCTCATGTCTAGTTGAAAATCGTCGTAGGTACGCAGGAGGAGGCGGCGGAGGCGTACGACATCGCGGCGATCAAGTTCCGCGGGCTGAGCGCCGTCACCAACTTCGACATCAGCAAGTACGACGTGAAGCGCATCTGCGCCAGCTCGCACCTCATCGGCGGGGACCTCGCCTGCAGGCGCTCCCCGACGCGCGACGCGCCGGCGCTGCCCAGCGGCGTGAGCGTCGCCGTGGAGCGCCCCGAGGCCGGCGCGTCCGACAACAGCTCCGACGCCTCGGACGGCCACCGCGGCGCGCACCTGCTGCACGGCCTCCAGTACGCGCACGCCATGAAGTACGAGGCCGGCGAGGGCAGCAACGGCGGAGGGAACTGGATGCCAGGCGCGGCCCGGCCGGTCGCCGGCGTCCCCGCCGCGCACCCGCTCCCGGTGTTCGCGCTCTGGAACGACTGAGCGAGTGAGATTAGCGTAGCACGCAACGCAGGGACGTACTCGTAGTAGGTAGCTAGCTAGGGCAACATGCTCACATGTACGGTGGTGCAAGAGGACCGATGATAAAGCTTGCAGGGGAGGCGGTGTTGTGATCGGCCGACCTCTGCGATGCGAGGGTAGGGTGTGCGATGATGCATGTCGTTGCATGGTTGGCGCCTTAACTTGTGTGAGAGGTGCCGACAATTTTGCCGCAATGTGAGACTCTTTGACGTGCATGCATGCATGCATGCCACGACGTAGGAGATTTTCAATTCTAGCATGCACTGAACCTTTGCCACTTACTATATGCCATGTACTACTGAACCTGGGAGGTGCGCCGAAGCCTACGGTGCTGTGTAGACAGAGCGGTGGTGATGCGCGTCGCGTCGCGTTGCGTGGGCGCGTTGGCGGAAGAGACGACGCAAGGAGAGATAGTATTACATCGGCTGAGCTGAGTGCTGTCTCTGTCGTAACCCGTGACGCGGCGATGCCCCGGAGAACCCGATGCGGCACGCCGCACCACACCCTGGGCAGTGGCCGGAGCTGCAGCTACGGCCACGGTGCGTACGCCGGAATCGGGGCGGCTGTGCGTTTATACTTTCGTGCCGAAAGTGGCAGCGTGCAGCACCTCGTCCAACTCACAGAAACGCCGGCCCGGTGAGCGAAATCTGAGGCGCTGCGTGCTTCTTGTCCTGTCCCGCCTGCCGGCCCCGGCCTGTAGACGACGAGGGACTTTGCTCGTGAAAGATGCCAAAAAGCAGAGCGACGTGTTTATCTGCCTCAGGAATTGACCGGGGATATCCAATCGAGGGGATGGCGCAGACCCAAAGGTCCGACGCCTTGCTGCAGCCAGCGTCATCTCTCAATCGTGTCCATTGCGGACAGAAATATACTCGCAGGACTCTACTTCGAGGACAAGATTCTTTCCTGGACTGCTATAAATATGAGTTTTTTTTTTTGTTTTTACAGAGATCGAGCAACCGCTGGCTCTCAATATATGAGCATCCGGACAATATGGACCGTCCGTCGGAGCGAATTCGACGGTCTAGATCCGATGCAATACGCTGATGTCACGTGTATTATATCAGACCCCGAGGGTATTTTCGGAAGAAAAAATATTTCGAATTGATCTGATTTTCCCTCCCAAATATTTCGAGGGTATTCTCGGTACGAATTTCCGGACTTTTTTCGGTTCGGTTTTTATCCCGTTCTTATTCCTCGCCGCCACTAGGGTTTTATCCCGTTCTTATTCCTCGTCGCGGCCCCTCCCTGCCTCGTCGCCGGCAGGATCTAGCCGCGCGTTGCGGCCCCTCCCTCCCTCGTCGCTGGCAGGATCTAGCCGCGCGTCGCGGCCCCTCCCTTCCTCCACCCCAACTCCCTCGCGATCTCGCACCACCTTTTCAACGAACACTAGAGAAGGCCCACTGCCCTCCACGCGGCGGCCGCCGGCGAAGAGTCGGCGCCATCCCACCTCCCAGTCCTCCATGCGGGTCCTCCAATTGGTTGTTAATTTGCGTCCTCTACATATCATTTCTCTGCCATGGCTACAGCTTTGATCTGGCCATGCATTATGGATCATGTTCTGCGGGACTAGAAGAAGCCGGCCGCCGGCCTCAACGGCCAGCCCCATTCGTCCAGCCCCGACTGCATGATCTACGAACGTTCAATCGCTGCATTCAACATGTATTCTTTCAATTTGGCTGATAGGTGAGATTTGGAGATCAATAGAGATGATAAGCTATTAATTTTAGAATGTACTATAAACAATTCATAGCTTATGTTGCTCAATATTTATGATGCTCGCTTCTTCTTGTGCAATTGCTGGACTGGGATCAACAGACTTGACATGTGCTTTATATGAAAAATTAGATTCACATGGGATATCCACCTTTTCAAGATTGCTGTTAATTCTTATTATGATGTTTTAGCCTTGTTAAAGGGAGAGTAATGGTCCTCGTAAAAAGCAGAGACAAAGGAATGAGCATTTCATTCTTCCATATGTTGCATTTCATTCTTCCGTGTTTAGTTATGTCCAACATTTGTTACATGCACACACTTGACAAGGTTAGTACAAGTAGTAATTTTCCTCTGTTTTGCAGGGCTATGACAGAACATGCTATGTGATTCCCTGAGGCAGGATGGATGTACCATGGCCACACCACTGTGCTCCTGAAGGTGATCGCTTCAATTCAGCGTTGCAGCAGCTGCAGAGGCCCCCTATGGTACGTGCTTTACTCTTGTTATCCTATGCTCTATTTATTTGGCTTTGCGGCGTGCCTACGAGACATAGCTGGGATTGCGTGTTGAATCAGGTAGTATTTTTGACTTCTATTGTGAGGCTATGCTCATGCTCGTACTTTTTTCTCTCGTATGATAATAGACATATCATAGTCCATTATTCTTCTAGGGTTGCCCCAGGCACCATTACTGTCACATGGTAGTAAAAAGCAAATATAGATTTCTACGAGATCCCATACAGACCAAATTTATTTCAAGCAAAATATAGTAACCAATATTATTGTAGTTTTACAACTTGACTCATGTGCAATGGACTAAGAACACGGCTAGGAAACCTTCTTCGATACTAAAACCCAACCAAACCCTACTCTATCGGTTTATGGCCAAGTGAACACTCCACACTGCTGGACTAACTGCTTGCATCTTTGTCATCTTCAATCGCAGCTGCATCCGATAGCCTAGCATGGTACTGCTTGAACCTATTCCTGTATTTCATTTTGTTGTAGGGTGAATCGACAAGCACAACAGATAGCTCTTTTCTGAATTTCTCGATGTATGCCGGCATGCAAGGATATGTTAGTATCGTTCCTTTAAGATCAAAAAATAACATAATTTTAGGTGTTACTCTACGTACTTCGTCATACTGCTTACTTAGTTTTAGTCCTGTAAATAATTCAATGTTCTTCAGCATGTACAGTGCACAACAAGAACTGCAACATTTTATGTTGTTAGATCAACATTTCAGATATTAACAATCTAAAACAAAAACAAAAGCTAATATTTTTGACTAACGTTTCATCGGATTTTGGCACATTAATATTGCATACTGGCCATTGCGTCACGTTAATGTCTTCCCATGCATTGCTTTCTATCCCATTGACTCGCCTCGCTGCTCTCAGATGTGCTTCCATCCCATGTACCTACAAGCCCAATGGGATGAGAAGTTGCCTACGACTAATACTTACATACGATGTCAAATCCTTTGTTATAATTGCATATGTTGAAATTCTCACCACGTTGTGTACTTCTTTGGGTACCATACAGTGGAAAAGTGAATCAAGAACCTGAATCTCCTTCCTTCTGTGGTTTACAACCACAAGTAACCAGTGGACGCCTTGGCTGTTCGTAGGTAGGAAAACCTGGATTGCGCAGATAATTTGATCAACGTGTATAGTAATGAAAAAATCTGTTCAAAGTCAGGTTAAAATACCATGTCATGTTTCAGGTAGCTGGTGCCTTGTGTTGTTCCAGGAATGCCTGCCAAAGCATCCTTGTAGCACTCCTCTATCCTACCATCTCTTTTGAGCTTAGCGACGCCGGCCACCCTCTCAATGTAAACCAGTTGGCCGTCCCTTGTGTCAATTGGGTCATCATGACGCATGAGCTAGATCGCAGCATCAACCACCTACAATAATAATCAAGTTAATTGTATTACAAAAATGGAACTTAATAAACTAATTTATGAAATATCTTACTTCGTCACCCAACCATACGGCTTCTTCAGAACCATCTTTTTGGGTGAGGCATTGCAAATGCTTCGATAGCACGACAATGTCATCAACTAGGACCATTTGTTTTTCATGATTTGTACTGTTGATCAGTGATGCCACGAAATCCTGTCGAACCACATCTAGCTGGTCCCTCTGGGTTTCAGTAACTTCTGGCCTCTTTTTTAAGTTGCTAGAGCCAATTTTCCTCTTTTTATTGTTCGTGTCCTCAGAATCATTTGTAGACTCTGATGGAATCTTGTTTTTCCTTTTTTTTTCTCAGTATCGTACGAAGCATCTTAAATAATTGCAATACCACATTTTTCTTTTCGCCCCCATGATTTGGTGGCGTCGATTCAACCACACTTACTTCTTGCTGCTTTCGAAAGGATTCATCATGGCTGTCATCATCTGTGAAGGCACGGGGCTTTTCGGGCTCTCGCGATCCCGTAGCCTTCACAGAGTGCTGCTTACTCCATATGTTGAACGGAATCTGTCATAAGAAATAAACCGCATGCTAGCCTTTAGCAGATTCTTCCTCAATTATAGGTAAAATGTGCATCACCTGGAATTCTTCAAGGCTTGTAGTGGCTTTGGAATGCATTTGCTTATCCAAACTAGGAGCACCCTGAATATCATCCACCTCTTTCAAAAGCTTATGAATACCATTGAGATCCTGTATGATTTTTCTTTCAGCTCTTTCAAATGCTTCATCCTGTACGTGGAAGATCACATGTTATTTCTGAAACGACAATGATTGTTTCATAATTAAGTTAACATGCGCACGTCAAACTCTTCATCAAGGTTCTTCATTGGGGGCTCCATGTCATCATTCTTTATTCCCTGCTTACAATGGTGCTTAGCAGCGACCTCCGTGACATCATTTTGTTTTCCTGGTCAGAAGCCTGCTCAACATTCTCAACAGAGGCCTCCATTGGGTGTGAAGGTGCCCCGAGGTCAGAAAGATGTATGTCCTCCAGTCCTGGAAATATTCCGTCGCGTTTTATCTTTAAAAAATACATGTTAGTCTGGGGTGTTTTCATAGTAAACTAATTTAGAAAAAACCTTCTAGACGTAAATTTCCAATTATATATACTAATCTCATAATTCTAGGCTTACGTTCAATTCTTTGATGAGGTCTTCTGTGAGCTTGTCATTTGTATGGGTACGCCTAAGGCACTCATCCATTTTCTTTTCAAGGGTGCACATCCTATCAACTTGTTGTGCACCAGCCTCCTGCACGAGGGAGGCAACTTCTTGCAAATCAGTGAATACACGTCCGACGAGTACCTTAATCTGAGACTTTGAAACAGTTAGAATCATATAACTTCATACTAGTTGCAATGTTACAATATATATTGGGTGCCTGATGTAACTCATTTACCTGACCGCCAGTCTTCGGTTTGGCCAGCGTACCATCTCATGCTGGAATGAAAGGCCTCATCAGGTCCTCAACATACTGCAGTTTAGTGTCGTTAGTATGATTTAGAAAATATACATGTTACATAATCCAGGCAATGTGCTAACATTTTACCTCTCCAACTCCCAGATAATTATTCTGGATTATATTGTCAACCTTTTTTGCCTTCTCCTCTCTCCAGTTCTGGATCAGCGGCCTTAACCTTGATTCATACGAGATGCTAGAGTCCAATTGGTGCACTCTGAACTTCTCGTAGTACCATGTCTGCATGACAACAAAAGCAGTTTACAAATATTCTCGTACATTATGTAATGTATGTTAGGTTGTACTACTATGAGTTACCTGCAGCAGTGGTAGATTCCCCTCCAGAATTGCCTCACCATTTACAAAATTCTTCACGCTATCCATAACATAGTCAAGCATTAGCTGTCCAAGATTTGTGCCCTTTATCGTCTCAACGTTTCTAACAATCCCAATATATTTGTTATCCACATACTCCTCTTTTGTTTGGCATACATATTTGCCTATGGTGTACAAGACAAATGGCCTGACAAAAATTGGTGTGCTGTCGCCTTTCATCTTGGCTAGCAATCCTTTGAAAGTTATTTTGGTGTCATTACGGTCTTTCAGTTTCTTCCACAACTCCATATTTTCATCAAGATTTGAAGGGACGTGCTTCTTCCCATGGCAGGGCATGCCTGTTATATGCGCTACATCTTCTAGTGTGATCCTACATGGTCTCCCGTTGATGATAAAGGCATCCTGCTACCTCTTGAGCATTGCGTTGGATTTCCCCGAAGAGGAGAGGATGATGCAGTAAAGTAGCGTAAGCATTTCCCTCGGGTTTTTGAGAACCAAGGAATCAATCCAGTAGGAGACCACGCACAAGTCCCTCATACCTACACAAAACGATAGCAACTCGCAACCAACGCTTAGGGGTTGTCAATCCCTTCACGGTCACTTACGAGAGTGAGATCTAATAGAGATAATATTTTTGGTATTTTTGATAGATAGATGCAAAGTAAAAAGTAAAGAGAAAGTAAAAAACAAAGCAAGTAAATAAAGTGATATAGATTGATATGATGAGAATAGACTCGGGGGCCATAGGTTTCACTAGTGGCTTCTCTCGAGAGCATAAGTATTCTACGATGGGTGAACAAATTACTGTTGAGCAATTGACAGAATTGAGCATAGTTATGAACATATCTAGGCAATGATCATGTATATATGCATCACGTCCAAAAAAAGTAGATCAAAACGATTCTGCATCTACTACTATTACTCCACTCATCGACCACTATCCATCATGCATCTAAAGTATTAAGTAAAAATAGAGTAATGCCGTAAGCAAGATGACATGATGTAGAGGGATAAATTCATGCAATATGATAAAAAAACATCTTGTTATCCTCGATGGCAACAATACAATACGTGCCTTGCTGCCCCTTCTGTCACTGGGTAAGGACACCGCAAGATTGAACCCAAAGCTAAGCACTTCTCCCATTGCAAGAACTACCAATCTAGTTGGCCAAACCAAAAAGGATAATTCGAAGAGACTTGCAAAGATAACTCAATCATACATAAAAGAATTCAGAGAAGAATCAAATATTTTCCATAGATAATCTGAATCATAAACCCACAATTCATCGGTCTCAACAAACAGACCGCAAAAGGAAGATTACATCGAATAGTTCTCCACAAGAGAGGGGGAGAACATTGTATTGAGATCCAAAAAGAGAGAAGAAGCCATCTAGCTACTAGCTATGAACCCGAAGGTCTAAAGTAAACTACTCACACTTCATCGGAGGGGGCATGGTGATGATGTAGAAGCCCTCCGTGGTAGATGCCCCCTCCGGCGGAGCTCCGGAACAGGCCCCAAGATGGGATCTCGTGGATACAGAAAGTTGTGGCGGTGGAATTAGGTTTTTGGCTCCCGTTCTGATCGTTCGGGGATACGTAGGTATATATAGGAGGAAGGAGTACGTCGGTGGAGCTCCGAGGGGCCCACGAGGTAGGGGGCACGCCCAGGGGGGCGTGCCCTCCACCCTCGTGACCTCCTCGGGCACTGCTTGGAGTAGGGTCCAATTCTCCTAGATCACGTTCAGTTGCAAAATCACGATCCCGAAGGTTTCATTCCGTTTGGACTCCGTTTGATATTGTGTTTCTTCGAAATACTGAAAAAGGCAAAAAACAACAATTCCGGGCTGGGCCTCCGGTTAACAGGTTAGTCCCAAAAGTAATATAAAAGTGGCAATAAAGCCCAATATAGTCCAAAACAATAGATAAAGTAGCATGGAGCAATCAAAAATTATAGATACGTTGGAGACGTATCAAGCATCCCCAAGCTTAATTCCTGCTCGTCCTCGAGTAGGTAAATGATAAAAAAGAATTTTTGATGCGGAGTGATACTTTGGCATAATTTCAATGTAAATCTTCTCAATTGTGATATGAATATTCAGATCTGAAAGATTCAAGACAAAAGTTCATATTGACACAAAAGTAATAATACTTCAAGCATACTAATCAAAGCAATCATGTCTTCTCAAAATAACATGGCAAAAGAAAGTTCATCCCTACAAAATTATATAGTTAGGCTATGCTTCATTTTCGTCACACAAAGATGTTCCCAACTTCTATACCCCCGATGACAAGCCAAGCAATTGTTTCATACTTAAATAATCTCAAACTTTTTCAACCTTCACGCAATACATGAGCGTGATCCATGGATATAGCACTATGGGTGGAATAGAATATGATGATGGGGATTGTGTGGAGAAGACCAAAAAAAGGAGAAAGTCTCATATTGACAAGGATAATCAACGGGCTATGGAGATGCGCATCAATTGATGTCAACATGAGGAGTAGGGATTGCCATGCAACGGATGCACTAGAGCTATGGATGCTCAACAATAGAAAACTAGTGGGTGTGCATCCAACTTGCTTGCTCATGAAGACCTAGGGCATTTGAGGAAGCCCATCTTAGGAATATACAAGCCAAATTCTATAATGAAAAATTCCCACTAGGATATGAAAGTGATAACACATGAGACTCTCTACATGAAAAGCATGGTGCTACTTTGAAGCACAATATATGAGACTCACTACATGAAGAACAAGGTGCTACTTTGAAGCACAAGTGTGGAAAAAGAGATAGTAGCATTGCCCTTTTTTTGGGCCTTTCTTTTTTTTTGGCCTTTGTTTTTTTTATTTGGGCTACTTTGAAGCACAAGGTGCTACTTTGAAGCACAAGTGCGTATAATAATGATGATCATCACACTTCTATTGATTACAACACAAGGATTACAACTCGAAACTTAGAACAAGATATGACTCTATATGAATGCCTCCGGCGGTGTACCGGGATGGTGCAATGAATCAAGAGTGACAAGTATGAAATAAAATAATGCATGGTGGCTTTGCCACAAATACGATGTCAACTACATGATCATGCAATGGCAATATGACCAAAGTAATGTATGTCATGATGATGATGATGGAAGTTGCATGGCAATATATCTCGGAATGGCTATGGAAATGCCATAATAGGTAGGTATGGTGGCTGTTTTGAGGAAGATATAAGGAGGTTTATGTGTGATAGAGCGTATCGTATCACGGGGTTTGGATGCACCGGGGAAGTTTGCACCAACTCTCAAGGTGAGAAAGGGCAATGCACGGTACCGAAGAGGCTAGCAATGGTGGAAAGGTGAGAGTGCGTATAATCCATGGACTCAACATTAGTCAAAAGAACTCATATACTTATTGCAAAAAATTAGAAGTCATCAAAAATTCAAGTACTACGCGCATGCTCCTAGGGGGATAGATTGGTAGGAAAAGACCATCACTCGTCCCCGACCACCACTCATAAGGATGCACAAGCCAGGTACACTTCATGTTTCAAATTTGTTACATAACTTTAACCATACGTGCATGCTACGGGACTTGCAAACTTCAACACAAGTATTTCTCAAATTCATAATCACCCAACTAGCACGACTTTGATATTATCACCTCCATATCTCAAAACAATTATCAAGCATCAAACTTATCTTAGTATTCAATTCACTCAAAAGAAAGTTTCACATATCTTGAACACCAAGTATATTAACATTAAGCAAATTACCATGCTATTAAAGACTCTCAAAATAATCTAAGTGAAGCATGAGAGATCAATAGTTTCTTTAAAACAAATCCATCACCGTGCTCTAAAAGATCTAAGTGAAGCACTAGAGCAAAAATTATCATGCTCAAAAGATATAAGTGAAGTACTATGAGCAAAACTATCAAGCTCAAAAGATATAAGTGAAGCACATAGAGTATTCTAACAAATTCCAATTCATGTATGAATCTCTCAAAAGATGTGTACAACAAGGATGATTGTGGTAGAATAACAAGCAAAGATACAAATAATACAAGACACTCCAAGCAAAACACATATCATGTTGGTGAATAAAAATATAGCTCCAAGTAAATTACCGATGAAAGTGGGCGAAAGAGGGGATGCCCTCCGGGGCATCCCCAAGCTTTGACTTTTTGGTGTCCTTGGATTATCTTGGGGGTGCCATGGGCATCCCCAAGCTTAGGCTCTTTCCACTCCTTGTTCTATATTCCATCAAAAGAATTCACCCAAAACTTGAAAACTTCACAACACAAAACTCAACAGAAATCTCGTGAGCTCCGTTAGAGAAAGAAAACAAAAGACTACTTCAAGGTACTGTAATGAACTCATTCTTTATTTATATTGGTGTTAAACCTACTGTATTCCAACTTCTCTATGGTTTATAAACTATTTTACTAGCCATAGATTCATCAAAATATGCAAACAACACACGAAAAACAGAATCTGTCAAAAACAGAACAGTCTGTAGCAATCTGTAACTAACGCAAACTTACGGAACTCTAAAAATTCTACCAAAATAGGAAGTCCTGGAAAATTTGTTTATTTATCAGCAGAAAAAAGAATCAACGCAAAATCACGTTCCTGTGATTTAACAAAATTATATTCGTGCGCGCAAAGTTTCTGTTTTTTCAGCAGAATCAAATCAACTATCATCGTAGGTTATCCTATAGGTCCTACTTGGCACAAACACTAATTAAAAGACAAAACCACATCTAAACAAAGGATAGATGGATTATTTATTCCTAAACAGAAGCAAAAACAAAAAACACAAAATAAAATTGGGTTGCCTCCCAACAAGCGCTATCGTTTAACGCCCCTAGCTAGGCATAAAAGCAATGATAGATCTAGGTATTGCCATCTTTGGTAGGCAATTCTTCAATGAGGCATCTACCTCCTTTAGAATTTCCTTTCTTTCTAATAATTGTCAAATTTTCAGGCAAAAGATCGAAAAATTCATCTATAGCAAATGGTTCCTTAATGATGGTAAAAAGATTGGGATGAACACTTATAGATTTAAGATCCACGGTTTTCGTACTAGATGATTCACCCTTATTCTTAGGAACATACATAAGCTTGGTACTTTTAGTAGAAGAACTTGGAGTGTTTTGAACGGAAGAAAAAGCGGTTCCCAAGTTGGTGATGATACCCTCAAGTTTATCGATTCTTGTAGAGTCTAGATTTATTTTTCCATTAACTACGGGTTCTTTTTCTTTGATATTTTTCAAAGTCATTCCTACCTTAGATCCATATTGGGTAATTTGATTGTGGATCTTTTTATCAAGATTTTCAATTGATTCAACGGTAGCAACTTTATTTTCAATAGTTTCAAGCCTTTGCATAACATGCTCCAAAGTTAACGTAGTTCCATTAATCAAAAGGGGTGGTGAGCCAAATATATCTATTAGAGCACTATAAGAATTAAAAGTATGGCTACCCAAAAAATTCCCTCCGGTAATGGTATCAAGGATATATCTATACCAAGGATTAGCACCTACGTAAAAATTGCGAAGAAGAACTGAAGTAGATTGCTTCCTGGTAGATCTATTTTGAGCATTGCAAATTCTATACCAAACATATTTTAGATTTTCTCCCTCTCTTTGCTTAAAATTTAGAACTTCATTCTCGGGAGATAATGGAGAAGATAAGAGACTAGTCATGATGACAAGCAAGCAAACTAGCACATGAGCAAACAGAAAGGCAACGGGAAAAAGGCAAACGGAAAAGAGAGGAGGAGATTGGGAAAGAGAGGGCAAATAAAAGGCAAGGGTGAAGTGGGGGAGAGGAAAACGAGAGGCAAATGGCAAATAATGTAATGCGAGAGATAGGGATTGTGATGGGTACTTGGTATGGTTGACTTGCTTGTGTGAGCCTCCCCGGCAACGGTGCCAGAAATTCTTCTTGCTACCTCTTGATCACTGCGTTGGATTTCCCCGAATAGGAGAGGATGATGCAGTAAAGTAGCATAAGTATTTCCCTCAGTTTTTGAGAACCAAGGTATCAATCCAGTAGGAGACCACGCACAAGTCGCTCGTACCTACACAAAACGATAGCAACTCGCAACCAACTCTTAGGGGTTGTCAATCCCTTCACGGTCACTTACGAGAGTGAGATCTAATAGAGATAATATTTTTGGTATTTTTGATAGATAGATGCAAAGTAAAAAGTAAAGGCAAAGTAAAAACAAAGAAAATAAATAAAGTGATATAGATTGATATGATGAGAATAGACCCGGGGGCCATAGGTTTCACTAGTGGCTTCTCTCGAGAGCATAAGTATTCTACGGTGGGTGAACAAATTATTGTTGAGCAATTGACAGAATTGAGCATAGTTATGAACATATCTAGGCAATGATCATGTATATAGGCATCACGTCCAAAACAAGTAGATCGAAACGATTTTGCATCTACTACTATTACTCCACTCATCGACCGCTATCCAGCATGCATCTAGAGTATTAAGTAAAAACAGAGTAACGCCGTAAGCAAGATGACATGATGTAGAGGGATAAATTCATGCAATATGATAAAAACCCCATCTTGTTATCCTCGATGGAAACAATACAATACGTGCCTTGCTGCCCCTTCTGTCACTGGGTAAGGACACCGCAAGATTGAACCCAAAGCTAAGCACTTCTCCCATTGCAAGAACTACCAATCTAGTTGGCCAAACCAAAAAGGATAATTCGAAGAGACTTGCAAAGATAACTCAATCATACATAAAAGAATTCAGAGAAGAATCAAATATTTTCCATAAATAATCTGAATCATAAACCCACAATTCATCGGTCTCAACAAACAAACCGCAAAAGGAAGATTACATCGAATAGTTCTCCACAAGAGAGGGGGGGAACATTGTATTGAGATCCAAAAAGAGAGAAGAAGCCATCTAGCTACTAGCTATGGACCCGAAGGTCTGAAGTAAACTACTCACACTTCATCGGAGGGGCCATGGTGATGATGTAGAAGCCCTCCGTGGTAGATGCCCCCTCCGGTAGAGCTCCGGAATAGGCCCCAAGATGGGATCTCGTGGATACAGAAAGTTGCGGCGGTGGAATTAGGTTTTTGGCTCCCGTTCTGATTGTTCGGGGATATGTAGGTATATATAGGAAGAAGGAGTACGTCGGTGGAGCTCCGAGGGGCCCACGAGGTAGGGGGGCACGCCCTCCACCCTCGTGACCTCCTCGGGCACTGCTTGGAGTAGGGTCGAAGTCTCCCGGATCACGTTCGGTTGGAAAATCACGATCCCGAAGGTTTCATTCCGTTTGGACTCCGTTTGATATTCTGTTTCTTCGAAATACTGAAAAAGGCAAAAACAACAATTCTGGGCTGGGCCTCCGGTTAATAGGTTAGTCCCAAAAGTAATATAAAAGTGGAAAATAAAGCCCAATATAGTCCAAAACAGTAGATAAAGTAGCTAGAGCAATCAAAAATTATAGATACGTTGGAGACGTATCACATCCTGCTCTGCACCATATGAATTAGCGATGGCCATGCACAATACACGTCTGATTTTGATGCTGGGTGTCTTGAGAAGTCCACCCAGTCCTATCAACTGGATGTACATCCTTTGCTGCGTGTTTAATTCCTTTATGAACTCCTCATATGGCGGCAAAGAAGCATCCTGGGTTCAATGTATGTGCAAGTGTGATTAGATTCAGCATGGTATACAATTTAAACACTCATACAGACGAATACAGCTTATATATACCAACATAAAAATTGTGCTCTACGCTACTTCATGAGGCAATTTGTTTACAAGCAAGCCGAGTTCCATGAATGTGCAAATACTAGCATTAGATTCAGCTTGGTTACGTTTGAACGGTCATATAAGGTAATCTCCATTCCAAGGCGCTGATCTGAAATAAAATCAAGATTCAAAAATAAAAAATATCCAACCATGGTCTCCTCAACTCTAGGCGCTAATCATGGTCAGTAGTATGGAATTAAAACATGGGCCATCGATGCCTTCCATAACTCGTGCGGAAGGAAAAAAGAAGGCAAGCGCCCGCTGCCCTAATTGGCATCGACAAGACCAGAACCTAAGATTTAGCCTGAAATTAATCAATGAACTGCCAATCTGGTAGGAAACAAATCCTAGCGCCCTCCCTAACGCCCCCAACTTAATTTGTTTAAAAACAGGCTGAGTTACATGAATATGCAAACAACGAGTGGGGTTGCAGCAAGAGATCATGGGATTAAGATCGTGGCACAAAAAATAGAAGTGGTTGCAGCAGGAGATCGTGGGGAATTACGTGAGGATTCATGTTTGGCTCCATCGTTCGGTCTTGCTGGATTCCTAGGTTGCTCCGTCCTTCGGTCTTGCTGCTTTGGGCAGCGCAGAAGGACGAACTATGATCTATGAGATTTCAAAGGATCCCTATTTATAGGGATCGTAACAACCCGGGCATATATCCACGTATAGATTTCTTCGGTTGGAGGAAATCAAGGGAGGGGACCCACCTGGTTGAATATTAGGGGGGGCGTGGAGAGTTTAGCAAAGGTAAGTTATGGTGTAAAAAATATGGTAAGTTGCGTAACAACACTTAGGTCTCCTGAGAATCACGATCGTCAAAAAGATATAGTTCCCGTTTCTTTGAAAAACAGCCAAAAGAACTGGACCGCTTTTATTATTGGTTATAAGTAAATCACTGGACCTCTTTTAGGATGAAAACTGGTTCTAAAGTCAACTAGGATTGACTGTTCACACGTGAAGTATTTTCCTCTCTCTTGTGAAGCTATTTTATTGCCCATCCGTGCTCATACATTTTTTCCTCGTACATGTGAGACCAAATTTTGTTGATAATACTGAATCATGTCTGGTGCTGCTCAAGATGGCACGACACCATGGTTTTTGCTTCGGTGAGATTTCGATGAAATAACTAAATTTCATTCATTTCAGCACTCACTGCAATATTTGCCTTTCGGCCAAAATATTTCAGCCTCACTGAATTTCGGCCAAAATATTTCAGCACTCGCTGAAATTTTTCTGGAACTTCTAACTAGCGATGTTAAAAAAATTCTGAAACTTCTAACTAGCGACGTAATTGTCTGAATCTTGTCCAGACTCCGACGAAACTTAAATATAAATTTAAGAATTTAGTTAACCTTCCTAAGCTTCAAATTCTTGTGAAAAGCAAATATATGTTTCAGCGTCTCCCATGCAGACCAAATTTATTTCAAGAATAGTATTTGGAACCAGTACTGTGAAGTATTACAACTTGATTAATCCGCACTGGACTAAGAACATGGCTAGGAAACCTTCTTCGGGACTAAAACCAAACCACACCCTACTCTACGCTTCATAACCAAATGTACACTCCATATCTAAGAGTGGAACATTGCTGGACTAAATGCTTGCATCTTCAAGATCTTCAATCGCAGCTGCATCCAATAGACTAGCATCGTACGTCTTCAGCCTTTTCATGGACTTCAATTTGTTGTAGGGCAAATTAAGAAGGACAACAGGTAGCTCTCTTCTATAATTGTCGATGTATGCCTGCATGGGAGGATATGTTAGTATCTTTCCATATGTTTACAAAATTGAGAGAATTTTAGGTGTTACTCTACGTACTTGGTCATAATGCAGTCTAAGATCTTCTCCCGTAAAGAATTCGATGTTCTTCAACATGTAGAGTGCACAAGAAGAACTACAACAATTAATTCTGTTAGCAGCATTTCACGTATTAACAATGAAAAACATAATTAGAAGCTAATATTGTTGACTGACTTGTCATCTTGTCTTGGCACAGGCACATGCTTTACTGTCCATTGGGTCACGTTAATGTCTTGCCATGCATGGCTTTGTGGTCCATTGATTCGCATCGATGCTCTCAGATGTGCTTCCACCCCACGTATCTGCCAAAGTCCATGGTATGAGAAGTTGATCACGGTTCATGGCTAGGTATGATGCTAAATCCTGTGTTATATTGAAAGACGTTTAAAATCTCACCACATGAACCACTTGTGCGCGTTCTAGGTAGCCGAAAAGTGAATCAAGAATCTGAATCTCCCTCCTTCTAGGGTTTACGACCACAAGGAACCAGTGGGTGTTCGCCATGTTCATAGGCAGAAAAACCTGGACAGCAAAGGTGATTACATCAACATGCATAATAATTAGAAAAATAAATGTGTTTATGTCATGGTGAGATGGTACCAGATCATGTCTGAGGTAGTTGTCTCCTTTTGTTATTCCATGACTGCCCGCCAAAGCGGCCTCGTGGCAGTTCTCTACCTTACCATCTCTTTCGAGCATAGCGACGCCGGCCACCCTCTCAATGTAAACCAGCTGCCATCCCTTATGTCCTTAGGATGATCATGACGCATGATCTGAATCACAACATCAAGCAACTAAAACAAAATTCAAGTTAATTGTGGCATTAAAAAAATCAAGTTAATTGTACTGTGCAAAAGAATATTGATAAACTAATTTGGGCAAATATCTTACTTCATCACCCAACCATTTGTCATCTTCGCCTACATCTGTCATGGTGAGGCATTGCAAATGCTTTTGTTGCAGAACAATGTCATCAATTACCACCAATTGTTTATCAAGATCTGAGGTGTTGATAATTTCGGCCACATAACTCTGTCGAAACTTGTCAAGGTTGGTCTCCAGCGTCGAAGCACCTCTGTCTGTATCTTTTAAACCTTTGCACGGTTTTTCCTCTTTGTATTCTTTGTGTCCTTGGAATCGTTGGTAGACTCCAATGGAGTCCTGTTTTTCTTTCTCTTCTTATCACTATCATACAGAACAAAATCTTCATTGCACAATAATGAAGATGCCACTCTTTTACGGCTGCTCGCATGAGTTGGTAGCACGGAATCAACCCCACTATCTTGTCACTGCTTTGCTAAAGAATCATCATAGTTGTCCTCATCAACTGGGAAGACATGGTGCTCTTCCGGCTCCCTTATTCCCTTAGCCTTGGCAGACCGGTGATTGCTTTTGGTACCTGCCTCTGCACCCACCTCAATACTGACATCTTCATCATCTTGATTTCTTCTTTCTTCAGTCTTTCGCACATTCTCATTGTGCCTCAAATTCAGAGGATCCTGTGATTCGAAATGAAGCACTTGTTAGCTTGCAATCTGCGTGAAATAAAAAAAACAAAACCAGTTAACTCTAAAATGTGCATCACTAGGAAAGCTTCAAGGCTTCTGGTGGCTTTGGAATGCTTTCACGAATCCAAACTCGGAGCACCCTGCGATGCATCCACCTCTTTATAAAGCTGTGAAACATTCTGGAGACTCTCCTTGCAAGCTGCAGCAACAGCTCTGTCTTCTTCATCCTGAACGTGGAAGATCATATGTTAGCTCTGAATCTGCGTTAACTTAAAACAAAATCAGTTAGATGTAAAATGTGTATCACCATGAAAGCTTCAAGGCTAATCTTGGCTTTTGAATGCTTTCGCGATTGCAAACTAGGAGCAGGCTGCAAATCTTCAGATACGTTCTTCTTGGGGGCATCCATGTAATATTTTTGTATTCCCTTAGCAGAAATGCCTTTGGCAATGACCTCCGTGTCATCTTTTTGTTTTTGCTGGCGAGTAGTATTCTCTCCTGGGACCTCCATTCGGTCCGTAGGTACTCCCAGGTCAGATAGCTGTATGTCCTCGACTCCTGGGCGATCAACATCAAATATTCCATAGTGGTGGTTCTTTAAAAAAATGTGTTAGTGTGGAGAGTATTTACAGTAAAATTATTTATAGAAACTCACAATGGTATACTTACATTGAGTTCTGTTATGAGGTCGTCCGTGCGTCTGCCGTTCGCAAGGGTACGCCTAAGGCACTCATCCATTTTTTTTCAAGGGTGCACATCCTATCAAATTGTTGTGCACTGGCCTCCCGCACAATGGAGACAACTTCTTTCAAATCAGCCAATACACGGCCCATGAGTGCCTTATCCTGCAAATTACAAGCAGTTAGGAGCATATGACTTCGATTGTACTTGCAAAGTTACAATATATATTTGTGAGTGATGTTCATCATTTACCTGGCCTTCATTCTTTGGTTTGACCAACGTCCCAACTGGTGGCGGATTGAAAGGCCGCATCAGGTCATCGACATACTGCATGTTAGTGTCGTTAGTATCATTCAAAACATATGATACATAATCCAGGCACACAGTACTAACACTTTACCTCTCCAACCCCTATATAATATTTGTTGATTATGTTGTCAACCTTCTATGCCTTCTCGTCACTCCAGTTTTGGATCAACGGCCTTAACCTTGATGCATACGAGATGGTAGAGTCCAATTGGTGCAGCCTCCACTTCTCGTAGTACCACGTTTGCATTACAACAAAAACAGCTTAAACAATTTTCCATAAAATTAAATGTATGGTATGCTAATAATGATTGTATTACCTGCAGCAATGGTAGGTTGCCCTCCAGATTTGCTCCACCATCTACAAATTTCCTGATGCTAGCCATAAGATGGTCAAGCGTAAGCTGTCCAAAATTGGTGCTCTTTATTGTCTCAACGTTTCTAACAATCCCAAGGTATCTGTTATCCACATACTGCTGTGTTGTCGGGCATACATATTTGCCTATGGTGTACAAGACAAATGGCCTGACAAAATTAGGTGTGTTGTCGCCTTTCATCTTGGCTAGCAATCCTTTCAAAGTTACTTTTGTGTCGCTGGGGTCTTTCAGTTCCTTCCACAACTCCAAAGTATCGGTGATTTGAAGAGACGTGATTCTTCCCCATGCAGGGCAGACATGTTATATGCTCCACATCTTTTAGTGTGATCCTACATGGTCTCCCATTAATTATGAAGGCATCCTGCTCTGTATCATATGAATAAGCGATGGCCTGGCACAGTAGACGTCTCATTCTCATGCCAGGAGTCTTGAGAAGTTCACCCAGTCCAATCAACTTGATGTACGTCAGTTGCTGTGTGTTTAAATCTTTTGTGAACTTCTCGTATTGCACCAAAGAAGCAACCCGAGTTCCCTGAATGTACAAATAGTGTGATTAGATTCTGTATGGTATTCATTTAAACACGCATAGAACCGACTAATCTATGCCAATATCAAAACTATGATCTACAATACTGCATGAAATCATAGAGCTTCTGGGTCATATAATCAACACCAGACATAGAAAAAAAGCTATCTCTGTTGGCAAACTGACTGATAATAGTATTGATTTTTAGTAGAAAGAGCAGACTTTGGTCTGTACACTACTAAAGTTTCAGGCATCACGCTTACAAAAATAATTGCATACATGATCAGAAGATCAATAGTTTATAGATAATCTCGAAAAAGGAATGTAGCAGTTCTATTGCAAGCATTCAAGAGCACATACTCCTTAGTTCCGACTAGATTAAAAAAGATCAATTAGTAAAGACCATGCAAAATTAAGGGGAATCACCAACAGTTTCAATCACTGGAGATTAAGAACTCATATAGAAAGCCTATGCCAAAAAATTAGCAATTTCCAAATTTTAAGGCATATAAACAGAGACGATAACCCTGATTTTATTGCATATCTAAGTCCTATGTCATTGATTTTATGCTAAGATTCATGCAAGCCTTTTTTTGTCATTTTTTCTTTCCTTTCTAGACACACCCATCTCCCTTCGGTAAAATAGGGAAAAATATGGGATTGCATGCAGACTTGGGAAGGAGGGAGTATGCAGAATACAAGGATCTCGATCATTACCGGAGGATTCTCTCGATGGCGACCGGCTCCATTGCCGTTCGCTTTCATCTTTTGCTTCGCCAGCTTCTCCGACGTACCCTTCTCTTTCGTCGGCTTCTCTGACATGCCCTTCTCATTCATCTCAGGATTCGCCGATGCAGGCTTCAAAGATGACGGCTCTGTCGGTTTCACCGACCTGGGAGCTACTTTGGGCGGCGTGGGGTGGTAATTCGGTGTAGTCATGAAAGGCTAGGTATGGGAGGCGTGGGGTGGGAGGCGTGGGGTGGAGTGTTTATAGGGGATTTGGGATCTCACAAAGAGGTAGTTTTAGATCACGTGATGTTTTTTTGGGCGATGCTATTGTGTGCGCGCTCGCTCTGGCGAGCGATTTCCGACTAGACAGGCTTAATTAGGTAACCACGTCCAAACAGGAATCCCTTTTAATTAGGAAGGAGAGAGATAACTGAAGAGATTTTACAGGGAATATCTTACCTGTCCATGTTGAAATCAGGGGGGCATAGAGATTAGAGGGGAGATCTCTTTAGGCCCACCTGAAAATCAGGGGGCAGAAAGATTAGAATCGTAGTGCTTGTTTGGATAGAGATATTTAGCCACGCGTTTATCAAAAACTTGTTTTTAGCAGATTTTTAGTAAAATCGGTTTTGTTAGTTTTTCTATGAATAATCAGCTTATGTAGAATCACGTTTGGTGTCAAAAAAGCTAAAAGCTGGCCTCTCTAATTTATTGTTTGGATGACCATCGCTCCCGTGAGTATAGGAAGGAGCGGGCCATGAGAAACGAGCACAGCTATGAGAAATTCAGTTATGATCCAGTATATGCGAAACATGTTTTTGGAAAAACTACTAATAGTCGTTTTTCCACAACCATGAAATTCTGGGTTTCCACGAAACGCGTTCTTTACATCCACGGATTAGTTAGAGTACCCAAACAAGATTTTATTCTGTTAGATGGGTTTCCTAGTTTGTAGAGATTGCATTTTATATATTCTATCTATCCAAACAACCCCGTAGGGGGAGAGAGATTGGGATCAAGCGTTGCCAGGCTCGCTCATCAAAGAGCGTTTCTGGTTGTTGTTTTTTAGCAAGTTTTTTTATGAGAATTTTTTTATCAACTTAATTTCAACCGTGAAGCGTTTGGGCTTCTTGTGCTTTCTTATACGGGCCTTTTACAATGGGATGAGCCCATTTTAAATGAGAACATAAGAAAGAAAGCGAGGACTCCAACAGGCGGGAGGACTCCAACAGGCGGGACGAGCCCCATCCCAATTATTTAGGACGGGCATGCGCAAGGGCGCTTCGTACTCACTGCCATGACTCTCCAAAAATGGTTCCTCTGCCTCTGCGTCCTCTCGATTCCCTCTTCCTCTGCGTCGCCCACTCTCCCAATAATCTGGCTTCTGGAACGGTGAGTTCTCCTTCCTGTCAATTTTGTTAGTAGTTCTCCAGTAGCAGCACATACGATGGCCTTCTTCTTGTCAATTTCTTGTTCTCCTGCTTCTTTATTTTGTGCGCACAGATTCAACTGCCTTCAACATGCGTTGCCTTATGAGAATTTTGCACACAGATTCATCTGCATGCAACATCTAGTCCGTTGTCTTGTCAATTTATTGTTTTTGTCCTGCTTCTTTAGTTTGTACACACAGATTCATCTGCATGGGTGATGAACAATTCATAGATACATGTTTATTCTTGATTGTTGATGCAGTTGTTTAGATAATATTTCAAGAGCGTAAATTTTGATTGTTAATTCGGATATACTCCCTCTGCAAGGAAATATAACAACTTTTGGCTCACTACTTTAGTGATTCTTTATAGAGGGAGTACATGTTTAGTTTAAATTGTTCATGCACTTGTTCACATAAAATTTCAATAGTGCTAGAATTACTATACTATCTTTCATCTCGGCTTATTGTTATCATGTTATTGTCATGATTCATGTCTTATACTGGTTTCAACAATTACAGTCCTTCGGCATGGCGTTCGTGAAAGATTATGCTGTCAGGGCGGATGGAAATACCGTAATTTTTGTGAAGTACATGAACAAGGCTAGCAGTGTTGAGTACTGCATTCGCAGATTCAGATACTGGCTGCAGAACGACGACCAGAAGATAGTTGCACTAGATGTGGAGTTCACCTGGCCTCGTGGTCCAACATAGACGGCTGTCGTGGTCCAGTTATGCGTTGGCATCTACGTCCTTGTGTACCACATAAGCGTTGCTGATGAGCACTGCGGCTGCTTGCCGCCTTCCTGCTCGACGAGGAGTACACCTTTGTTGGGGTGGACATCAACAATGACGAGAAAAAACTCAAGCGTGTTGGTCTGGTGGTACGAAACTTTGTGGATATCTAGAATTTGTGGAGAGTGCCTGATCCAGTGACGATTAAGCCGAAGTATGGCTTGGCTGACTACGCTGGTTCCATCAACCACCATAGCTACAACAAGATGAAGGATGCTATCACAGAAGATGACCACCATATATGGGCAGAAGCGCCCTTGCCATTGAAGAACATCTATTATGCTTCCAGGGACACGTATGCCACCTACGATGTATACAGGCAACTGGTGAACTTCCAAAAGGGGTTCGAGAGTCTGCGCTAGCATCTCGCCAAACCATCTAGGCAGTCGAGGAAGTCCGGAAGGAAGAATGAATCAAACTAAAATGTCTCTTCTATTTATCTATCTGATAGTCTGTAAACTTTATTATACTGCTAGTAAGTCGTAAGTTCAAATTTCCTGCAAGTTGAATCATCCTTTATTCTAGCTGTCTTGCCTAATTTGATCCGCGTTCAAGAGATATTATACTTAAGACGTTTATTTTGTTTCGGTTTCGCTAGCTATGATAGAGAATGCAATAGCCATTTTTACCAAAAAATTATTTCAGATTTATAATGAATACTGTTCTCAACTGGGTTTGAATAGAGAAAAATTATTTTGTAATTGCATAGAGAAAGTTCATATTTTTTAATCAAAAGAAGGGTCACCCCCCTGATTTTCCATTACCAGAAACCAAATGGTCTTTGAAGCCCCTGATACAAACTACAGCTAGAAACTAAAATAATCAACTAGCAGCACAAATCATACATCAAGGTCCAAAAAATAAGACTATGGCAAAGGACAGAAAATATAGCTGAGAGATGCGCAGGCGACACCATAGTACCCTGTGACTCCACACTTGTGATGAACTGTACAATCCACCTGCTACATGCTCTAGCCTGCGCATATAGACCATCATCACCTCTTTGTTTATCACCTTCATCTGCAATATAGAACATCCCATGATCAACAAGCAAATTAGCTAAACAAGAATCATAAGATCACTATACCATTTATTTTGTAATCTCACATTATTCCTGCATTACCAAAGAGTGAAGAACACAAATGATGCCCTTCCCGCATGTCCAACGCAAACACTCATAGGTAGTTCTACCATCTTAACTCTATGATTTAAATTATTAATAAAAACCCTTAAAGATTTGCATTACCATCGTTCATGATTATAGGCAGGGAAACAGCAGCCAATAAAGCAACGACCTGTGTAAGCCCTATTTTGAGCCCTGAATAGGACCCAATCCTAGCATTTACTCTGACTGCAACATGTCCTCCTCTCATAGTCATCATCACCCAAGACAGAATCAAGACGTAACCCCATAGATGCATAACTGATATCAACATAGTTTTCACACCATGCCTAGTGTAAAGGACACTCATGCGTTGTCGTGCTACTTTTGTGGCTCCTCGGTCAGCATGTTCATAACCACCACGATCTGAAGATCTTCACGGGTGGTGGTCTTTAAACCGAAAAGAACGGCTTTATGAACCTTGAGCTCTTCACTGTCAACAAAATCACTCCATCCCTTGCCGAAGATGATGCGGCCATCAACACACTTGTGGTACTTGACCGACATGAAACTGTCCTTGCACAGCCGAATGCCAACAAGCCCATCTCCCGGTATCTCCCCATCTCCTAGGGTCTTCAGAGCGTCGACAACTTTTGCCAGTAATCTCTATATGCACCATCATAGGAAGAAAAATTATCAAATATGTGAAGGAGCCGTAAACAAAAGGATCTTCAGCTTCATCTACATATATTACATAAGGATCTTCAGTTATGGGAAACAAAAGTATATGCAATAATACACATCAGTGTATTCACTGGTTTCAGCTACAATAGCATATCATTAATCTTTCTCTCCATGAAAAAACAAAGAAAATTGCATACAAAATAAAAAATACCAGTACACCAAAAACATACCATCGTCTTTCCTACTATGTTCGACTTGGTGAAGCGGTGGACAAAGAATACACCTATATAACCTTTCTTCATCGCCAAAAGGTCATGTAGGTTACGCTCCTCTTGCTTCGTCAGATTAATTCCCTTTGTTATGACAACTGATTCTAGAGGATTATGCTCTTTGTTTTGATCGCATGTCCTTGGCAGGTTGCAACAGTACACCATAGGAATGTCTTCAGTCAAATCGAAGGAGACAAGGTCGCCTTCTTGCAGGTCGAAGTCTTCAACAAACCTGCACCAGTTTTCACCACCGATGATCGCCCTTGAATTCCCTTTGTACACGCCAAAATCATACGTGCGGCTCCCTCTCGCTTGAAAAAGCAATGAACTGTCTGGGATGGCGCTGAACTGGTGCCATGCGTAGCATGGCATGATCTATAGATGTAAAATTAAATTGCTATTTATTTCCTACATTTTGTTAATCTTCAAAGTAGAGGGGAACAAACACAATACAAGTAAAAATTGACATGGTTATTTATACCACAACAGAAGTGTCCCCATCTAGCCTGATGGTAAATGTCAACCCATCATCATCGGGCCTGTTGCAGTCCTGTCGACAGGTTATGCACACCACCTGTGTAAACAAAATAAAATGAAGAAAATCAAAGGATGGGAATTAAAGAAATGGGCTTATGAATGTAAACACACTAGGAAACAATCATACAGTATAATCAACAAAGGTACTGCATCAGTAATCAACAATCATACACTTGAACTGCGCGGGTGGCTCGCCCTCCACTCCTCATAATCCCGCAACGCAGCACGTGCCCGCCGCACCACAGCTTGTTCAGACATGTCCTTCTCTTGATCCTCGACCGTCAGCATGGGCTCACCCCAAGCGTCGACGTGCGGCATTGGCCCCTCCTCCTTTGCAGCACAACTGAGGTAGTGTTTAGTTGACTTGCAATCTAGGACTACAAGTTAATGGCTTCCTTACTAAACCCAACCTAATTTCGGCCTAAAAAGGAATTTAATCCACTAGCCCAACTTATAATTTTTGGGCCCACCCTCCGGTTTTTTCCTGGATTCGCGACTGCACAATGCCAAAAAAATTCTAAGTTTTTAAAGAACTATTTGCTGATATTTGCTGCTATTGTGTTACGCATATGCACTTGCTCATTGTTATGAAAACCCTGGAATACCGAAACCCTAGGAAAAAATTACCGAGCAAGCTATCGATGTAGAAAACTTCCTTCAATCTCTGCATCGCCTTCCATCTAACCTCCGATTGAAAATGCTAACTATTTAATCTCCAAATTTGAAAACCATATCCAACTCCCAAAACGGCAACACAACAAGGAACAAAGAAGTTGAAGATTACAAGTTAGGGTTTATCACTTCACCTAGTCGCCGGTAGTCGCTAGGTGCTTGTTGGAGGCCTCCCAATCTCACTCCGCGCTCTTCTGATCCAACCGCCGAGAGCGGCGGCGGGGTCGTGGCGGGGTGGTTTGTGGGGAGGGTGGGGATGAGGGGGGCGTGGGGTGTGGGTGATGGGGGTGATGACACGGACCCTATCCGTGTCAAGCACAGAAAATAACAGCCCGTGGGTCTAGTTCGTAAAGAAACAACCAAACAGGCCCACAGGCCGCTTACGTGTCACAAAGTAAAACCCGATGTTACTAATAAAAAAACACAAAGGAAAATCCTTTTGTCTAAAGAACAAAAACAAAGGAAAATCGTAAAAAATAGGGAAATCCTTTTTGGGTGAGTTCAACGTGAACGTGATGGTGAGAGGCTCAAGGAGGAGTTTTGTGCGTTTACAACACCTTTGTTTTAGAGAAAAAATGCACCTTACAATGTCAAATTATAAAATCGTTATTAATAAGTGCTAAAAATTACTTATTTATAAAAAATTGTTTCTTTCCAGATAAAACAAACTTCAATAATGTGGGTAGGTAATTGAGTGGCCTTTCTCGCCCCCACCCCCCTCCATCCCTCTCATATTCGGGCCATTTACCGCATTTCTATGGTTGTAACCTCGAAAGTTCAAGATCTTACGCAGCCACATGAAATCATAGCAGGGAATGGGATGAGTGCCCCATGTTAAGCTCTTTGGTCCATATATGTGCCATATGTTACCAACGGGAGGCGTGGCCTCGATGCATGCAATCTAGGGCTATGATGCCCGGCTGCTGTTGTTATAATCAATGCAAATTCGTGAGGGGCTAAAAATTCACGGGACCTGGCGTGGTGTCATCATACAACCCCTAGAGGGTGTGGTAAAACATCGAGAGCGGCATGCATCGGCCCTCACATAGGCTGTGTGCAAACGGGGCCATATCGCATGTCGGATCAAGCCATCGAGAGAGAATGTGTCCGGCCTGTGAAAGGAGTTCGGGGCACGTTCCTTCATTTGCCTCAAATCTCGATGCCACGTGATGTTAGACCTAGTAACCAAGGCATGTCTCGTGCATCACACTCAACTAGACCCACAACATGCATGGACACATGTCCACGTATGAGTCTGAACGGCAGGGATGCATGGTTCGGGGACTGGCGTAAGTGGTGTGAGTCCAGTTTGGATCTAGCTACCAATAGGTAACACATGAGTCTAAACATCTACCAAGAGGATGCATGTCCACGTATGAGTCTCTAAACGTTTACGTGATGCTCCACACGTGGGACGGCGGGGGTGCATATGGTTTGGATCTAGCTACCAATGGGTAACGCGTCCGGTTTGTGCCTAGGCGGTGGTTCATGGGGCCTGGCGTGGTTTCATAGTATGACCCATGAAGGGTGTGGTCAAACACCAAGAGCGGCACGCATAAGAGGCCTAACGCGGGCTATGTGGAAATGATGCCATATCGCATGTCGGATCTAGCCAATGGAGGGAACGAGTTCGGCATGCGGACGGAGTGTGGGGCCCGTTCCTTCATTTTCCTCAAAATTTGGTGCCACTTCATGTGGGCCCTATCCGAAAAGGCCCGTCTAGTGCATCACACACAGCTAGATTCACACCATGCATGCACACTTGGCCACGTACACACCCACCGTAAACCTTTAGCCAAGTTGACCCACACCATCCATCCACCCTTGACCCCACCTCGATTCGTTGGATCTCTGACGAGTCCCTTCCCTCGGTATGCCAAGCATGTTAAAACGACACACAGCTACATGTCTTGCACATCGAGATTGACGCATCATGCACTAGTGCCAACAAACATGTCCAGCTGAGCATCTTTGCCCATGGTCTGGATCGAGGCGGCTAGTGGTGCATGTTGTCAGCCCGGTTGCCTAGCGGTGCATGCTATGGGTAGACATGAATCGCATCGCATCGGATCAAGATTCCCCTCTCTTGTACCCGACGCCGGAGCAGCACACGCGCATGGTAGAAGAATCTGTGTGGTTGATGTGGGAGCTTGGATGAGACGCCATGGGATATGTGCATGCTGAAATTCAAGATTTAGAAATTGATAACAAAATAAAAACGACAATTCAATTGTTTGTACAGGTGTACAACATGTTTTAAGGATAATGTGGAATATGACACGTTCACATGCATTTTGGCAACAAGTGCACTTTTGGAGGGGGGAAAACAGGTAGCCCCGTGCCTCCCACGATTTTTGTTCCATGTATTTCGCCACAAATATTGGAGGAAAAAATAAAAATGTATTTTCCCCTCAAAAATGACTTGGGAAGAAAATCTGGAAAATCTGAAGTAACCATATTTAGCTACTCCGAGGAGGTTGTCCCCCATGGGGAGATTCGATCTACCTCTCCTTGATTTTAGGGTGAGTTCAACGTGAACGTGATGGTGAGAGGTTGAAGAAGGAGTTTTGTGTGTTTACAACAACCTTTGTTTTACAACTGTATAATAATAAATGAAAGAGAATATGTGAAAAACAAAAAAGAAAAAGGATATGCATACATGATGGGCCAGCCCAACCATCTACAGGGACGCGTGGTCCAGCACGCGGGTGAGGTTTGACTGGGACAGCCCAACAAAATTTGGCCCAACGCTGAGACTCACCGGGCGCAACTGACGGGTGGTGGGAGTTTAGTCCCACCTCGCCAAGCGAGACGCACATGCACCTACTTATATACGTGGCTGAGAGACAACTTGCATGAGCCTCTCTAAATGAAACAGCATGTTCCCTATCCACTTTTGTGTATGCCCTGTGGGGCCTACTAGCAGGAGAAATCAACATCTTTCGGGCCTGCATCCTGGCCCCCATATGGTTGGGTTTCTAGTCGTATGCAGGCCGTGGGGTTTGATATCTCCTGTTAGAAGGTGGGCCTTTTCTTTTCCAAATCACCCAAAATTTTTTACACAGTCACATCCATGTAATAAACATGATTATAAAAGAAAATTCAGCAATAATGAAGTTTACACTGTGCCCTTAAGGTAAAGTCAGACGTATGTACATGAGTTGCACTGAGCCACTATAAATTATATAAAATTCTAAAAAATGGAAAACTTTCAAATTCTGTCTATGTTAATGAAAAGACCATGTGTACAAAATTTCAGGTGATTTGGATGTGGTCGAAAAAACCACCTTGTTAGAAAAACTCGCTTAAGTGAGACCAAACGGTCTGTCTGTAATGAAGTGATTTTTTTGACCATCTCCAAAATAACCCCAAATTTGGTGTACACGGTGCCATAAATGTAACAAACAGGATATCCAAAAAAACTCAAAAATTTTAGGTTTACGCTGTCCTCTTATGAAAAATTTCATGCTAAGGCAAGTGAGGTAGCTCATGACCATACCCATGGCATACATTGTTCAAATGGCCTCAAACCGTTCCCCTTTAGCCAAGTTGACCCACACCATCCATCCATCCTTGACCCCACCTCGGTTCGTTAGTTCTCCAACGAGTCCCTCCATCCGTAAGCCAAGCATGTCAAAGCGACACACGGCTACCCGTCTTGCACAACAAGATTGTGCATCATGCACTAGTGCCAGCAAACATGTCCAAATGAGCATATTTGCCCATCGTGGACACTACCGCATGGTCTAGATCGAGGTGGCTAGCGGTGCATGTTGTCGGCCTGGTTGGCTAAGGGTGCATGATATGGGTCAACATGAATTGTATTGCATCACATCTAGATTCCCCTGTCCGGTACCGAACGCCAGAGGCCCGGAGCAGCACGTGCATGGTACAAGAATCTGCACGGTCGCTGGCGGAGCTTGGATAAAACAAATTTGACCTAACTGACATGGGGTAGGTGCATGCTGAAATTCAATATTTAGGAATTGTTAGCAAAATAAAAATGACAATTCAATTGTCTGTAGAGGTGACACGTTCACATGCAATATGGCAACTAGTGCACTTTTGGAGGGGAAAAGGTGCACTCGTTCCACCGTTCCACCCACGATTTTTCTTCCATGTATTTCGCCACAATATTGGAGGAAAAAAAGAATGTGATTTTGCCTCAAAAAACGACTTGGGGAGAAATTCTCAACTAACCATATTTAGCTACTAGGTGGAGGTTGCCCCCCGTGGGGAGATTCGATCTACCTCTCCTTCATTTTAGGGTGAGTTCAACATGAACATGATGGTGAGAGGCTCAATGTGGAGCCTTGTGCGTTTACAACACCTTTGTTTTAGGAAAAAATAAGCACCTTATAATGTGAAATTATAAAATCCTTATTAAAACATGTTTAAAATCCTTATTTTAAAAAACTTGTTTGTCTTGCCAGATAAAACAAACATAAAATTATGGGGATAGTTTATTGCGTGGCCTTCCCTCCCCCCCTCCTCCCTCCCGTATTTGGGACATTTACCGCATTTCTAGGGTTGTAACACCAAAAGTTCAAGATCTACGACGGCCACATGAAATCATAGCAAGGATTGGGATGAAAGCCCCATGTTAAGCTCTTTGGTCCATATATGCACCATATGCTACCAAAGGGAGGGGTGGCCTCGACGCCGTTTTGTAGGCTATGATGCTCATCAGCTGCCGTTATAATCCATGCAAATTATCGAGGGGCCGAAAATTCACGGGACCTAGCGCAAGTGTAATCATACGACCCCTAGAGGGTGTGGTAAAACATCGAGAGCGGCATGCATAGGCCCTCACGTAGGCTGTGGGCAAATGGGGCCATATCCCATGCTGGATCAAGCCACAGAGTGGGAATGCGTCCGTCCTGTGAAGGGAGTGCGGGGCCCGTTCCTTCATTTGCCTCAAATCTCGTTGCCGCGTGATGTTAGACCTAGTAACCAAGGTCTGTCCCGTGCATCGCACTCAGCTGGAACCACAACATGCATGCACACATGGCCACATATGAGTCTACACGGCGGGGATGCATGGTTCGGGGGCTGGCACAAGTGTCGCGGGTCATGTGTCTAGGTGCTACTCCACTTGGGTCTAAACATCGGGGGTGCATGGTTTGGATCTAGCTACCGAGAGGTAGCGCGTCCGGTTTGTGCCTAGGCGGTGCATCACGGGGCCTAGCATGGTCTCATCATATGACCCATGAAGGGTATGGTCAAACACCGAGAGGGGCATGCATAAACCCTCATGCGGGGTAAGTGTAAACGACTCCATATCACATGTTGGATCTAGCCAATGGGAGGGAACAAGTCCGGCATGTGAACGGTGTGTGGGGCTCGTTCCTTCACTTTCCTCAAAATTCGGTGCCGCTTCATGTGGGCCCTAACCACAAAGGCCCGTCCCGTGCATCACACTCACCTGGACCCACACCGCGCAAGCACACTTGGCCACGTAGACACACACCGATAAACCTTGACAATAGCTAGGGTTAATTATCCATTCATTTTACTTAATCGGTACAACATAGTTAGCGATGAACAAAAAAGCTAGATGCCATGTGAAATTAAATGTGCCAACTGTCCCTTCTAGTAGTATTTTTTTCAGTAGTTCTCCCTTCTAGTATTTAGTAGTACTGCGCAAAACAAAAAAAATGTCCCTCCTATTTTGCTGTTTTTTAAACACACTATTTTGGTGTTCGGTTTATGTTGCCACATTTGTGGACCGACATTGTGCACCTTTTCTTTTGCTTGCTTGGTTGATTGGTTGGTTCGGGCAAATCTCTGGATGTGCACGATGCCGTATACGTCCATGTTTCTACCTAAATTTCAAAAGTGACGAATTGTGCGCGGCCTTGACCTCTCTCTCCCAAACAAACTGAATTTTCACTCCACAAATCTCGCTCCCGCCTCCAGCCTTCGATCGTCTCTGCCTATCCACCCACGTCTTCATCGCCGCCCACTACTCGCCGCCGCCAAAAAGCCCACATTCTTGCCGGCGAGGATGATCCTACCTGTTGGGGGAGGGGGCGTGGCTGGTGCGCTCCGTGCGGCGGATGTGGACCCCATGAAGGAATTGGTCGACAAGGACGTCGTCGCCGCCGATTCGCAGCCGCAACTGGTCCAACACAGCACCAACGACGACGAATCAGTTAGTGTCTGCAGATATTAACCCTAGAATTTGCCTTCTTGAGGTTAACCCCAGAAATTGCTCTCTTGTTATTCCTCGCTATTCGTAGACAATCGTACTGTTCGCCTTTTCTTTGATTAATCGTATGGTTATCAGTCCTAGGTTTGCAAATTTAGATGAATGGATCATTTGTATTCCATTTTATGCCTGTCTTTCATATGACCAAAGTTTTAGGAAACCAATACAAAGAAAAACAATCCATTTATGCCTGCCTTTGATATAATGTACAATTCGCTGGCATGAGATTGTTTTTCTTCTAATACCAGATTGCGGATTTGGAAGAATGGGAGAACTACCTACAGCTGAGGGAAGCTTTCAGAAAGAAAATCTTCAAGTGGCTCATGGCTGCAAAGATTGTGTACCAGCGTAACGGTCGCTATAAATGCCCGTTCTGCAGGAAAAAGAACCAGCATTCCAAAACCACAGCAATTGCAGCTTACAGAAAGAGGTGGCATCTTAAGGCAAAACCTGCTGAGTTGGCCAACAAATTGGGAAGGGTGAAGACCTAAAAGCATATAGTCATGTTTGTTTTTTGTGTTCTATCGACACCAAATGTAAAAAAAAATATGGGCCCACATGACAAGTATCAATCTTTATCTCCTTCGACGGTCAGTGCCACATTAGCCAACATGAACAAGTGTTGATCTCATTGGACTTACATCCTGGCAAAATTTGGTGTCATTCTGAACCTGCTTCATGGGAGGCCTTTCGGGACGGGAAGGGTCCGTCTCGAAGCATGTTTTTGTCGACATCCTTGAAGCAGGGACGGAGCTACTTGGTAAGCATTGGGGTCAATTGGCCCCAATGAAATTAGGTAATTCTTCCTTAGTTTAGTACTAATTGCTATTCATTTATGAAAGATGACCCCATTGTCATAGACATGACCCCATCAAACTTTTTTTCTAGCTTCGTCCCTGCCTTGAAGTGGACCAACAACCTTGTACCAACATCACTAGCATCATTGCCAAGTTTCGTAGCTTTTTGACGTTGTAAGGATTATCTAGGGCTTTCGCGTCGATAAATCATATAATACTTACGTTTTTTTCTGCGCCTGTTTTTTCTGCGCTCGAGGGTGGGCTGCCATGCATGCGTGTCGTTGGGCTGTGTAAAGAAGCCCACCCATTGGACCGAGTGATGTCCGCCGCTGTTGCATGCGCCCGAGCGAGCCTACGTTGCATGCAGTTGCATGCATGCGTCCGCTTCAGCCTACGTTGCATGCGTGCACATACGCGAAGGAGCACGCGCCGCAGAGCCATCCCCGGTTGACCCGACCGACGGCACATAGGGCAGCACTTAAACTTCGCGTTTTGATTCACACTACAGTTTCCCACGCGTGTACACTCCCGATGCCGCGGTGGGTGGAAAATTTGTTCACATTTGACCCCATGACTGCCACGGTGGCTATTTAAGCCACCTATCATGTTCCTCTTCCTCTCACACCCTTCATCCATCTCCCATACTCTCCCACCTGCATTTTGCGCCTGCCCTTCTTCTTCTTCACCACAAAAAGCCCCAAGAACCAGCCCGCTGCAGCCATGCAGTACACTGGG
>NC_041387.1:590019464-590031443 GCF_002162155.2 Triticum dicoccoides
GCTCTACCCCGGCAGGGTGTACGTCGAGAGCACCCTTCATGTGTGGGTGATGTCAAGGTGGACGGGTGCAAGGGGGGTCACCAACTTCTTCCTTGGGGCCGGCTACAGGCACCTCCCTCGGGGATCTCCAAGGATGTACCAAGTCAAGGAGGTCATCCACAACGGGGTTGTGGTTGCTATCCTTGCCCACTTCACCAACCCCTTCGACGCGTTCTACCTCCTCGGCCGCATGTTCTGCTGTGGCTGCGAGTTCATAGCTTTCACCACCCATAACATCTTCACGGACTACGACAACATCTTCCCCACCAACGAGCGCATGCACACTCTACCGTACCCCATCAACAACACCGTGGAGGAGCAGTGAAGGGCGCACGGAGGAGGAGCAAGGAGGAGCCTGGTGGAGAAGCGGCGGCCATCTATCTATCTATCTATCTTTTTTAGCTAAAAAATCTATCTATCTATATTTGTCTTGGTGTTATTTAAGTTGTAAGCGTACTATTAATTCATGTTGTGGGATTTGGTTGGCCCGAATTATCTATATTTATTATACGAAGTTTTACAGTGGTTGGGCTTTTTTGGAACCGTTTTAATCTCTGGCATTTTAGTCATAGGAAAAAATTGTCTCGAAAAAAAGTCATAGGGAGAAAACAATCACGCGCCGCCCCTCTCATCCAATTAGGGCTGGAAAAAAAGCTCGAAGCTCGCGAGCTAAATGAGTAGCTCGTGACTCGGCTCGAATCGACTCGAACTCGAAGAATAACGAGTCGAGTCGAGCTTTAGTTTAAGATCATTTATAGACCAAGTTGAACGAGCCAATCTCACGAGTACTCGTGTAACTCGTTAGGCTCGATACAAAAGATCAGCCACTCCCAATACAAAAAAAAATCAGCCACTCATCACTCTATGTCTCAGGCACACAACACAAGGCCTAGCCGTTGAAGGCCCAATCGCCTAGGAGACTCATGCGTTACAAGGAAACTATTATTGTTTAGTGATATATATGTTTAATATATACATAATCATTTTTATAATATATGAGGGTTTTATGATCCTCTCTTTAACGACCTTAACAAGCTAAATGAGCCAGCTTGTGAGTTATACGAGTCGAGCCAATCTTGAATTTGAGCTCATTATAATAACGAGTCGAGTCGAGCTAACTCGTTAACGAAACGAGCTCTAGCGAGTCGAGCCGAGCTGCCTCGACTCGGCTCGAATTCCAGCCCTACATCCAATGCAGAACCGCCGCCACCATCGTCCTTCCCCTCACCCATCGCCATTAAAACCGCGACATATCCTCCCTCTCCTTCTCCTCCTTCTTGCGGCCACAACTTTGCTCGTCTCCTCTTCCACATCCCACCCCCTTCTTCCATTCACGCAAGAACCTCGATGGAGGAGCAGATCGCCGGCGGCGAGAACGCTGACTTCGTGGAGATCGCCGGCGGCGACCAGGTCAAGATGGCCAGGTTGATGGAGATCCGTTCTTGGTTTAACAACATAAGGAAGTTGGACTGGACGGCAATGGCCACTTTGAGGGAAATGACATCAAGGGAGAAGAAAAGGCTTTTTCCCCCGCCCGCACAACCGAGGCACAGGATCGAGATCCTCCTGTGGGCGATGGAGCAGGCCAATTCGTCCAGCCAGTGGGACAGGCGCAGGTGGTGGGCGTTCAGATCCAGGGTAGAGCATCCACTGGATCAGGAACCCACGGTGCATGAGGTGCCGTTGCAGATTGTGGAGCCTCCAACCGAGTCGGAGATGACTCCGAAGCGCAAGAGGAGGAGGACAGTGGTCGCGACATCGCTTCCCCGCCGTTCTCCATGCTTCCCTCGCCTCTCCCCTCGTCTGAACGGCGGCGGTACCATTGTTTAGAGTAAGCTTCCCCACTCCTAATCTTCCTACTGCTCGTGCTTACAGTTGTGGTGGTAGTGATTGAGTACATGCTTTCGAGGGCTGGATTATGATGTATATGAACCCTATGCTAAATTTGTACTGTTGTAGTGGTAGTATTTGATGTTCACCTGCACTTCTACTCCAAAAATTTGTTATGTGTCTTTCTATTTTTAAGTGCTTGATACTATATTTGAACCTTTTTTTTGAGTTGTTGATTGCTTTTGGTAGAGCTACCAGCTCTTATGGAGATGCTCATGTTGTATGTCTTGTTCTCCATGATTTGTACTAGCATTCTGTGCAATTAGATGCCATGACAAGCCATGTAGCATATTTATTTATTGCCTCCAACATGCCATCATTTTACTCTGTGCATCTCAGCAAGTATAAATCTGTCAGCTATAAAACTTTGCGAATTTGCTTGATGGTTTCCACTAAACTATAAACCCCCCTTTTGTTTTCAAAGTAAGCCACTGACATCCGGGTCCCATGGAAGTCACGCACACACAAATGCTCCCAGTCATGTGGCCCCTGGCCCACTGGTCATCCTCGATGGCTAGCCAACCTCAGTGTGCCTCTACCAATAACAGCATCCCTTTCTGTTATAAAACTATGCAACTTTGCTTTAAGGTTGCCACTAAAAATATAACTCCTATGGCCATGCTTCCTAAAAATTATTTGCATTATGTTGTCGCTACTTTCATGCCATGCCTTTTGTTGCTATGACAAGTTTATGTTGCATGGTAAAATCTTGCACTAAAGAGGCCATGTTAATATAATTGTTTGATGTTAAAAGTAAGTTGCACTTGTGAGCTTGGTTTTGTTTGCTTGTTGTAACCATCATGTCAACACTGTTTGTCATTATAACTGTTTCAGCATAACTGTAATTTTCACTAAGTCCTAACCTGTAATAGCAACTTTGCCATTCGTGTTTCGTAGAAAAAAAACTGGAGTTCACAAGGCTGGAGACCTGGAGTTGTGAGGCTAGGAGGCTGATGGCGCTGCTGCTGGCTGATCGTTCTTCTTCCAGCTTTTGTTCCTCCTTTTCTCTCTACTCGATGGATTCCTGGGCTACATCCTTATGTGCTATTAATGTATTAAGTTGATCCTTTGAATTTATTGTATTAGATTTAATGTGGAAGTACCGTAATCTCTATGAAAGAGATGTTGGTTCTATGCCTGATAATTTCTAGGTGCATGCTTAAATTCAATATTTAGGGTTTTTTTCGAATTGTTTGGATTGCTTACCACATGTGTCACGTTGTCAATATTTAGGGATTATTAACATATGAAAAAAACAATTCGATTGCCTATGTAAATGTGTACAACATAATTTTCAAGATAAATTGAAACATGACACGTGCACATGCAATTTGCCAACAAGTCCGGTTGTAGTAGAAAAAGACAGCATGTGCACGGATCCAACCGTGCCTCCTACGATTTTGTCCCATGCTTTTGTCGCCACATGTCTTTGGAAGTAAAAAAATATAAGGTGATTTTCTCATAATAAACCGTTTTGGAGAGAAATTTGCAACCAACCAAAAATATCTACTGCGTGCAACTTGGCCCCCGTGGGGAGATTGGATCGACCCCTAGATTATAGGGTGAGGCCATCGTGATCGTGAGAGAAGAATTCTTTTTTTCGAGGGAAGGTAGGAATTTTGTGTGGTTACAAAATGGACCTTATTGTAATTAAGGAAATTATTATTTAACAGAAACCTTGCTATTTTCAAGCCATTATAAAAATAACTAAATTGTTTTGGCAAAAAAAAGTTGACTATGTGTTAGTTCATTTTGTGGACACGTACGTGTAGTGGTGCATGCTGTGGGCCTAGGTGGCTCTAGGTGCATGTAGTGTATCATGCTGGCTAGGGGTGCACAAGGTAGTAACCTGGTGAATCGGGGTGGAAGTCTTGTGCTAAGCTATTTTGCGGGGTGCGGCATATGAGTCTACATGGGGAATGGTTGGCTTGGGGACCGGTGTAAGTGGTGTGGGTCTACTGCGTAAGTGGTGCGCCACGTGAGTCTAGACGGCGGGGGTGCATGGTTAGGATCTAGCTACCTTGAGGTAACGCATCTGGTTTGCGCACTGAGTGCGGGCCCGTTCCTCCGTTTTCATCGATGCTTTCTCTCGGGTCAACGGAGAAAAATCCATATGCGCATGCTAGGTCCCGGCCTTTCTTGGGCCCCGCGTGCCATATTCGGGACAGTTGCCGCATTTCTAGAGTAGTATCATCGGGAATTCATGATCTATACCGCGACCACATGAAATCATAGCAATGAATGGGGTAACTATCACATGCTAAGCTCTTTGGTCCATATATATGGGCCATGTGCAACAAAAAGAGAAGGGCCGCCTTGGAGCCATTGTCCATTGAGAGGAAACGAGTCTGGCCTATGAATGGTGTGCGGGGCCTGCCCCTTCATCTGCTTCAGAACTCTGTGCCACAAGATGTGGACCCTGGCAACCAAGGCTCGTCCCGTGCACCGCACGCCAAGTGGACCCACACCATGCATGCACGCATGGCCAAGTAGACACTCACCGGTCAACCTTGACAATGTACACAAGACGCATGCGCACTCATTAGCCATCTAGCCCCCAGCCATGCACACCTAGCCAGCTTCACTCAAACCGTGCACCGTTTGCCAGGTTCACCCACACCATCCATCCATTATTGACCCCACCTCAGTTCGTTGGACCTCCGACACGAGTCCCTTCCCTCGGCATGCCAGGTATGTCAAAGCAACACGTGACTACACATATTGCACACCGAGATACGACGTCATTCACTAGTGCCAGCAAACCTGTGCACCTGAGCATCTCTACCCATGGTGGACACTAGCGCATGGTTAGGATCGAGAAGCCTAGCGGCACATGATGTCGGCCCGATTGGCTGGGGGTGCATGACATGGGTCCAGATGAAACGCATGGCATCACATGGATCCACATTCCCCCGCCCAATACCAGACAATGGGCATATACCAGACGAATACAAGCGGTCGCTGACGAAGCTTGGAAGCCATGTGTTATGTGCATGCTGAATTTCAATATTTAGGAATTATTAACATATGAAAACAATAATTCAAGCGTCTATGTAAAGGTGTACAACATAATTTTCAATAAAAAAAATGAAACATGACACGTATACATGCAACTTGCCAACAAGTGCACTTGTAGTACAAAAAGACAACATGTGCACGTATCCCACCATGCCTTCTACAATTTTTGTCATGTTTTTTTGCCACATATCTTTAAAAGGAAAAACAAAAGGATGTGATTTTCCCATAAAAAACCGTGATGGCGAGATGTTTGCAACCAACCAAGATAGATAGTGCGTGGAAGTTCTCCCCCATGGGGAGATTGGATCGACCACTCCTAGATTATAGGGCGAGGCCACCGTGAATGTGAACGTGATCATGAGAGGGTGAAGAAGGATTCGTTTTTTCGAGGGAAAGGAAGTAATTTTGTGGGTTTACAAAAAAGGAATGCACCCCTTTTTGAGGGACAAAAAAATGCACGTTATAATGTGTAATTAATGAAATTATAATTTAACAGAAACCTTGCTATTTTCAAGCAATTTAAAAACAACTTACTTGTTTTGGCAAAAAAATGTTGATAATGCGATAGTCCATTTTTTGGACACTTACGTGTAGTGGTGCATGTTGTGGAAATCAGGGTGGAAGTCTTGTGCTAAGCTATTTTGCGGGGTGCGGCACATGATTCTACATGGGGAATGGTTGGTTTGGGGGCCAGTGTAAGTGGTGTGGGTCTACTGCATAAGTGGTGCGCCACGTGAGTCTAGACGGCGGGGGTACATGGTTTGGATCTAGCTACCTTGAGGTAACGCATCCGGTTTGCGCACTGAGTGCGGGCCCGTTCCTCCGTTTTCATCGATGCTTTCTCTCGGGTTAACGGAGAACAACCCAAACGTGCATGCTAGGTCCTGGCCTTTCTTGGGTCCCGCGTGCCATATTCGGGACAGTTGCCGCATTTCTAGGGTAGTATCATCGGGAACTCATGATCTATACCGCGGCCACATGAAATCATAGCAGTGAATGGGGTAACAATGACATGCTAAGCTCTTTGGTCCATATATATGGGCCATGTGCCACAAAAAGAGAAGGGCCACCTTGGAGCCATTGTCCATTGAGAGGAAACGAGTCTGGCCTATGAACGGTGTGCGGGGCCTGCCCCTTCATCTGCTTCAGAACTCTGTGCTGCAAGATGTGGACCCTAGCAACCAAGGCTCGTCCCGTGCGCGGCACGCCAACTGGACCCACACCATGCATGCACGCGTGGCCAAGTAGACACTCACCGGTCAACCTTGACAATGTACACAAGACGCATGCGCACTCATTAGCCATCTAGCCCCCAGCCATGCACACCTAGCCAGCTTCACTCAAAACATGCATCGTATGCCAGGTTCACCCACACCATCCATCCATTATTGACCCCACCTCGGTTCATTGGACCTCCGACACGAGTCCCTTCCCTCGGCATGCCAGGTATGTCAAAGCAAGACGCGACTACACATATTGCACACCGAGATACAACGTCATTCACTAGTGCCAGCAAACCTGTGCACCTGAGCATCTCTACCCATGGTGGACACTAGCGCATGTTTAGGATCGAGAAGCCTAGCGGCACATGATGTCGGCCCGATTGGCTGGGGTGCATGACATGGGTCCAGATGAAACGCATGGCATCGCATGGATCCACATTCCCCCGCCCAATACCAGACAATGGGCATATACCAGACGAATCCAAGCGGTCGCTGACGAAGCTTGGAAACCATGTGTTATGTGCATGCTGAATTTCAATATTTAGGAATTATTAACATACGAAAACAATAATGCAAGCGTCTATGGAAAGGTGTACAACATAATTTTCAATAAAAAATGAAACATGACACGTGCACATGCAACTTGCCAACAAGTGCACTTGTAGTACAAAAAGACAACATGTGCACGTAACCCACCATGCCTTCTACAATATTTGTTCCATATTTTTTTGCCACGTATCTTTGGAAGGAAAAACAAAAGGATGTGATTTTCCCATAAAAAAGTGAGAAGTTACGTTTTGACGTGCCAAGACATGGTGGTGTGAACAATGCACGGGGAGGTGTGAACGTGGCAGCAACTCCTTTTGACTGCCCAGGAATAAATCGACGGCTCCGCTTCCCCATAGCACGCTCTGCTTCCCCATTAGCATTTATCTCAATGCCGCCACCCTCTTCCCGTCGGCGAGGTGTCCAGCCGGCAGCAGGGCGGCCTTGACGTCTCCGACCACGTCCAGGCTCCGGTGCAGGTGTCACCTACGCCGGAGCAGGTGGCTCCTCCTCCGGAGCAGGTGACTCATCTGCCTCCTCTGCCACGCCATCTGCCTCCTCTGCCGCAGCCCGTGGTCAACGTCAACGGCGACGACGACGAAGAAGAGGTCAGTCCTATTTTAGGAAATATCCTAGGTTTCCTTGTTTAGTCCCTTATCTATTTTTGGGCATGGCTAGGGTTTCTGCTTTTCTTCCATCTATGAAATCCGTACCAAGATTCGTTAGATACGGTTGGTTTCAAGGGCGGATCCACATGGGCGCATGGGTGTGGGGGTCGTCTCCTCATTGTATAGGTTATCTTGTTTTTAAGATCTACCAACCACTCAGATCCAGGGCTCTCGTGCATCCAAAATGTTTTGATGCCAAATTTTAAGATAGATCTACCAACCACCCAAAATTTTCTGCCCGAAATTTCTTATATATGGTTCTTTTATTGCTAAATGGACTAAAAGTGGTGTAGTTTGTGCACTAAACTTCATGTCAATTTGTATAAAACTAGCCTCTCATGCTTAATCGAGCAGACAAGTTTTTTGTCGTTCAATTTGCTCAACACCAATTGCTTGATTCCTGGAGTCCCATTACCATAGGCTGTAATATTTTAGACTTGTTATCATCCCTACTTGAAATATATTATTTTCTTGCTTATTTTCAGCATAATATTTTCTGCAAGTAAAGGATAACAACACCATGCCTTTTTTACGAAAATGTCATAGTAAATAATCTTCATTTTCTATCATTCATGTGTGTACTGTCAGTATGATGGAAAAATAATATTTTCACATGAACATTTTAGATATTACTTCTAACTCTTTAATTTCTTGAGTAACAGAAGCAGAGGCAGAAGAATGCCTTCTGGACTCAAAAGCCAACTTGATCTCAGCCGTTTGAAAAATATTGTTGTGGTTTTGGTTTGCAATATAAATTTTTGAACACCCAACTTTGAAATCCTGGGTCCGAAGCTGTGTTGCTAGGTTGCATTAGTTTAGGCATGTATATGACATTTTTTGATCTATATTAAATATTCTGCTATTTATGTGGGACCAGGTAGCTGCTCTGGTTCCTCAGAAGGAGCAGGTGTCTCATCTGCCGCGGGTGACGCCTCCTGTGCCCGAGCCTGTGGTCGTCGGCGATGTCAACAAAGAAGACGTTAGTCATCTATCTCCTTTATTTTTTGTAAAAGCCTAGGTGTGCTCTGGTCAGTCCTTTTGTCTATTTTGGGGGAAGTCCAGGGTTTCTTTTTATCTTTGATTGATGGACTCCATATCAATATTCTGTAGATGTGTTAGGTAACTAGCTAGGTTACATGTGTTGAGCCCCGATCCAGATAAATTGTTCTGCTAATAAATCCACCTAGCTAGGTTTGGTGACTGTGCTAATACAAATACTTTAATACAAATACGTAGATTGACCTAGGAATTGAATTGCCTACGTAGGTGATTGTGAAAATATTTTCTGCAACTTAAGGATAACAACACGATGCCTTGTTTATGAAAATGTCATATTCTATGGTCATGAAGTAAATTATCTTCATTTTCTGTCATTCATGTGTGTACTGTCAGTATGATGGAAAAATAATATTTTCACATGAACATTTGATATATTACTCCTAACTCTTTAATTTCTTGAGTAACAGAAGGAGAGGCAGAAGAATGCCTTCTGGACTCAAAAGCCAACTTGATCTCAGCCGTTTGAAAAATATTGTTGTGGTTTTGGTTTGCAATATAAATTTTTGAACACCCAACTTTGAAATCCTGGGTCCGAAGCTGTGTTGCTAGGTTGCATTAGTTTAGGCATGTATATGACATTTTTTTATCTATATAAAATATTCTGCTATTTATGTGTGGGACCAGGTAGCTGCTCTGGTTCCTCAGACAGAGCAGGTGTCTCCTCTGCTGCGGGTGACGCCTCCTGTGCCCGAGCCTGTGGTCGTCGGCGATGTCAACAAAGAAGACGTTAGTCATCTATCTCCTTCAATTTTTTGTAAAATCCTAGGTGTGCTCTGGTCAGTCCTTTTGTCTATTTTTGGGGAAGTCCAGGGTTTCTTTTTATCTTTAATCGATGGACTCCATATCTATATTTTGTAGATGTGTTAGGTAACCCGCTAGGTTACATGTGTTGAGCCCTGTATAGGCAATATTTTGATCTAGATAAATTATTCCGCTAATAAATCCACCTAGGTTTTGTGACTGTGCTAATACAAATACGTTAATAAAAATAGGTAGCTTGACCGTGGATTTGAATTGCCTACATAGGTGATTGTGAAAATATTTTCTGCAACTTAAGGATAACAACACCATGCCTTGTTTATGAAAATGTCATATTCTATGGTCATGAAGTAAATAATCTTCATTTTCTGTCATTCATATCAGTACTGTCATTACGATGGACAAAGAATCTTTTCACATGAAAATTTTAGATATTACTCCCTCCATTTGAAAAATATTGTTGTGGTTTTAGTTTGCAATATATATTTTTGAACACCCAAGTATGAAATCCTGGATCCGCAGTTGGGTAGCTAGATTACATTTATTGAGGCATGTAGATGTCAGTTTTTGACCTATATAAATTATTCTGCTAATAATCCGGAACATGTAGCTCCTCTGGCTCCTCTGCCGGAGCAGGTGGTGGCTGCTCAGCCTCAGCCGGGTGTTCATCTGCCACTGTTGTTGCCTCCCCTGCCCCCACCTGTGGTCGTCGCCGACGAGAACGAAGAAGAGGTTAGTCATCTATCCCCTTTATTTATTCATTTATTTATTTTGTAATATCCTAGGTTTTCCCTGGTCAGTACAAGGCAAATAAGTTATTAAAATGTTGAGTACATGTTTGGTTGCACTTGATCAATCTTTGGTTTAAATGTTCCATAAGTGGATGTGGCAATTATTTTAAACATTGATTATCTCTAACTCTAAGCAATGGCTATTTTAGAAAGAAATTGGATATCATCAATGTTTTACTTGAGTTGTTTTAATTAGTTCTTTTGTAGGGTTTTTATCATTTATGCCACCAGTTGTATCCCACTACTCAGTTTTTCTCTTAGAAGTTACAGCCGCTCAAAAATGGCATCAGTTCGTGAGATGCTTACTCAAAAATGTCATTAGATGTATCAAAAATGCCATCGTTCCGTTAGATGTTTGCTCAATAATGCCATTAGACATTGTTATTTTCATGTATAACTTGTTGACCATCTAATATGACAAAAAAAGCCCAGGCCCACATTTCAGTTCTCTCTATCTCACAATGATAAGTGTGGCCCCACTTGTGAGGAGTAAGTAAGCGAATAATTTTACCGGAAAATAAGAACGTTGTTGGGATCAAGTGGGCCCACACTTTATTGTAGTGAGATAGAGGGAAAGCTGGCATGTTGGTCCATAGGTATTGATGCCATTATAGCATGTCAAGATAGATTTGATATCACAATAATGATGTGCAGTGGCATTTTTGAGCATGTGTCTAACGAAGCGACGGCCTTTTTTAGCAGTAGAAATTCCTAGTGGTGATACTTAGTTGTGGGACACAACTGGTGGCATAAATGATAAAAACCCTTTTTTGTAAGTACAACATTTGGGATCACTTATTGTTAGAATTCATAATAATTAACTACTTTACCTAGAACGTTGAATGGTTCAGGAACGTTGATGGGTGGGGTATCAATCAACAGGGGAAACTTCCACGACGATAACATGGGGACTTTCAATATCCATCATCATAAGCACACAAAATTCTAACCCTAAATAAATACAGCTCACGAGCTATTTTATCTAGTCATGCATGTAAGTTATAAGTCTTTTTTTTGCATTAGTACATCTGTATGTTGCTCTGCCATGTTACATCATCAGTTCATGCATTTTTACGTAAAAAGTGAATTTTGTTGCACTAAAGGGCTATTTGGTTTGTGACTAACTTTGACAAAGATTGCTATACCTAAGGTTAGGCAAGCTTGACCAACTTAAGTGAGTGTTTGGTTCCAGCCACACCTTAGGCAAGCCACACTTGGGTCCCACATGGCATACACACAATAAGTGGGGCAAGGTTCCTTAGGCTTGCCAACTTGTGGCTCCCATTTTGATGAACTAACCTTAGGCAAGTTTGGGAAAAATGTGTGGCAAAATGTGGCAATGCTAGTGCTGTCTTCGACATGTATGGTTGATCCTTCATTTTTTTACTATATGGTACTATCCCATTTAGTTGCTTATGTAGCAACTAATAAGTTATGCATTTATTTTTTCAATGCCATTTGAAGATATTTTATGTTGTCATCAATTACATTATGTTTCATAGACTATGTGCTTGCTGAATTATCATATTAAATATACTTGTGCAATATTTTGTACTACATGTAGGTCCTAAGTGACGACATTGACAGCGACCCAGAAACCCAGAGGATCTTCAGGAGGCAGAAATTGAGGCAGCTGAACAATGGTGAGCTTGAGAAACATGTGAGGCCTAGATTCGGAAAGGGCTACGGATGCCCTTTCTGCAACAAGGTGATGAAAGGCGACCTGGCGAGTACCATCAACCATGCAATCAGAACATCCCAAGGCAGCACCAAGAATGGCTACGCTTTCAGGGTGAAGCACGCCGCGTATGCCGACTACTTGATTAGGCGTCTTTGAGGATTTAGGGAAGTGCACACCCTCGCAGCTAGAACTGATGCTCTTTTGGTTGTAACTATGCTAAGTACTACCGTATGCTATACTTCGTTGGTGAACGTTTATGGTTGAACTATGTGCACCAGTACTACTAAGTGGTGCTTGCTTTTGTG
>NC_041387.1:590031758-590065193 GCF_002162155.2 Triticum dicoccoides
AAGCGTTGAACTAAGGTAGAACTATGTTAATTGGTGTGTGGTTTGGCATCTCTGCTTGTTAAACTCGTGCTCATTAATCATCGGCTCATTTAGATTAAGTAGCATAAAACCCTGATTGGCTAGGTTCGTTTGAAGCTAGTTAAGCTTGTGAGCGCTAGTTAACAGATTTTGATGTGTTATGGTATACATGATGAGTGTGTACATGTGGTTTTCAAGGAGGATGGTGACTCAAAAAGGAAATGCACTAGTTTGCTGCCTAAGGTGTTGATCCAAGTAATACTAGAACCATCGTGTTATGGCGTGGCTACATGATGATCACAAAGTCTCGATCCAACTAATACTAGATCACTTGATGACAATTTCATCTGATGTTTTCACAAGTCTTGAGCATTAGGGTTTATGTACACAATTTTCAATCCCCAACCCATCCACCCCGGACACGATCTTCGGATTGCATCACGTAGATGTACAAAATCTAGTTCCTAGGTCCTCCCCCAAGTGCCTACGCTTGTGATTTTTTTCCAGGATCCTAATTAAGCGCCTAAATAAGCGCCACTGCATTAAAGGTGCCCAACACCGACCAATCAATATTTCTCATAAGTATTTCCGCTATAGTAGGTAACTACCAATTACTCCCCGCATCTCTCCCCCTAGGTTACGCTCTAAAACCATCGCCGCCACTCACACACCTGCCTCCCTGCCGCCGGATATGAAATCCACTCGTCGAGGTCGATTGGCCGTCGTGACAGATCGTGGCCATGGACGTGAGGGGCCTGTCATGGATGGCGTCGTGACAGATCGTGGACTTGCGGGGCTAACCACCGACGTCGTCGTCCATCTTATGGATCAGGATCCCCACGAGAAAGCTTTGGACTACTCGGTGTCCGACCGAGAGAAGCATCGTGTCAATGAGGTGCAGTACTCCGTCATCGATCACAAGCAGCAGCACATGCACGGCATGGACTGGAATTCCGTTATGGTAATTTTAATTTTTTAACCGTAGATCTGTCTTCAAGTTTAAGGTTAGAGGTTAATCATTAAACCATCAATGCATTGTTGAATTGGCATAGTGGAATCTAGATCTAAATATAATGTTGATCATCAGTACGTAAGGATCATCATTTATTCAATCAATCTTTGAGAAATTAATGGTTCATCCACTCCACAATTTAGTGCATTTTGGTTTTATGCAAAAAGTCAGACATCATAAAGGTTGTGCATGTTTATTGACAATTTTTTTAAAAGTACATCATATGATTTATGCTTTCATATGGATTTGATATTGCCTTTTTCTCCTTAAATTTTCAAAGTTAATAAATATTTACTTTAAAAATAATTTATAGGCACTACAGTATGAAACTTAGTGAATATTAGGTACTAAAAACAATGGTGCAGCTTATATCATACATAATTTTAACTTGCAGCCTTATTCTCACGATTATGTGGACATTTCCAAAGGAGAGATGGATGTAGACACTCAGAAAACCCTTGAAGAATTACAGAATGGACAGTGCAACGTGCTTAAGCGTATGGCGTATCGTTGCACGTTCTGTGGCAAATATCTGGACCCGGCTTTCGTTAGTATTCTTGAGCACGCCGAAGGAGTTGCCAAAGGATACCAAATGAAGCATGGTGTGAAGGCGAAACACAAGGCGCTAGCCCAATATCTCAGGAATTTATCGGACACAGAGAAGGTCCGAAGAAGGCGTTATGAGAACTAGCATGCCAAAGAATAGATGAATAAACGTAACCCTGAAGAAGTTCTGGTGGGCATAAGTAGTCATTTGCGGGTTTTTTTTTGAAAATACCAATGTATGTTTTAATTATCATAGTTTTTGCAGAAATGTTACATTTATTAAATTTAGTCATAAAAATGCATACAATTCAATTATTGATTTTTTCAAATATTTGTAACCTTGCATCTAATAGTTTACCATTTTATTGATTAACCATTATTTTCATATATATATATATATATATATATATATATATATATATATATATACTGTGGAGTGCTTAAAATTATTCAAGATCAATTGGTGTACTGAAAGACTCATCCACATGCAATATGAACAACAGTGTATTTTTAGGGTTTCTTCAAAAGAACACCTGTGGTCATGCTGATATTTTCTGTTTGACCAGAATTGGTAAAGCTGCCAAATCTGCATCTGATCTGGCCCAACACTTTGTTCCTTTTGTGGGCCTGTACAAGTGGGAGGCAGAGAGAAAAGTGGGCGATGGCCCCAACCCCACCCCCATCCCAATCCCACCCCACTTCATTCTTTGCAGAGACAGAGAGGCGACGCGAAGGGCGACGACTAGGGTTTACCAAGACCTCACCTTGGCCGCCCCCGTCATCGTCAAATCTGCCGGATCCGCGAGGCCACCCACTCCCCCCTGCTCCGGCCACGATCCTCCACTCCCCCCTGCTCCGGCCGTGATCCTCCACCACAACTTTTCATCCCCAATCCTGGTCGTGCCGCCCGAAGCTCCGGTGGTGACCGGAGCCAGCTTCAAACAAGTCCACTCTAGCCCACTTCGCAGGTAAGATTGATCTTCCCTGCCCTTTGAATGTCGATCTGACACTTGCTTTGTGTGCATATTTTGGGTATTCGCAGATTTACTGTCAACTAGTAGGTCATCTTGCTTGACAGATGTTATCAAGTAGTTTTCCCCCCTGGAAAATGACCCCCCCATTGCTAGATATAGAAAAAGTATATTCACAGGAGCATACACATGTTTTTGTTTGTTGGGATAGTTTGAAGACTGTGTATATGTATTTGCTGATGCTTAGTTATTAAAATCTAAAAAGGCGAGCACAGAAGCAGTCCATGAGGAATTTGTAGTGATGGAATGAGGATCAGTTATAGTTTCATGTATTACTCGATGGTAGTATGATGATTAGTGCATATTTTGAAGGATTTGTCAAGTATAGACTGCTCTTGATTGGTGCATGTTTTTGATGATATGTGCACACATGTAATATTTTTGGTTGGTGCATATTTTTGCTGATTGTTGTTACTGCTTACTTGAATTATGTCAGCCTATCTCCAAGATATGGTATGGGCTTGTTGGGGTCAATGAAAATTTGCTGTGAGCTAGTAGTTCACATTGCAACAAATTCCTCATTGTTGGATTTTCTGCCATTATACTTCATAATCATGATTTTACTTGTTGGTATGGGTAGTAATGAGTAAATAAATAGCAAGTATACAAAAGGGTGACTATTGGTTAGCATACCTTGCTCGTTCTCATAGCCTTCACTATGCTATCATCTTGCTTGAGAGATTCTATCATGTCCTTATTCTCACTGGAAATTGGAAAATTAACCTCCACAGCTACCTCTAAAAATGGTATGTACAGCAGCAAATGAATTATTTGTTTGATTGGGACAATTTAAAGACTTTATATTTATTACCTAATGGTACCACACAACAGCCCATCAGGAAATTTGCAGTGATCAAAGGCAGATCAGTTATTGTTTCAAGTATTGCTCGATGAGACCAGTCAATCATGGTTCATTTGTACATGGCTACTAATTGGATGGTTACCAAGTTTTCTTGTCCAGCTCACAAAATTGTAACCTTGAAATATCCTAATTGGTTATGTCTGCCCAATGATTATGAGTCTAACCACTTCTCTTGACTAGTCGTGCGAATAGTTGTCGATTAGCTTTTTCGTGTATATGTTTACACATGAACTACGTACTTAGCGAGAAGTATGCGAAAAGATTATTCACATTGTATATGGTGCTAACAATTCCTAATGGAAGACTGATTTCATATATCAATAACTAACATTTGTTCATTGCAATGCATGCATAAGGTTTGAATGGCAAGGGAAACCATCCTCATCAGCAGTGAAGAGAGTGATCACCAGTCCACCTCAGATGATGCTTCAGATGGCACTTCACGTGGGAGTGATGGCTATAGCGGTGATGACGACACCTTAGCGACTATGACACTGATGATAGTAATGATGGAGATGGAGATGTGGACCACGATCCTATCTTGGCACTACGGGGTAAATCTATATGGCTGGTCAGATATTAAATGAACCGTGAAATATCAAAAGTTGATGTTTGAGTGACACTTGATTACCACACATTACTCTGTTTGGGTTCTAGATGACCTTCCAAATCAACATTTACTGAACTAGAGCTTACATAGAGGAGTGTTTAGTTGTTAGTTTAAATAAATCAAATATTCAATTTGCCCATGTTTCTACGAGATATTGCTGGGTGGATGTGATTAGGTTATCTATGTCCTTCATTTCTTGATCATTGGAGTAGGCATTGATCATTAACCCACTGGTGATGTTCTAGATCTTACGTATGAAATTATTTTCTACTCTGTCATCTTAAATTTTTTTATACAGGTCCGGGATACATTGTGAGAAAAGGAACTTTCGAGGATTGCATCTTCTACGGCAACCATGTATCGCTAAATGAGGATCGGTGGGACTGTCTCAAATCCATAGTAACGAAGTGCCAACCTCCCATACCATACTATGTCAGCACCGTCACTCGCTCGGCAGTCATCAGAGGGAAGAGCAAGATGGTAAATACTTGGACTTTTCTTTTTGCAAATCATACTTCACTAGTGAAAATGCCATCATGCAGAGACAGAGAGGAGGACGGGCGTGGTTGTGCAAATCATACTTACTTTTTTTGTGTGCAAATCATACTTAATTTTTTATGTAACATTATTTATTTCCCTGTGCAATCAGATCTTCTCAAAGGATTACAATCAGGCCTACCTCAAAGATTATCTGCGAAAGCCCATGGTTGTGCGTGTCACCAACGAACATTTTGAAGGTAATAAAAAGGTCTTCTTCAAGATGGGAAAGAAGGACGGGCGTGCGATCATGACGAAGAACTGGGGAGAAGTCATTGAGGGAGCCAGAATGAAAGAAAATCAAATGGCTATCTTCAGGTTCATGGAAAGGAGTGGAGGTGGGCTTAGGGTGAACATGGTTAGTGGCATGAGGATTCATTGACCCATGGCAGTAGTTTGACGCTAGTTTTATTATCTGTATGTAGTAGCCAGTAACTGCAAATTGGTAGTATCAGTTTTTGGGTCCTGTAAGTGCAACTTAGTAGTAATTGGTACTTGGTAGTAACTGATACCTTGGTGGTATAACTTTTGGGTCGACTGGGTATGAAGATCGTCCAGTAAGTGGAACTTGGCAGTAACTTGGTGGTACCCTATGTGGCGTAATGTACTTGCTATGCAAGTCTATATATATAACGCACCCTAGTACCCTCCTTGATATAATTACCTTTATGGACTGCAAGTATATTTCTTTTTTTTGCCACAGTGATGCTAGTATTTTTAGAATCAAATCTAACTGGGTTTCAAATGGATTGGACACTACTTTCATTTTTGAACGAGGTTTTTGTGTTGGCTAGTACGAGTTTTTTTGTAAATGCGGTTTGTATGTGTGTCGCACAAAAAAATGCAATGCAATACAAAAACTTGCGGGTCAAAATGCAATGCCAAAAATGATGTTTCTGTTACTTTCGAAATGGAATGGCATGCTATTTTCAAAAACAGAGCAAACCAGCATGTTTTTTATTTGAAAAACAGTATACTAAAAAACATGCCATCTTTTAAAAAGCGTAATTTAGAAAAATGTTGTTTTCAAAATCAGCATGCTGCTTTCAAAAAAGCATATTTCAAAAAGCATGTAATTTTTGAAATCAGCATGCTATTTTAAAAATAGCATTATATTTTTTTAAACAGCGTTATATTTTTAGAATGAGGCTGTTATTTTGAAAGCAGCATGCTATTTTTTAAAAAAAATGTTATATTTTTTAAAACAGCGTTATATTTTTAGAATGAGGCTGTTATTTTGAAATCAGCATGCTATTTTTAAAAATATCAAATTCAAAAGAACATGATTTTTTTAAATCAGCATGCTATTTTTGAAATCAGCATGCCATTTTAAAAGTAGCATATTCAAAAGAGCATGCTATTTTTAAAATAAGCATGCTATTTTTAAAATTAGCATGAAATTTTTTAAAATAGCATGCTATTTTAAAAGTCGCATATTGGAAAAAGCATTATATTTTTAAAAGTAGCATGCTATTTTTAAAATTAGCATGATATTTTTTAAATCAGCATGTTATTTTGAAAGTAGCATATTCAAAAAAGCATTATAATTTTAAAAGTAGCATGCTATTTTTGAAATCATATTTTTAAAATCGGCATGCTATTTTAAAATAGCAAGGTATTTTAAAAACAGTATATTCAAAGCAGCATGCTATTTTTAAATCCGCATATTCATTGTGTTTTATTTTCAATTGAACATGCTTTTTTCAAATGAGCATGCTATTATTAAAATATCAGTATGCTTATTTTCTATTTGAAAATAAACAATTTTCATGGTTATTTGAAAACGATGTTTCTATTAACGTTCTATTTTCTTCTATATATAAATTTTCGGTTTCTATTTTATGTTTCAACTATGAATTTTGACTACACTTGAACAAATTTCAGCAATATATTATGTAAAAAAATGAAAAAAATACAGAAAACCAACTTCACTAAAAATGCATTGTTTCATCGATGTTGATAAATCATAACTAGCCTACCATGTCGTCCCGTCCATAATAAAATGAGGGTGTACCAAGCAAACGAGGAATTCTGAAAAATAGTGGCAGTCCATCAAATAGGTCTAATACATCAGAAACAAGGTGGATCACGGCATGGAAAACTGTCTACTTTAGTTTGTTCTCAATTTTTCGACCCCAGAAATCCTTGTTTTCTCTGCTTGACCCTGTGCATCTAAGCATCCTGTATCTACTTCACAATAGCTTTCCTGCATGAAACAATGTTTGTTAATAGGATAGCAAAGAAGATTTGAGCATGTACAGTACACTATAACAGAAAAGACACTAACTTCACTGATTTTCTCGTCATAGCTACAGAAGCTAACTTGACAGCTCTTATTCGCTCAGCCTGTGATACATTCCTAGCAGGCCTTTTTGTCTTCATCACCCCTTTGGCATGTTCTTTACCGCCCTTCCTAGAGTCTTTCCTGGAAAAGTTAACAAACGCCAACACAGTACTAGCAAATACTCGACTTCTAGAGCGGACATGTAAGTACAAAAACTAACTTCACTAGTTTTCCTCGCGCACCCTTGTCATCGTTCTTTTTCTTCCTCCCAGCATTGACATTTGGAGCGCCCTTGCATTTCGTGCAAAAAATGAAATAGATGAATCTGCAGCCAGCATTCGAAAACATGTTTAAGTATGCACAATTGTGCTGATGCCCACTTGTTTGGTTTTGTGTAATCCTCTTCTGCAACCTCCAATGGTCTCTTCCTAGCCCTCCTCAGCCCACCATCTTCTGCATCTGAATCTTCCTCTTCTTCTGCATCTGAATCTCCCTCTTCTTCTTCATCTGAATCTTCCTCTTCTTCTGTATCTCAATCTTCCTCTTCTTCTGTATCTGCCTCCGTGTCTTCTTCTGTATCTGCCTCTGTCTCTTCTTCTATATCTGACTCTATCTCTTCTTTTTGCTTCCTCCTCCTTGTGCTATTTGATTTCCCCGATTTTTTCCTGCGTAAATTGAATAAAAACATGTGAACACTCTCCGGGAGAACATATTAAAACTCTAAGCATGTATGGAAATGAACAATGAGATTAACATATGCACTAACTTCGTTGCTTTTTTTGAATCTTCCACTTTTTTTGTATCTGAATCTGTGTCTTCTTCTGTCTCTAAGTCTTTCTCTTTTCGCTTCTTCCTCCTTGTGACTTTTGATTTCCCCGATTTGTTCCTGACTAAATTGAAGAAAAAGAGAGAACATATTAACATTGTAAGCATGTATGGAAATGAACAATGAGATAAACATGTGCACTAACTTTGTTGCTTTTTTCCCTCTCATCCGTTCGCGCCTGGATTTAATCCTCTTGTTCGATTCTTCGGTAGTTGGTCTCCCTTTTGGAACTATTTTGATTGGATTTTCCACGTCATCAGTGCAGCATTCGCGAGCAGCAGAGAAGTATGCCGGCAAAGGAACAAACAATTTATGGCCTTCATCCAAATCAGTTTTCTCCATCAACCAATATACTCCGGAGGAGCTCCATCACCTGTTCTGACTGTGAATCGCTAGCTGCGGCTGTGAATAAAGTGTCACTAGCCATGTTGCATAGTTGATGATACTTATTCATCTGATCAGACCATACATGAGTATTCGCAGTCCTCGAAGAAGGGAACGCTGGCTTGGCATGCATTGTGCATCTTTTCTTGACATTTTTTTGGAAATGTGCGTACACGTAGATGATCCAGAACACAGAATATATGTGTGCATGGGTAATCCTGACTTTCCAACTTTTTACATTTACAAGCTGCATCATCCAGTCTTGCTCCTGTAAACAGACAAGTCACGCGATATATAAAATCCACAGGCTTAGCATCCATGCCTTGTGCATCCAACTTTTTTGCATCCAACTCCTCACTGTCCTTACCTTCCAAGTCATTGGGATCCTTAGCATCCAGGTTTTTGGCATGCAAGTCCACACCATCCTTGCCTTCCAAGTCATTGGGATCCTCAGCATCCAAGTTTTTTGCATGCAAGTCCTCAGCATCCTTACCTTCCAAGTCATTGGGATCCTTAGCATCCAAGTTTTTTGCATGCAAGTCCTCAGCATCCTTACCTTCCAAGTCATTGGGATCCTCAGCATCCAAATTTTTTGCATGCAAGTCCTCAATATCCTTACCTTGCAAGTCATTGGGATCCTCAGCATCCAATTTTTTTGCATGCAAGTCCTCAGCATCCTTACCTTCCTTACCTCGCAATTCTGTAGCATCCCTGCCATATGGGACTTTATCATATGGGGCTTTGCGCAAAACTCCAAACACGACCAAACCATCATATGCTACCCGGTCCGTGACCTGCCAATTTGTCCCTTCGACAATCTGACGCTTTACCTTTGGAAACATCACAGTTGTATAAATATAAGAGGCAGCAATCTCCAGAGGGTGTGCATTCAGCTTAGTGAAGGGTATCGTATGTGTTGCTACTGTGTCTAATGCTGCTTCATTCTTACGCATTATGGATACATAGTGCTCAACATGCTGCAACAAATCAACAAGCTGCATCTTCCTGTTCAGGTGCACATGAAGCCTTGAGTTGAGAGACTCACTCCTCTGATTACTCATCATGCCAAGGAAATATCTACCCTTTGTGTACGCAGCAGCCCATTTGTGTCGTAGCTCGTACATCCTATTAACCCATGGCGACCTCTTTCCCGTTGGTTTTATATTGAACCGAACTTTATAAGCCTCCCATCTTTTCTCAAACTCATCAACATCCCAACGATGGTAAATGAATTCCCTAAATTCCTCAAGCTTTTTCTTGCGGATGTGCATCACCATATTCTCCTCGATATGCCACATGCACAAACGATGATCTGTTCCAGTCCAGACAGTAGCTATTGCTTTAGCCATTGAACCGTCCCCATCGATGATTGCTGAAATGGGTTCCTTCTAGGACATTGCCTCCAAAAATACATGAAGACACTACAAGAAATATGTTAACTTGTGACCACCACTATTGGTCACTGAAAGGTCATATTTTTCATTTGCGACCTTTTTGTGACCAAAAACAGAAGGTCAAAAGCTGGCGGTCGTAAACTGAAATTAGTGACCTTCTTTGCGATAAGTTGAAGGTCGTTGGTTCCACGACCAAATTTTTGGTCACAAGCAACATCCCCAGACCACGTAGGCATCCAGCATGGCAAGCTGATGTGGCACAAGAATCAGCCCGGTCCGATTCAGTGTTTTACATGGGCAGAGCCCAACAATTTAGCCCATTTACATTTTTTTCGCTGCTAATTTTGGTGAACTACACAGGCCAAGCCCTACAATTCGGCCTTTTTATTTTTTGGGCCATGGCCTTTTTGTACCAGCAGTTTTAGTTTTCTTTTTTTATAAAATGGGTCCATTAGTCAAACAGGTCCCACTTGTCAGGTTCTGATAAATGGGTCCCAGCTATTAGGCTCAGATTCTTCATATTTCAATTTGACATCATATTTGAATTTCATAGTAAGAAAATAACCAGTATTTAAATAGGCAAGCAGAAAACACACATAATTATTCAAATAACAATAGCCAGATTCACTACAAGCTCTACAAATGACACGTAATACAAGCTCTAACATATACAATGCTTTACAAGCTCTACAAATGCAAAGCTCTACAATACTTTACAAGCTCTCCAAGTAATATTACAAGCTCTACGAGTGTTCTCTTCTTCAACATGGAGCTCCTTCAACAACGATCAAATGTCGGACTCACGGACAGACATAGTCAGGACTGGGCTGACAGAAATACAACATGCCTTCCACAATCGCCCTGTTACATGAATCGGCTGAGAAGAATCAGAAAAACTGGATCCAATATAATATGAACATTCCATTCAAAAAAAAAGTAGTAAAGGGGTAAAGGACAATTCTTTATATAATGATAAACAGATTTCAGCTAGTACCAAGCTTTTTTAGCTGAGCTAGTTAAAATGATATATTCATACAAGACAATAGAGACTATATGAATATGCATGGCACAAGTGCAGGTCCTAGTTACTGGCTACACATGTAACACCAATAAATGGATAGAACAATAACGGGAACAACTCCAGATTACACACAAAGCTCTATCCATAGTGCCAGCTATGGATAAAATCATGCAAACTCCCAACAGAACTCAGTCACACAGTATAATTCTAACTATAATATAACCAAGAACTAAAGATTGTCACACAGTATAATTCTGACTATAATATAACCAGAGAACTAAAGATTCTACGTACTTAGAACTCAACTAATAAGTGAGAATGATCTGATTGTATGCAAACAATCTTTTTTTATTTGTTTATATTACAAAAATAGACATATCTTCCTTTATGTGAAGAAGTATGCCTCCTTCTTTAGTTAGCAGTAATCATTCCATGCAAATCAACCGTGTGTGTGTGTGTGTGTGCTTGATCATGGTCTAGATATTACACGCATAGAGGAACAGAATCCTAAACAAAATAGTATCAAACAACGGTGGGTGCTCAACCTATTTACCATACACAAGCAACACTTAAATCATAGCATGTGCATATACTTGTGTCACATCAGGGGGTTCAGAATGTACTCAACATAATCTAATAAAAAGGACTGGGAGCAGAGGGAGAGGGAGGTGGAGATGGACGTGCTACCTGTTGCTGCGGTGGTGCCTCTTGGTGGTCGTGCTTGACCTCCTCCTGAAGCTGCTCACTAACTTGCAAGACAAACAAGACCATGGGTGAGCTGCAGCACAGGCACATACATTAAGTGAAGATAAGGAGAAGAACCTGGAAGAAGAGAGGTGCTCTATCCTCCGTCCGTGCCCGTCCTCCTCCTCTGTGCCGATGTCAAACAAACTCCGCTCGTCGCTTGTGAGCACCATGCGCCTTGGTTGGCCATGACGCCCTTGTCCTCTGTTGCATGGATGAAAACCAAAGAATCAGTACAGCTACACTGGCACATAATACAGACATGGTTCAGTTGAGATCTACTAAACTACATCATCACAGGAACGACGAGCAGTTTTAGATCTTAAAAACTAATGTTCCATGCATAGTCTTAGTGCTCCATCAAAGAATCAACTAAATTTGCTCTCAAGCATACAAACAAAGTTTAGGGAAAACCAAACATGAACAAGCACTTATTGTGTAGGACACATAGCTATTTCATAAGCACTCAGTGTGGACATGTGTGCTAAATGTATTGTGCACAAAAAGGTGAGGCTCCCAACAGCCCAATATTATGACTACTACAGTTCAGATTTTGATAATAAAACTGACATGTGTGGACGATGCGGAGCAGCCGTGGAGTCTGACGGATCAACAAGCGTGTAACAACATAAACAACAATAGTTTAAGTTGGGCTTGCTCCCCTCTTCTCCTGCTCGTTGTTTTTCTCCTGGGCTTGCTCCTTCTTCTCCTGGGCGTGCTCCTTCTTCTCCTACAACAGCAGCAACAACAGGTTAATGACAACAGTAGTTTGACAACAGCAGTAGGTCAATAACAAAAAAACAGTTACTAAATCTGACTAATACTACAAAAACAACAAAGCATTTAGTCCCAAACTAAATCTGATGCATTCTTTCTTTGTCCTTTTTGATGATTAGAAATGCTCAGGTTCTGAAGTGCCAACGGTTCTGGTTATCAACAAGGTAGATTGCACACCATTTGTTTCAGGAGAAGAGTTTGAGAAATTCAGTGGAATTTTCAGAAAACATGTGCACACATGTGCAGTCTACAGACCAGAATACCTTGTCAAGTAGCCAAGCATGATGAGACTGAACATGTCAGGTGGCACCGCGAACGCCATTGTTGGAGCTCAGAGAGAAATCATCGTCCGAGGCAGACAGGAGCAAGCTCCCGCTACTATTGAAGCTTATGGTGTTGACAACACCCTTGTGCTTCCGCAGCCTCCTCTTCTAGATGCCCAGCGAGTGCACAAAGTCCTGCACGGCAAGCCAAACAGAAGCTCAATTTTACCCTCGACTCAAATGAAAAGAAAAAGGCCCGGCTGATAATATCCTATGATAGATTGGGTTGGACATCATACGACCGCTTGATTAATTAGCGTTGTTTGATTTCAGTATGCGAACCTGCCTTCGGCATTTCTACAAGAGGGTACTGAATATTATCAGAACATTCCATGGCACAAATTCTCCAAAACAAGACCCCACTCGCATGTGCGCAAGGCACAACCTGTAGGTGTCGTCGATGCCATTAGTTGTAGGCTGACATCTCTTTATTTTTTTTTCTCAAAATAAAAACAAAAATCTGCAGACTGACTTGGAGTTGGAGAGACTGACCAAGCCTAGATGAGAATCAGATCAACCGCGCAGCAGCTCTCTGCTGGAGTTGCCAACGCGCCAGCGCCTAATGCTGCTGGATTTGAAGGTCGAATGGGTGGCTCAGGCAGAGTGGGAGAATTGGGAGGGGGACGGACCTCGGAGGCCCTGACGGCGCCGGCGAAGCGCCTGGACGGGAGGCGGCAGTCCTCGCGCGCATGCAGCCTTGCCACCCACTCCCGCTCCGCAGCATCCCCTCCTCCCTCCTCCGACAGCATCCCCTCCTCCCCGAGGGCTCCTCCTCCTCTGTCGGTGCTGCCACTGGGTGGTTCCTATTTGACGCTCGTGTGCATGTTTGAACCGTAGCCACCTCCGTCTTCATCTTCAAGGGCATCACCTGACCGCACACACACACATCACACATACGCATAACACCTCACGAAATCTCGATCGAATCGAACGGGGGTAGAGAAGATTTAGCAACTCACCAGCCCGGGGGCTTGGTCGGGCAGCGCCATGCCAGCTTGGACCCGCGTCGACGACCGCCACGTCGACGACCACCATCCGGATCTAGATCTGAGTCGAGTGGGAGAGAGAGGAGGGAACGAGGATCTGAGGTGGGGAGGGGAGGTGTGGCAAAGGTGGGTGGCGGCGAGGGGAGGTGTGGGTGGCGGCTAGGGCACGGGGCGGCGAAGCGAGAGGTTGAGTGGTTGGAGAGGAAGGAGGAGGCAGCGGGGATGGGGTTGCGGTGGATCTGGCCGGAGGCAGGGGAGGGGGTCGAGGCCGGCGGCGAGCGACTGTGGATGGTGGCGAGGGGAGAGGAGGGATCTGGATCAGGGAACGCTAGTGTCACATCCCTAGTTCTGGCCTGACCTATGCTTGCTTCCATCTGTGCATCATGTTTAAATTTTTGAAACTTGAACTGAGGAATTTTGGAAGCCTCAAAAACTTAAATAAAAGAAGGGCAAAACCCCTAAAATCTCATTCATTGTTCCAAAATGCTCTTCTTAGATGTTTAATATTTTTGGCAAGGGCTTTGATCCAAACCAAAAATATTGAACATTTTTAAGGATTTATTTTTGGGACTTTGAATTTAAATCATTAGCTATTTGAATTGGAATTATATTCATATAATTAGAATATAATTTCAAATACCCCTGAAATATTTTATGAGCTTTTGGAAAAGTCCATCTAAGCAAAATAAAAATATTCAGAGGAGTTTTTGGCATTGTTTGGATTATTTTAAATTCAAAACAGTGGGAAAGATTAAATAAAATAAAACAGAACAGAAATAAAAAAAGAGCAGAAGCCTACCTGGGCCACCTACCTGCAGCCCACCTAGCGCCCCACCTGGCCCAGCAATGCGGCTGAGGCCCAGCCCAGCTCCCCACCGTCTTCAACCTCTGCCAGTAGGCAGAGGCGTGTCGACGCGCCCGCGCGCGAGCGCCACGCCACCAGGCTGCCTACCTGCGTCCGAGAACAGCGCGACGCCGCGAATCCCCTCCTCGGTGTCGTCCCAGTCCGTCCGACTCGCCCACTCGATCCCCTGTTCTCTCCCTCGCCCTCGAGTCCCTTCCTCGAGCGCGACCGAACGTAGCCGTCGCCGCCGCCGACGATCACCGTAGCCATCGTGCACCCTAGGCCTCGCCCCGTGTCCAGCTGCTGAGCGAAGGTCGTCCTCATCCGCGCGCTCAAGATCAGAAGCCCGGGGCGCACTGCATCGCCGTCAGCATCATCGTCTTCCTCGCCGGCAACCATGGATCCCCGCCGTCGATTCGCGCCAAAGAGGGCCTCCCCGAGCCGTCCGAGCTGCTCAACGACTCCGCTGTGAGGACTCCTTCGTTTTCCCCCTCCTCTCCTGCTCGTTCCCGTGCCGTAGCCGCCATCCCCGCAAGCACCGAGCTGCGACCATCGCCATTGCCGGCGAACCTCGCGCCTCGGAGCTCCTCCGCTCACTTTAGTAGCTCCCGCGTGCTCGCCCAGTCCCTAGGATCCCGATGCGCCTCTCTGCTTTCTGGCTAATGCGCTGCAGCCCTCGCGCCCGTGCAGCCGTAGCTCCGGCCGCTGCTGACCTCGTCGCCGCTGTCACTGCAGCCACTGGAGCTCCCACCCGAGTACACCATCGTGCTCAGAACGTCTCCACGAGCCCGTTGCATGCCGCAGCTCGCCCTCCCGTGCCCTCTAGTGGTCGCCCGTGTCTCACCCGAGCTCCGGCGGCCGCAACCGAGCTCGCCCCGTCGACTCCGGCTACCCCAGGCCCGGCTAGCACCACCTAATGACGCGCGCCGGCGAGGGCACTCCGACGCGCCTAGCCGCAGCTCGAATCGTGCCCTGTGGGCGATTCCCGAGCCTCCTCCGCGTCTGGTCGTTGCCGGCGGCTAGACGCCGGTGGATTAGCCCCGGTTGACCAGGGATTTGACCCCCCTGGGTCACTGACGTGTGGGCCCGGCCCCTGCTAACTTTTGGTTAAATTAATAACTAATTTTAGTTAAGCCACTGACTCACTGACATGCGGGCCCCGCCCGGCTAACCAGGTTAGTTAGGGTTAATTTTAATTAGGTTAGTTAGCCAGACACTGACACGCAGGGCCCACAGGTCAGTTTGACCTGGACGGCGCCCGTTGACCTGCTGAGGTCAGCATGAGGTCATGCTGACGCAATAATTCCTTCTGGAATTAAAATAAATTAGGAAATGATTTATAAATTCCAGAAAATTGTATAAACTTCAAAAATTCATAGAAATTCAACCGTAACTCCAAATGAAATAATTTATATATGAAAAATGATCAGAAAAATCCAATCTATCCATCTGTACTATTTTCATGCATGTTAGAACAACTTATAGCTGCTGTTTAGCACAAATCATATAAATGACATTTGAATTTCACATATGGAGTTTGAATTTGAATCTTGGATTCAAACCAACTTCATTTAACCTGTTGCTAGTTGCATTAGACCAAAACACACTCTTATTGCCATGTCATGAGCATGCATCATATTGTGCATTGCATTGATTGTATTTCTTCTCTGTTGCCGGTATCTGTCCCCTCTCGGTAGACGATGTTCCGACGATGTGATCGTTGACACTGATGAAGACTCAATGTTATCTTCAGAAGTGCCAGGCAAGCAAAACCCCCTTGTTCATTCCGATACAATCCCACTCTCTCGCTCCTGCTCTCTTTTACTGCATTAGGACAATAGTGATTCAACTGTTATTTGCTGTGGTAGCTGAACCACTTTATCCTCTGCATGACCTGTCATTGCCACAGTAAATAGATGAAACCCACTAGCATGAGTAGGAGTTGTTTGAGCCCTGATGTGCCTACTCATTTATGCTTGTTTGTCATGCCTGCTACTGCTTAGAGTTGAGTCAGGTCTGATTCATCGGGGATGAATCAGAGGTGTGTGAACATGTCCTACCATTGAGAGCTAAGTGTGTGAACACGATTTGGTAAAGGTAGCGGTGAGAGGCCATGTAGGAGTACATGGTGGGTTGTCTCATTGCAGCCGTCCTCAGGAACTGAGTTCTGTGTTAGTGATCCAAGATCAGTTACTACCACACATTGGGCTCCGGGCGCTCCAAGCTCTCTCGACTTATTAATCAACTTGATCTCTGTCCAGGAGTTGCAACTAGTTTCCGGTGTTTGTAGGTAGTGTTAGTAGTCTACCAAGTGGCACCTGGTACAGGTGGGCTTGGGACAGACTAGGCACAGTGGCCCGGTGTACCAAGTAGCACCCGGATGGTGGGCTTGGGAACCCTGCTCACATCGTTTGGGGCCGTGAGCGACACCCTGGCCGGATCTCCTTGCGGATGGAACCCGAATAGGCGATAAACCTGGACTAGAGACTTGTTCGGTTAGTCAGGTCATGGCCGACTCCCTCGCCCGGCTTCCGCTTGAAGGTTGCGGAGGTACATGACGTCTACAGGGCGATAAGTGGCGAAAGCGTGTGTGAAGAAGTACACCCCTGCAGGGTTATCATTATCTATTCGAATAGCCGGATTCCTCGAATATGGAAACTTGGACCCCTTGCATAGTTCATAGACAAGTGAAAGTGGATACTCTAAAATACGCAAGATAAGCGTGAGTGCTATGGATGGCGTTCTCGTAGGGAGACGGGAGCGGATCCATAGTGGTGTATTGATATGGTGAATATGTGGACTCGTGTGCGCCACCTCAAAAGAGTTGCTTGCAGTCGTAGTTCAGGATAGCCACCGAGTCAAAGCTGGCTTGCTGCAGTTAAACCCCACCACCCCCTTGTTGATACTGATGCATATGTAGATAGATCTGATGTAAGTCTTGCTGGGTACAATTGTACTCACGTTGCTTAATTTATGTTTTTGCAGAGAGACTTCATCTCACTAGTAGTTCCACGTGGACTTCGACGTTTAGCTTGTTACCTCAGCTACGATCTTGTGCCTCGGCAGGATCTGGTAGATAGTCAGGCTTCTCAGCCTTTTTTTTCATTTATAGATGTCTGTACCCAGACACGTTGAGCTTCCACTTGTGTTTTGACTTGTATGCTCTGATTGTTGGGTCATGAGACCCATGATTGTAATATCTCGCTCCTCGGAGCCTATTGAATAAATACTCGAGTTGTAGAGTCATGTTGTGATGCCATGTTGTATTTGCACATATCGAGCATATTGTGTGTATGTTATTGAAATGCTTGGTATGTGTGGGATCTGACAACCTAGTTGTTTATCCTTGGTAGCCTCTCTTACCGGGAAATGTCTCCTAGTGTTTCCACTGAGCCATGGTAGCTTGCTACTGCTCCGGAACAGTTAGGCTGGCCGGCATGTGTCCTTCTTTGTTCCTGTGTCTGTCCCTTCGGGGAAATGTCACGCGATGAATACCGGAGTCCTGTTAGCCCGCTACAGCCCGGTTCACTGGAGTCCTGCTAGCCCAGTGCTACAGCCTGGATTCACTCGCTAATGACCGACACGTTCGATGCTGGGTCATGGATGCCTGTCCCTGTAAGTTTGTGCCACTTTGGGTTTACGACTAGCCATGTCAGCCCGGGCTCCTTATCATATGGATGCTAGCGACACCATCATATATGTGTGCCAAAAGGCGCAAACGGTCCCCGGCAAAGGTAAGGCGACACCCGTGGGAATACCGTGCGTGAGGCCCCAAAGTGATATGAGGTGTTACATGCTAGATCGATGTGGCATTGAGTCGGGGTCCTGACAGCTAGGGTTCGCTGCGCGGGGGAGAGAGAGGAGAGGTGTGCGGGGAGAGAGGAGCTAGTAGTGGGTGGGTGTGCGTCGGTGAGAGGGTGAGGGGGTGTGGGCCGTTGGATATGAGGGTATCCGACGGTCTTTGATGCTTGATCCGCGTGACATGCTCATAGACCAATCAGAACAAACTATAAGCTTTGACGACGTTATGACCATCTAAATTGGTCGTAAGATTAATATAGGCGGCTGCTACCAGTCAGCCAGATGATTTTGTCTACAAAACATCTTCGGTGTGCCAAGAGCTCCAATGCAGCACCACGGTGCCCGGCGAAGCTCCATTGCAGTGTCGGGGAGCTCCAACGCAGCACCACCCCTTCTCTTTTTATGACAATGTTTAAGTACGGTTCCCTCGAATAACTAGATGTAGTTTCATACTAGGTGGCATTTTTGTCGATTCACTAGTAAGCCGGTCAAATTTTAACTACATCTACCTCATATTTTGTTCAAATGATCTCATATTGTGCACAAGGGTGCACATTGGAATGGCAAACAATGTTTCCTAAGGAAGTTTTCATTTTCTTTGGACGAAAATTTCATTTTTCATTTTTTGAGCGCCCAAAATGAGTTTTTTTGGGAAGAACCTACCAAATAATTGTTGCAAAATTGGACCAAATCAATTTTATAAAATACTAGGTCAAAAGTTTTGAACCACCTCTGGAGAAAAAGACAAATTTCCGTCGATTGAGTAGGAAGCGGGTCAATTTGAACTGCAGCTGCCTCATAGTTTGCTCTTTAATTTTTCCAAAAATCATTTCTAGGTACATAAATATCTATTTAATCATAGAAACACCAAAAAAATTCCAAGATTCAACCACTAGCTAGGAACGGTCATTCCCGCCGTTTTGACCGCATTTTGAAACGGGCATAAAAAATTCAAAAAAAAATCAGAAGATTGGAAAACCTTTGCATTGTGTCATTATATGTGACCAAGTTTCCAGGAAAAATAATAAACTTGTAATACGGCAATTCTTTTAAAAAAGTGTTCTCAGAAACGAGCTATCATGCGTGAAGATTCATGGCTTTCAAGCCAAATGATAAATCTTATGGCCATATTTATGGCATAGTTTGTTCAAATGATCTCATATTGTGCACAAGAGTGCATCTTGGAATTCCAAACAATGTTGCCTAGGGGAGTTTTCATTTTCTTTTCACGGAAAATACATTTTCCTTTTTCCGAGTGCCCGAAATGAGTTTTTTTTTTGTGAAGGACCTACCATATATTTGTTGCAAAATTGGACCTAATCAATTTTATAAAATATGAGTCCATACTTAATGCACAATTGACAAAATGGTTGGATGTCAAAAGTTTTGAACCACCTCTGGTGAAAAAGAAAAATTTCCGTCGATTTAGCTGGCAGCGGGTCAAATTTGAACTGCAGCTGCCTCATAGTTTGCTCTTTAATTTTTCCAAAAATCATTTCTAGGTATATAAATATCTACTTAATCATAGAAACACCAAAAAAATTCCAAGATTCAACCACTGGCTAGGAACGGTCATTCCCGCCGTTTTGACCGCATTTTGAAACGGGCATAAAAAATTCAAAAAAAATCAAAAAATTGGAAAACCTCCGCATTGTTTCATCATATGTGGCCAAGTTACCAGAAAAAATTATAAACTTCTAATACGGCAATTATTTAAAAAAAAAGTGTTCTCAGAAATGAGCTATCATGCGGGAAGATTCATGGCTTTCAAGCCAAATGATCACTCTTATGGCCACATTCATGGCATAGTTTGTTCAAATGATCTCATATTGTGCACAAGGGTGCATCTTGGAATTCCAAACAATGTTTCCTAAGGGAGTTTTCACTTTCATTGTACGAAAGAGCCATTTTCCATTTTTGAGTGTCCCAAATGAGTTTTTTTTTGTGAAGAACCTACCAAATAATTTTTGCAAAATTGAACCAAATCATTTTCCTAAAATACTAGGCCATATTTAATGCACAATTGACCAAATGGTTGGGTGTAAAAAGTTTTGATCCACCTCTAGTAAAAAAGACAAATTTCTGCCGATTTAGGTGGAAGCGGGTCAAATTTGAACTGCAGCTACCTTATTGTTTGCTCTTTATTTTTTCCAAAAATAATTTCTAGTTACATAAGTATCTATTTAATTAGAGAAACATCAAAAAAATCCAAGATTCAACCACTAGCTAGGAACGGTCATGCCGGCCATTTTGACAACATTTTCAAACGGGCATAAAAAATTCAAGAAAAAACAAAAAATTGGAAAATCTTCGCATTGTGTCATTATATGTGACCAAGTTTCTAGGAAAAATAATAAACTTGTAATATAACAATTATTTTAAAAAAGTGTTCTCTGAAATGAGCTATCATGCATGAAGATTCATGGCTTTCAAGCCAAATGATCAATCTTATGGCCACATTCATGGCATAGTTTGTTCAAATGATCTCATATTGTGCACATGGGTGCATCTTGGAATTCCAAACAATGTTGCATAAGGGAGTTTTCAATTTCTTTGCACGGTAAATTCATTTTCCATTTTCCGAGTGCCTGAAATGAGTTTTTTTTGTGAAGGACCTACCATATATTTGTTGCAAAATTGGACCTAACCAATTTTATAAAATACTAGGCCATATTTAATTCACAAATGACCAAATGGTTGGGTGTCAAAAGTTTTGATCCACCTCTGGTGAAAACGACAAATTTCCGCCGATTCAGCTGGAAGTGGGTCAAATTTGAACTATAGCCGCCTCATAGTTTGCTATTTATTTTTTTTCCAAAAATCATTTCTAGGTACATAAGTATCTATTTAATAATAGAAACATCAAAAGTTTTCCAAGATTCAACCACTAGCTAGGAACGGTCAAGCCCGCCGTTTTGACCGCATTTTGTAACGGGCATAAAAAATTCAAAAAAAATCAAAAAATTGGAAAACCTTCGCATTGTGTCATTATATGTGACCAAGTTTACAGGAAAAATAGTAAACTTGTAATACTGCAATTATTTTAAAAAAGTGTTCTCAGAAACGAGCTATCATGCGTGAAGATTCATGGCTTTTAAGCCAAATGATCAATCTTATGGCCACATTCATGGCATAGTTTGTTCAAATGATCTCATATTGTGCACAAGGGTGCATCTTGGAATTCCAAACAATGTTGTCTAAGGGAATTTTCAATTTATTTGCACGGAAAATACATTTTCCTTTTTCCGAGTGCCCGAAATGAGTTTTTTTTTGTGAAGGACCTACTATATATTTGTTGCAAAATTGGACCTAACCAATTTTATAAAATACTAGGCCATATTTCATGCATAATTTACAAAATGGTTGGGTGTCAAAAGTTTTGATCCACCTCTGGTGAAAAAGACAAATTTCCGCCGATTTAGTAGGAAGTAGGTCAAATTCGAACTGCAGCTGCCTCATAGTTTGCTTTTTATTTTTTTCCAAAAATCATTTCTAGGTACATAAGTATCTATTTAATAAGAGAAACATCAAAAGTTTTCCAAGATTCAACCACTAGCTAGGAACGGTCAAGCCCGCCGTTTTGACTGCATTTTTAAACGGGCATAAAAAATTCAAAAAAAATCAGAAAATTGGAAAACCTTCGCATCGTGTCATTATATGTGACCAAGTTTCCAGGAAAAATAATAAACTTGTAATACGGCAATTCTTTTAAAAAAGTGTTCTCAGAAACGAGCTATCATGCGTAGATTCATGGCTTTCAAGCCAAATGATCAATCTTATGGCCACATTCATGGCATAGTTTGTTCAAATGATCTCATATTGTGCACAAGGGTGCATCTTGGAATTCCTAACAATGTTGCCTAAGGGAGCTTTCATTTTCTTTTCACGGAAAATACATTTTTCTTTTTCTGAGTGCCTGAAATGAGTTTTTTTTGGGAAGGACCTACCATATATTTGTTGCAAAATTGGACCTAATCAATTTTCTCAAATACCAGTCCATATTTAATGCACAATTGACAAAATGGTTGGGTGTCAAAAGTTTTGATCCACCTCTGGTGAAAAAGACAAATTCCCGTCGATTCAGTTGGAAGCGGGTCAAATTTGAACTGCAGGTGCCTCATAGTTTGCTCTTTATTTTTTCCAAAAATCTTTTCTAGGTAAATAAGTATCTATTTAATCAGAAATACATGGTTTGATGGCGAGACATCGAGGTTTGGACGGTGTCCGAGGGCTCCAACTCTAGAGCGCATAAGCTCGCATGCCCGCCGCGTGGTCACCGCGTGACCGTGGCGTTGCCATGCATTCTGGGCGGCCTAGGCATGTCTAGTGGGTTGGACACTCCCCAGGTAGGCGCTAGGAAGAAAATTATAACATTAGATTCTCATGAGGAGACCGAACTATGCTCAAACATGAATTACCAGCCAAGTGTTTGATTAGCGGTACGGGAAATGCACATGGCCAATGGGCGTGAGTTTTGGCTGAGGATGATCATATACTAAGAAGAATGTCTTCACAAATTTTAGGGAAATCAAGAATATATAAATAACACTTCCTTCACAAAGTGCTGGTCTGAACAGAATAGGAAAATGAATATTGTTGAGTTATTTTTGAACTAGGCAAGGAAGGTTTTTCACATATTTGATGAAGATATGATCCAAACAATTTATGAGAATTTTTTGGGAATTTTTGGAATAACAGAAATATAGGTTGCTTCACAACCTAGGGCAAAAATTGACACATGGACATGACACATAGGCAAAACTGATGAGGTGGCGCCTAGTCATAGCAATAAGTACTAATGCATCCACGTTCACAACCTTATGGCCATTTATATTGGTCGTAATCAGGTAGAAATAAGGTCATGGACCACTCTTGCCTGCTTTTATGACCATTTGGTCTAAGGCAATTCAGGGTTTAAGCCCTTGCAAGCGAAATGGCCGTGGATTTACGACCAATTCAGCTAGGGTCACTAAGAGAAGGTCACTAGTTGACATATTTCTTGTAGTGAGAAGCCACTGGTATGATGCAACTGTCTCGTCTGACACTAGACCGACCCCAAACAAAACTGTGTTGCGGTGATGGTTCAGACCAACAAATGGAACAAACGGAAGCCTGTACTTGTTAGACCGGTATGTACTGTCGAACACCACGACACCACCAAAGGCAACATAGTCAATCCGGGACTGTGAATCAGCCCAGAATATGTTCCTCAAATGGCCTTCTTTGTCTTTTGTGTATTTGAAAAAGAATTCCGGGTCTGCTTTTTTCTGTGCAATCATATAGGTGAGCAAATATCTAGCGTCACTTCCTTCTATCTTGCGCTTCTTCTGGATTGAAACATGGTTGTATAGGTCTCGATCTATAAATCCAAGCTTGTCGGGACCTCCGGCATTCTTCTCCATTACATTCATAATCTGATGTGTTCGAAGTCCACCAATAGCATACTCGATGACATCAGCCTTTTGTGCGTCAGTCATTCTACGATGAGCCGATAAGTAGGGAGTCAGGTCAGCAGGGATAAACAGATGGTTATGCTTGTCCACAAAATTCTTGACGAACCAGAGGCCACTACTATCTTGTAGCTCAACCTGAAAAAGAGCGGGACACCCACACCGAGAAAGACCCCTTGGTGTTCTTTTTCTATCAGCTCTGTTAAAGTGCTTAAGGGCCCGCCATCCTTGTTTGCAGCACTTGTATGTCCTTCTGTATGCATTTTGTTTCGGACCCGGACCCCTGTACTTCAGATCATCCTTTCTAACACCAAACCATTTTTTCTGCATACCCTACGTAGAACATGTAGGCTTCTTCCTCAGTCCTGAAAGTCTTATTCACAATCTCTATGTATTCCATACACTCATTCAGATCTGAACCAGCCATGCCTTTAATATAAATTCATTTACCTTGCATGTGTACATCATCTAGGTCTATGTCATCCTTGCCTGCATCCTCATTATCGTTATCATCCGTGCGCATACCATCCATTCCTTTGCCTTCATTTCGTCTATCACCCATGTCCTTGTCATCCTTGCCTGTATTCCCCAAGTTTTTGCCATCGTTGCCTTTATCATCCATGTCGTTATGCTGCCAACGAAAACAGATAGTCAATGTTACGGATGGATAGCATACATAATAAATATGCAATACTTTGCTTAAATAATTGATTTAATTTTTCATATCGGATTCATGTACCATACTCAGTCCTTCAAAAGTTGTAAGTAAGTATAAAATATTCCCTGACTAAATCCAGAAATATTTAATTGATTGTACTTGTTGTAACTGATGATCTCCTAACTAAATCCAAAGTGCACAAATCTTTCAAGTCCCCTGATTATCTGCAAACTCCATTCAAAATTGTGTCCTAACTGAATCCAAAATTATGACCTAACTAAATCCAAATTATCTCGTCACTAAGTCAAAAATATCTCCAAACTCCATACAAAAATAATTATCTCCTAACTAAATCCAAAATAACTTTCTTTGAATCCAAATCTTCTGACAAATTCTCATGCCTCACAACCCTAACTAAGTGCTTTAATATGTCCTAGCTAAATCCGATTTACACTTCCTTTGAAAAAAATCTTGTCACAACTTTCTGAAACCATAAACCCTAACTAACTACATCAACATGTCCTAGCTAAATCCAACTTACACTCCCTTTCAATAGAAATCTCGTGACAACTATCTGAAACCATAAACCCTAAACCTCACATGACATATCATAAACCCTAATCAAATCCGACCCCTATTGGTACTATAAGCATAAGGGACCAGCAAAGATTTGAGATGGCTAGGCACTTATAGTGAAGATCCGACGTGAAAAGGTTGATGCACGTCGATGAGGACGATGTGGCCTCTCGGGTCGGGGAAGGTGGCGTGCGCTCGGGGAAGGAGGGGAGGCTCGTCGGAAGATCTGGCGCCGCGACCCGAGCGGGGTGACTTTCGATGGAGGGGGGAGGGGGAGTAGGAGCAGGAGGAAGGAGTGACATGGCGAGTGTGATCGGCGGCGACCGAGGGCGCCGAAGGCGATAGGCGGCGATCGAGGGCTCCGAGGTTAGGGCTTGAGAGGAGGAGAGAGGGCGAACCGCTCAAACCAAATTTCAAAAGAGTACGCACGATGATTGGACCTCTATAATGAAGTGTTTTATTAATGCAATTAATTTAATCGAAAAATTTCGGACGAGAATACCCCTAGACTTAATTGGGCCGATTAAAGGTACAAAAAAATTAGGTCGAAAATACCGTTGGACTCAAAAAGGCCCAGTTATTCTAATCCGTTAGATCGCCCATATAATACACGTGATTTGGTGTATTATGATGCACCGTAAAATCTCCCCAATATATTACTGGCAGATAGAGGGCGGGAGAACAAATCGCCATGATCAAACTATCATGGGTTGGGGTTCAGGCTCAGACTGAAAACTGAAGAAAGCGAAAAACTGAAAAACCAAAGAAACTGTAGAAGCACGTGACAGACCGATGCGGCACCTCGGAGCTACGTGTGTTCCGAGGTGTCGCCAAACTGTTTCAGAATCTGTAGCAGCTTGTCGATTTCTTGTCTATCAGGGTTTGAGAAGATGAGTGCGTCGTCAGCATAAAAACTGACGCACAGCTTGAGCTCTCTGCCGGGAAGCGATGCGAGGATGCTCATGTCCGTGATCATGGTGATCAAGGGGTGCAAAGGGTCGATCGCAAGGATGAATAGCAGTAGAGGCAGAGGGTCACCCTATTGCGGGCCACGATGGTGATCCATCTTCGCATCTAGCACGCCGTTGAGCTGGCACGAGGAGGAGGAGGTTGAGTGGAGTGCCGCGATCCAGTCTCGCCACAACATGCTGAACCCTACCTTTGCAGCTGATCTGGCAGGTACTCCAAGGACACCAAATCAAAAGCTTTTTTGATGTCTAACTTGATGAGCAGAGCCAGTTTCTACTTTCGGTGGAGAGATCTGACACAGTTTTGGACATACATAAAATTTTCATGGATGCACTTTGATTTGAGGAAGACACCCTGAGTCGGCAAGATCAGCTTTAGTCGGACTATACTCTACCAGTGAAACAACTCTGTCTTTTTTGGCAATCAGGACGATCATGGCAAAGTTTATAGTGGCCAGATTTCTCTATGCCAGCCTATGAAACTGATCAAACACAAGCATGATGTCCTCCATGATAGTTTCCCAGCAAGAGCAGAAGAAAATCTTGTTGAAACCGTCTGGGCCTGGCGACTTCTATGCCTGCCAGGCAAGCACGGCTAACCATACCTTAGATTTCGTGAAGGGGTTGTCCAGGCCCCCTTCCTCCAGAATTGGTAACCCGGCAAAATCCCAGTTGATTGTGCACCTTCTTTGATTGTGCACCTTCTATGATTGTGCACCTTCTTTTCTTAGATGATCTCATGATATTGTCAAAATGACTATGGATGACCTCCTCTACCTCTGACTCCATGTCCTTTGGCGTCTCCTCCTCATCCTTCAACACCACCTCATCCTACCTCGGTACATCCTCTTGCTCCACAACAATTTGAGCGACGCGATGCTCTTCGGCGCAGTGCATCTCGGTGACGATCTCCACCCGACACTCGGGCGGGGGCATCTTATAATAGGTAATTTTCTTCTGGACCATGGCGACGGCGAGGTCAAAGTCAAAGGTGAAGAAGACGAGGGGAGTCATGGGGGAGGACTACGGAGGAGGGAAATTGGGACGACTATAATTTCCCTTGCTACTCGGCTTAAATACCTGGATTTGTTCCTCGGTCGGCGAGATGAAGTGGTGGCATGAATGCATTCTTAGAAAATCTGGGGAGGAAGCCAGTAGACCGACAGTGTTTTGCATGGGTCTCGCATGTTAGTCTTACGTGACGGATGTGTCGGGCGTCCTCATATCCGCCCCACATATGGGCTAGGTTTTTGGGGTGCTGGACAACACAAACGTTTGGGCTGGATATAAGAGGGGGGGGGGATGGTGACCATTTTGAGACCGGACGGGCGGTGACCGGGCTATCTGCCTGGATGTTTAGGGAGGATTTGAGGGGTCCGGTTGTAGATGCTCCAAGGAGCTACCATGGTTTCTGGTGAAGAGAGATGGAAAATTTGAGGAGAGAGGGTGAATATGACATGCAAACCCATGCAATTAGTGAAAATAGAGAGTGATCCCGAATGGTTCGTTTATTTTCCTAGAGCATCAAACTGGTCTAAATGGGTTTCGGGCTGGGATTAACCAGGATCAGTGAATATAAATTTTTGATTCGAGGGATTGGATGGTTAGGGTTGGATTCCGATGAGCCGTATGAATTCGAGGTTTGAAACAAACTTCACTCTAATCTAGATACTCCACAACGCCCTTATGATTCTCGCGACTGAGCTACCCAACAGGCAGCGGCGGCTGCATCTATAGCATTTCACGTGACGACAAGGATTCAAGAAGAGTGAGCCGGTGACGGCCAATCACCCAACGTTTTCATATGTAGTTACCCAGGTTGTGCCATTGTCGACGGCCAGCCCTCACTGCCCTGTCCCCGAACTCCACACTAAGAGCAGGTCTTCAAGTACATTCAAATGTAGGTGGCTAGTATTTAGGTTCTTACATATATTCTGATGTAAATCCGATATATAAATCCAAGGGATTTTTATTTTTGTGCCCCTTTTTCCTCAGTTCTACTTAGTTTTACCCACCCGTCTTAGTTTTCCTCACTTTTCTCCTTCTCTCTCGAGCCCATCCTCACAAATGCCTAAATGGAGCATGTCCGTCTAGTCAAAGTGTCAAACCTATCGACCATTACTTGGGTTAGTTTCTGACGAGTGGGGCCACATGAAATGCTGATAGGTGGGGTCACTAAAAATGCTGACCGGTCAATGGGTCCCTTGCTAAAAATTAATATACACATCCCCCTCTCTCTTACATGTGGGACCAATTCAACAACTGGAAAAAAATCCCTAGCCCCCTGGTCGCTCCTACTCTCCTTTGCTCTCTCACCGATCTCCCGAGCGCCCAGATAATCTCGTCGTCGCGACGCTTCCCTTGTCATTCCTGAGAAGAATTGACCATGTCAATGTCGTCGTGCGCCCCCTCTTTTCCCCATGCAATGAATCAAGCGTGAGCATCCCAAATTGCCACTGAAGCGTTCTTCTTCCCCAACTCCGGCTGAAGGTCGCCGCCCTTGATTCAGTCATCTCCAGCTATCCCCGAGCTTCACCACACCTTCTGCAAGCACCCTATCATGTGTATGGTCAACCTAGGATCATTTGACCCTTTCCTCCACATCCTGTTGAGCACCGTAGCAGTCCGTTGCGGAGCATCGTCCTTCGTCGCCTAAAGTCATCGCCCACATTTCTCGAAGGACCATTGGTCTTTGTGTTGCCTCCCATCGATGCGGAGTGAGACATCATGTTTATTGAGTATATGTGTTATGTGCATATTGCGTATTGTGCCCGCCTTCTAGTTCGTTGTATAGTTGAGGTCCGTGGCCCACTTTTCTACATCATATATACGTGTCTATGCAGGAAGAATAATACATCGTGCAATTCCCACAACTCACATTGTATCAGTTTCCGGATTCTAACCCTAGCTTCCGCCGCTGCTCGACTCCCACGCGCCGTTGCCGCCGCCGCCGGGCGACTCCTCCGCGCCGCCGCCGCCGCCGCCGCCCATCCGCCGCTGCTGCCCGCGCGCCCATCGCGCCAGCCGCCGCTACCCTCTGCCCATCCCGCGCTACAGCTGATGGAGTCATGTACCTAGGGTAGGGTCACAGACCTGATCTAAGTACCCTGCCCAGGGACATCCTTAGAAGAGATCACCTTCTAGTCGACCTACGAGGGGCTCACTCGACTGACTTGAAGGACTCGACCACGAAGAGTCACTCGACCACCAGAAGGTCAAGAGGCACTCCGCACTGCAACGGTCTGTAATTAAGTAGACTTTATGATAGTAAAGACACTTTATGTGGGGCGTTACCAGTAACGCCCCGGACTTAACGCACCTTAAACCCTCTCCTACGTGGGCTGGCTGGGGTCCTGGCGCACTCTATATAAGCCACCCCCCTCCACAGGTAGAAGGGTTGGGCACCCTGTAACTCATATACACATAATCCACTCGACCGCCTCCGGGCTCCGAGACGTAGGGCTTTTACTTCCTCCGAGAAGGGCCTGAACTCGTACATCTCTTGTGCTTACAAACTCTCCATAGCTAGGACCTTGCCTCTCCATACCTACCCCCACTCTACTGTCAGACTTAGAACCACGACAACAGCCGCTGCTAGCCTTGTCCGATCCAGCAGCCGGCCAAGTAAATTCATGTATACATCATCTACGTGTACGTGTTTGTTGCTTGAGAATCCATCGGGTTTGGTCTAGCTAGCTTTGCACTTCACGTGCACAGCCATCGCTAGCACCGCCCGCTACACCCGTCGTTCGCCAAGCCCCGCTCGCCAGCCCCGCACGCTTCACCAAGTCCTGCTCGTCCGCTGCTGTCGCGCGCTTCATCGCCAGGCCGTCGCGTCACACGCCTTTTGGCTTCTCCGCTGCTGCTCTCCCTGGTCTACGCCTCCATGGCTGCCACTGCCCAGGTCTCCGCCGCGTCACCGTTGCCGGTCTTCGGCGATTCCGCTGCTCAGCCGCCATTGGACTCCTACGGTGCCGCCGTCCCGTCTGCGCCGTACGGCGCTACTCCAGCCACAAGTCAGCAGGGCGTTGTCCTGCTTCCGTATGGAGTCCCGCCTGCAGGCTTCTACGGCGCCGCTCCATATACGCATCACCAGGGTGTCCTGTCTGTGCCCTACGGAGTAGCGCATCCACATCAGGGCCCGGTGGCCGGCTCCTACAGCACCATGCCGGCTAGCCAGTGGCCGGCTCCCTCTGCGCTGCAGCAGTCCTATGGCCACGCTGCCTCGTTGGCCTACGCCTACCCGCCAACCTCGGTGCATGCGTCTCCTTACGGTGCGCCCGCTTCGTATGGAGCGCCTGACGGCGGTGCATCGACGGAGCAGGTGGCTTTGTCCGTGGTGCCGAGTGGTCCTTCACCCACGGTTTATTATGCGGCGCCTCTCGCCCCTCCCGTCGAAAGGCGCCGCGGGGGCCGGCGCGGTGGCAGGCACGGTGGCCAGAAGCTGCAGCAGCAGGACGTCGATGCACCTCGTCAGCAGCAGCAACCACGGCTTCAGGTGCCTTCCCCGTGGGCCTCCGGCTACAACCCATGGACCGGTGTCGTTCCTGCATACACCATGGCGTCTCCGTCCCCCTCGCCGGCCTTGCCGCCAGCGCCCTGGGACGTGGTGCTCTTCACCGTGCTGCCCGCCGCTCCTACGCCGAACAACTCCACTGGAGGTGATGATTGGTACATGGACATCGGGGCTACGGCTCACATGTTTGCTCATCCTGGTAATCTTGCCTCCTTCACTCCCGTCACCACCGACCGCCGCATCATTGTCGGCGACGGTTCCACACTCCCTATCACACATGTCGGGCACACTTCTTTCCCTTCTAATTCCATGCCTATTACTTTGTCTAACATACTTGTGTCACCTCATCTTATTAAGAACCTTATTTCTGTTCGTTGTTTAACACGTGAAAATCCTGTTACTATTGAATTTGACGAGCTTGGGTTTTGTGTCAAGGATGCTCGAACCAGGATGGTACTTCATCGCTGTGACAGCCTCGACGAGCTCTATCCGGTGCATTCGTCGTCCACCTCCACCACCGCACCGGTTGCTCTCTCCGCCGGCGTCGATCTCTGGCACGCTCGTTTGGGTCATCCCAACCCCGTCACACTTCGTCATATTCTTAAGAGTTTCAGTTTCAGTTGTCATAAGATAGATGATCACACCTGTCATGCCTGTCGTGGCGGCGAACATGTTCGCCTCCCGTTTAATAACTCTACCACCATAGCTTCTTTTCCATTTCAATTGATTCATAGCGATGTGTGGACCTCTCCGGTTACTAGTAATTCGGGCTATTTATATTATCTGGTTATCCTTGATGATTATTCTCATTACGTGTGGACTTTTCCTTTGCGCAGAAAATCAGATGCACTCTCCACTTTGGCGGCTTTTTACTCCTATGTCAGCACGCAGTTTGGGCGTCCCATCCTTGCTCTTCAGACTGACAATGGAAAAGAGTTCGACAACCTTGCTTTCCGCACTTTTCTGTCGCACCACGGCACAGTTTTTCGTCTCACATGCCCGTATACTTCCCAGCAGAATGGTCGAGCTGAACGCGTCCTTCGCACTCTGAATGACTGCGTTCACACGCTCCTATTCCATGCTAACGTGCCGCCTCATTTATGGCCGGACACACTCGCTACTGCTTCTCTTCTCCTTAACCTTCGCCCTTGCCGCCCACGGTGGAACTATGCACCTCACCATCTTCTCTTCGGTACGCCCCCATCTTATGATGGCCTGCGTATTTTCGGGTGCCTTTGCTATCCTAGCACTACCGACTCCGCTCCTCACAAACTCGCACCTCGTTCTGTCGCTTGCATCTTCATCGGCTACCCCTCCAACTCCAAGGGTTATCGATGCTATGATCTCGTCTCCCACCGTGTGTTCACTTCCCGACACGTTTACTTTGATGAGTATGTGTTTCCATTTCACCAGGTACCCCGGCTGTTCCTCCCGCCACCGGTGACGCGAGCTCCTCGGCGCCTCTACCAGGGTGCTCGTGCGCCTCTCTTGGCCCGCCCCCTGGCTTTGAGGCACGCCCGCCGCATGTGGCACCTCCTCCAGCCGCGGCCCCCTGGGCGCCCGCGGCCCCCTCGGCACCCTCGGTGCCCTCGGCGCCCGTCGCCCCCTCGTCGCCCCCGGCGCCTGTGGCCGGTCCGGTCACCCGCGCCCGTACGGGCGTTTTTCGCCCGAGCTCGCGCTACGCCTCGGATGACTACGTCCATGCGGTGTCCACCTCTGAGCCGTCGTCGTTGCCGTCCTCCGTTCGAGCCGCTCTTCGTGACCCGCTCTGGATGGCTGCGATGCAAGAGGAGTTTGACGCCCTGTTGCGCAACCGGACGTGGCAGCTTGTTCCCCGAACCCGTCACACCAACGTGATTACCGGGAAGTGGGTCTTTAAACACAAGCTCCGTCCTGATGGTACCCTTGATCGCTACAAAGCGCGCTGGGTCGTTTGTGGCTTTCGACAGCGTGCTGGCATCGACTTCACCGACACCTTCGCTCTGGTCGTCAAGCCCGAGACGATACGCACGGTTCTCCACCTTGCGGTCTCCCGTGCTTGGCCGGTGCACCAGATTGACATCTCCAACGCCTTCCTCCATGGCCACCTCGAGGAGCAGGTCTTCTGCCAGCATCCCATCAGGTTTGTTGACCCGACGCTTCCCGACCACGTGTGCCTGCTTTCGCGGTCCTTGTACGAACTCAAGAAGGCTCCGCGCGCTTGGTACCAGCGCATCACGGCGTTTCTCCACCAGCTTGGGTTCCGCTCTACCCGCTCGGACACCTCGCTCTTCATCTATCATCAGGGCTCTGACACGGCCTACTTGCTGCTCTATGTCGATGACATCATCCTGACGGCATGTACGGCAGGTCTTCTCAGTCAGCTCACGGCTCGTCTTCACGCTGAGTTCAACATTAAGGACTTGGGTCCTTTGCACTACTTCCTCGGTGTCGAGGTGGTGCGCCGTCCGGATGGATTCTTCCTTCATCAGCGGAAGTACGCTCACGAGCTCCTGGAGCACGCCGGCATGCTTAACTGCAAGCTCGCCACTACGCCCGTCGATACGAAGGCCAAGCTTTCTGCCACGGATGGCTCTCCTTCTTCGGATGCTGCTTTTTATCGGTCTGTCGTTGGTGCTCTCCAGTACCTTACTCTGACTCGACCGGAGATCCAGTATGCCATGCAACAGGTGTGTCTTCATATGCATGCTCCTCGAGACATTCACTGGGCTGCCGTCAAGCGGATTCTCCGCTATATCTGTGGCACTATGGATCTTGGTGTCATGCTTCACGCCTCCGCCGACACCGCCCTCACCGCGTACACCGATGCAGACTGGGCGGGCTGCCCTGACACTCGTTGTTCCGCTTCGGGCTACTGTGTCTACCTTGGACCCTCACTTATCTCGTGGTCGTCCAAGCGGCAGCCTACGGTCTCTCGTTCTAGTGCTGAGGCTGAGTATCGTGCGGTGGCCAACGCCGTCGCTGAGTGTTCGTGGCTTCTCCAGCTGCTTCAGGAGCTCTCTTGTCCTGTTGACCGTGCCACGGTGGTCTACCGCGACAATGTCTCGGCGGTCTACCTCTCCGCTAACCCGGTGCATCATCGACGGACCAAGCATATTGAGTTGGATATTCATTTTGTTCGGGAACAGGTGGCCCTTGGCCATATTCGTGTTTTACACGTCCATACTTCCCAACAATTTGCCGATATCATGACCAAGGGCTTGCCTACGGCGTCATTTGAGGAGTTCCAGTCTAGTCTTTGCGTCAGCCGCGGTGCCGCTTCGACTA
>NC_041387.1:590065506-590069215 GCF_002162155.2 Triticum dicoccoides
TTATGTGCATAGTGCGTATTGGGCCCGCCTTCTAGTTCATTGTATAGTTGAGGTCCGTGGCCCACCTTTGTACATCATATGTACGTGCCTATGCACGAAGAGTAATACATCATGCAATTGCCACAACACACAATGTTGAACACGCCACTCCTCAAGATCGTTGCAGCCTCGCTGCACCAGCGTCGTGATTTTTCCGGCAAGTCGTTGGTCCCTGATATCAGCTGACGTTAGCTGACACAAGGGTCCCACTACGGCCGCCATCGCTTGCCCCTTTGTTGTCGATGCCAGGTGGGCCACTCACTTCAGCTCCTTCTCCAAGCCAGCCAGTTAATCAGGTCACAAAACCAGCCATGGAGCACCCCACCGAATCCAGCCAATCAGGTATAGAACCTGTTGGCATAAGCCATGCCATGTGCGGTGGCGACTGGCGTTGGGCGCGCTAGGTGTGTGTCCGTGTATGCGTGGGAGAGGCCGCCCGAGTCGTGTGTGCTGTGACAGTTCGTGCATGCATGTAGCTGGATTAGTGGTCGCAGGTGGTGACCGAGCCACACGGGTCATACGTGCATCTAGTCTAGGTAGTTAGTATATGGATGCATGCATTGGTTAGCGTGTTATACGGCTAGTGGTGGTTGGATTACTACGGCCCTGTTTGGTTCATAAGTCCTACGATTTTTTTTAGTCCCAACTTATAAGTTTCAAGTCCCAAAAAAGTCTCTACCTGTTTGGTTCCTGCGACTTATAAGTTCCTATAAGACCATATTACAATTATAAGACCCTATAAGTTCCTCCTTAAGAGTCTTATTTCATAAGTCCCAAATGCCCACTTTAAGTCCCTATAAGTCCCTCCTGTTTGGTTTAGATGGGACTTACAGGGACTTTTTTAAGTCTCTTGTAACGTCCCAGATACAACTTTCCATATTCGTAACTCCAACTCTTGCCTTTTCCGGAGATGCGATATGATATTTCCTTCGTGGTTGGGTTTTGTCTGTTGTTTTGCATTTTGTTCTTGTTATGCATCTCGTCTCATGTCATCATTCGCATTGCATCGGCATCGTTTTCATAAAACTTGCATCCGTTCGGGTTCTCCCGGTTCTCTCCGTTGTCCGTTCTGAGCACAGACACCCTCGCACGCGCCCGCGGCACCTCCGAAATATTATTTTATAAGTGGCATAAAAATGTTCTCGGAATGGGATGCAACTTGGCGTGCGGTCCTATTATAGTGTAGACAGACCGCCTGTCAAGTTTCATCGCATTCGGAGTCCGTTTGACTGCCCAACCGTTAAACATATAGCGGCACCGTTGCCGGTGTTTTCGCCGGACGTTTCGGTGTCCGGAACAGTTGCCGGGCCTCACTTCTCTTCTCTCCTCTCAGCCGAGGCCTCTCTTCACAGCCCACCTAGACCCCCTATGTCCGGAGCTGCACAATCGCGATCGTACGGCTCGAAAACCCCTCCAAACCCTAATCTTAACCTCCTGCCCTATTTAAACCACCTTCCCCTTCCAATTTTGGCAGCCTCCCCCCTCCTCCTCTTTTTCCGCACCACCCAACCCGCAGCCACCTCCTCCCACCTCGGGGGCCGCGCCGCCGCCTTCCCCCCATCCAGATCCGGCGCGCCCCAGCCTCCCTCCACCACTTGTCAAGCCCCTAGTGGCCAGCCACCGCCACATCGTCGCCTCCAGCCACTCTGGGTTCGCCACATGGCCTCGCCGCGTCCTCCTCGCCGCCGAGGCCCGCGGAAGCCCGCAACCGGCCCGCCCCGGGCCGCATCTGGGCTCGGCGCGCCCACTCCTCCGCAACCGTGCCGTCTCCCCGCTCGACCGAGCGATCCAGATCGGGAGAGGAGCTCCCGATCCAGATCGTGCCTCGCCGCCGCCTCTGGCCGAAGCCATCTCGCCGCCGTCTCGCCGCCCCGGCGGACCCAGGTCGCTGCCGCCCGGTCTCTCTCTCCCTTCCCTTTCTCCTTCCTCCCCTCACCAGCTCTCTCTCCCCCGCAGCTAGCCGCTGCCGCCATGAACGCCTCCACCGAGCTCCGCCGTGGGCATCACCACCTCACCGCCGGCCTCCTTCCGCCAGATCCGGGCAGGGGATGGTCGGATCCATCCATCCCCAACCTCCCGCCGACCCCTACATCGTCGGAACGCTGCCCCGCCACCGGTCTCCACCACGTCGACCTCCTGCCTCGTCCTTGTTCGGGCAGAGGACGAGGGCATCCTCCTCGCGCACGTGGGCCAGCGCGTCGCCCTGCTGGTGTGACACCCCACCTCCAAGGCCCACGTCGCCTTGGCTCGGCCCCGACCGGCCTCAAGGCCCGATGTGAGCAGCTCCCCCACGCCTGGGCCAGATCTCAGATTTAGTAGTTTTTTTTCCGTTCTGCGATTTGCTAATTATCCAGAGTTTGCATATTTACAGATTAACCCTCCATGTTCATGCATATAATAACTCATGAACCGTGCATCGGATTTAAATAATTTATAGATGTAAAATGCTTAGAATTTTGTGTAGATTAATAATATGCTGCTTGCATCCATGTTTAAAATATTTAAAATGTTGTTTGCATTTAATTTGCTCAAATGCCATGCTAAAATGATTTATTTCATAACTAAATAACCGTAGCTCGGAATTTAATAACCTTTATATGTAAATGTGGTGGAAAAATGCCTAGATTAACATGGTGCACTTTATTTTGCTGTTTAACAACATTAAAATTGTGTTTAGGGCAGAACAGTACCGAATCTAAAATATGCACATGGGGATTTTTCCGGAATTGTTGTTTGTTTCCGGCCTCACTTAAACTTGCCTAGATAGGTAGTTTAATTATGTTTCACCTCTTGCCATGTTTAACAACATTTAATATTGTTGTGTACCTAAACGAGAGTGAACTAAATAACTCGGATGTGGTGTTTCGTCAATATGCAACTCGTTGCATATTGAGCTCCACTTAACTTGTATTATTGTTTCTTGCACTTTGCCATGCCATGCCTCATTAAACCGGACATGCATCATACTTGTTTGTGCATCATGCCATGATTATGCTTGTGTGTTTACCATGTTGTTTGTTTCTTTCCGGTGTTGCTTCTTAGTTCCGGTAATGTTGCGATTGTGAGGATTTGTTCGACTACGCTCGTTCATATCCTTCATGGACTCGTTCTTCTTCCTTGCGGGATTTCAGGCAAGATGACCGCTACCCTGGATCTCACTACTATCATTGCTATGCTAGTTGCTTCGTTCTATTGCTATGCTGCGTTACCTATCTTTTGCTCTTCAAGCCTCCCAAATTGCCATGAACCTCTAACCTTTGACACTCTTCCTAGCAAACTGTTGCTTGGCTATGTTACCGCTTTGCTCAGCCCCTCTTATAGCATTGTTAGTTGCAGGTGAAGTTGAAGATTGCTCCATGGTGGACGGGGTTTTGGTTGGGATATCACAATATCTCTTATATTATTAATGCATCTATATATTTGGTAAAGGGTGGAAGGCTCGGCCTTATGCTTGGTGTTTTGTTCCACTCTTGCCGCCCTAGTTTCCGTCATACCGGTGTTATGTTCCTGGATTTTGTGTTCCTTATGCGGTCGGGTGATTTATGGGACCCCCTTGACAGTTCGCTTTGAATAAAACTCCTCCAGCAAGGCCAAACATTGACTTTTACCATTTGCCTCACCACCACCTATATTTCCCTTGGGAGTAATTAACCCAAGGCTCATCTTTATT
>NC_041387.1:590069483-590103218 GCF_002162155.2 Triticum dicoccoides
AGTGCTTGTCTAAGTGTTGGTCCGAACCGGGCAGACTGCAGGGCCACCTCGGGGCAACTCGAGGGTTGGTTTTACTCGTAGGCTGACCTATCCGGTGTTGCCCTGAGAACGAGATATGTGCAGCTCCTATCGGGATTGTCGGCGCATCGGGCGGCTTTGCTGGTCTTGTTTTACCATTGTCAAAATGTCTTGTAAACTGGGATTCCGAGTCTGATCGAGTCTTCCTGGGAGAAGGTATATCCTTCGTTGATCGCGAGAGCTTATCATGGGCTAAGTTGGGACACCCCTGCAGGGTATAATCTTTCGAAAGCCGTGCCTGCGGTTATTGGCAGATGAGAATTTGTTAATGTCTGGTTGTAGATAACTTGACACCAGATTCGAATTAAAACGCATCAACCGCATGTGTAGCCGTGATGGTCTCTTCTCAGCGAAGTTCGAGAAGTGAACACGGTTTATGGGTTATGTTTGACGTAAGTAGGAGTTCAGGATCACTTCTTGATCATTGCTAGCTTCACGACCATTCCTTTTGCTCTCTTCTCGCTCTTATTTGCGTATGTTAGCCACCATATATGCTTAGTCGCTGCTGCAACCTCACCACTTTACCCCTTCCTTTCCTATTAAGCTTTGCTAGTCTTGATACCCATGGTAATGGGATTGCTGAGTCCTCGTGGCTCACAGATTACTACAACAACAGTTGCAGGTACATGTTATGCGATGATCATGACGCGAGAGCGATGCTTGCTTGCGTTGGAGTTCTTCTTCTATTTCTTCTTCGATCAGGGGATAGGTTCCAGGTCGGCAGCCTGGGCTAGCAGGGTGCATGTCGTTTGAGTTTTTGTTTGTGTTTCATCCGTAGTCGGATGGTGCTCTATGTATTGTGGTGTTGTATTCGTGTGGCATTGTATGCCTCTTGTATGTATCCCCATCTATTATGTAATGTTGATGTAATGATATCCACCTTCCAAAAGCGTTTCAATATGCGGGTCTATCCTTGGTAGGACCTTTGAGTTCCTTTTGGATAGGGTCGCATATTGGGCGTGACAAGTTGGTATCAGAGCCTCGACCGACCATAGGAGCCTCCTTGTTTGTTGGTCGTTGTTGAGTCTAGAAGAAAACTATTTTGAGTCTTAGGATTATATATATCGGAGAGTAGGATTCTTTTTACTCCTCGGCCCCTTCGTCGCTCTTGTGAGGTCTCCTGACGTAGATGTTTTGTCTTTCCTCTCCTCAAAATTCACTAAAAAAAATTTAGGATCACGCGGGTATCTTGGAATCGTTACGATGGTTTTGTGACGAGAACATTGTTCTTGGTGCCTCCTGTCTATTATGTGGCATTGACCCGGGGAGTTGAGCTCCGAGGTGTTGTCGTCACAATTTTATCGTTGCAGTTCTGGAATACCTGAGTTTTGCCGACATCAAAAATCTCTTTTATGCAGTTGTTGGTGAGATAACCTCGACGTCACCCAGTACTGGGGAGTTCGGGAGTATTGCCATAACTCGTATAACGGATGCTTTTAGAAGGTTGAGGTACACGATTTCCGGAGTTTTCTTGGTTATGTGTTGACGGATGGATACAGCTGGATGTAGGGATTGTTAGTTTGGGTGAGATATATTGCTTCCCCTGTATCCCCAACACCAGATTGCATAACCAGAAAGTTTTGGGAGTTTTATAGGTGGGAATTCTAGTAGCTCCTAGAATATCTTTCCGACAGATGCATGATATGGGATTGGGTAAATCTCTATCATATGTATTTGTTTCGGCTTATTCTGCAAGCCAAATCCTTTGTTTTGTTTTATTTGTGGTATTTGAGTTGCTTCAAAGTCAAGTGTTGATTCCATACCTTTCAAGCGGTGTTCTCATATTTCTATGGGAGTACTAATCCTTTTGATCATTGAGATTGTCATGTCAATTCTTTCCATCCGGTGCGCTTCTCTTCAAGTGGATCCGATCATTTTCAACATCCGCAAGATCAATTCTAAGTTTTCTCAATGGTATCCATTCCATCTGCCCCAAGTTGCCTTTGTTTTCCCGCCCTCCCACCCTTTTTCTTCAAGGGCCCAGATTTCTTAATCAAGTATCCATTTATTCATGTGAAGTCTCTTCACTCGTTTCAATCAATGTTTTGATCCGGTGATCCCTCGTGAAGATGCTCACGAGCTTCAAGTTCATCAATCTTCATTCTCGTATTCTTTTCCGGTGGATTTAATTCAAGCTTTTGGTGTTCATCATATTCCTTTCCTCGTTTCTAATGCTTTCTCATGCCGATGCACCTCTTAATTGTTCACCTCTCTCTATTCTTATCCAGAGTGCTCAAGATATCTCAAAAGACTTGTGTTTCCATTCTCAATCAGTTTAAGATATTTCGAGGTTGTTATCTCATTCAAGCCATTTAATTCAACCGGTGCAATCTCTCTTCAAAATCGTTCAACGGTGTTTTCTTTTGAGTGGGCCCTAACCCACAGGTCTTTTCCCAGGATCTTACCTGACTCTTCTAATTTTCCCAGAGCTTCTAAAATTCATTTCCAAGTTTGATGTAAGAATGAATTTTCATCAGTCACATGCCTTCTCCAAGGTCGCTTTCAAATTATTTTCATCTTTGGCTCAACCTTTCCTCTTTTAATCCTTCCGGAGTTTCTCAACAATTTGGTGGTGGTTCTCGTCACCATTCTCAACATGTGAAGACCGAAGAAGTGTTTCCTCTAAATCTTGGTCCATTCTCTTGAAGATTCATGGTTCTAGCTTCATGCTATCCTCATAATTGTTTTCATTGTGAGATTTCTATTCTTACCATCCGGAGCATTTCATGAGTTGTTTCCAGTTCTTTCCTCCGAAGGTCATCATGTCTTAATTCTTCATTCGCAACGTGTAGCTATCATTCTCCAAATCTTACCGGTGCATCGCTCAAATATCCTCTAATTAGTTCATGATTCCTTTGTTCTCATGTATCTAAATCCCCTCAAGTATCTTCATTCGTTTTCAAATTCTTCCCGGTGAATTTGCCTTTGCTACTTTCATTTTCTATTCTTACGGTGGTTTGTTCAAAATTTCTCTTCCTTCGTCATCGTATCAATTCATTCATTCATTCGTTGTTTCCAAATCCCACTGGCGGTTCCATCAATACCTTCTCAAGTTTGCGCTACATCTCTCTTAATCCTTTCTACGAGAATAAGTAGTATGCCAAATCCGTTGCTTGTCATCAATTAAATTTGATGAAGGATAAGCATACAATAAATCTTATTCTTATTTCCTCGAGGTGACTCAATTCTTTTTACGGAGATTATTCATGATGAATAAATTCTTGATTACAAGTGATTCATCTTTCTTTCCGGAGTTGGTCATCATATCACATTCTCGGTTTGAGAGGCTTCATCTTTCTTTTTGGAGTTCCAAGCTCTCTCAATTATCTCGTCGCGAAGCTCCATCTAAATCATTGCAAGGGTTCACCTTGTGTTTTCAACCTCTCTTTCTTCCTATCATCCTTTTATTACTGGAGTTCTTCATGGAGGCTCTACATGGTGGTTCATCAAGGATTCTTTTCATTCTTCAAGTGTTCTTCAAGATTTCTCTCGAATCTATGACCCGCCAAGTTATACTCAAAAATAAACATGGTGCCCAACACATGTTTTATTTTGAGGAGTTCAAGTATTCTTCATCTTGCATTTTGAGGTGCAATTCTCCTACCTTATCTTTTGAGATGGTGTTATATCATTCTTGACAGTTTCCCTTCAAGTTTTTTGATTCACAAGTTGTCAAGAATGAGATATTGTGAAACCATCATTTTCTCTTCGATCATGAATTGTTTCAACCCATATTAATCTCTTCGTTGGAGTTATCTTGTGTCATATTTCACCTAAAGCCTTCCCTAAGGAATGTTGCTATTGTGGTGCTTATCAATGATCCAAGTTTTCTCCTATCCTCTCGGCGAAAGCAGTTTTCATCTCTTCGTTGATCTCAAGCAAGCAATTGTTTCAGTTAGTGGCCGGTTGTCACCTCATCATTTTGAGACGTTTGCCATAAGCCCACAACAAGCTTGTGCTTTTCGTTGTTGATTTTGCAACAACTTCGTTCAATTCTTCTTTGCAAGGATGCTTTCCAAGTTAATTTGTGGCATAAGTTGGAATTTTCTTCTCCATTCTGTTATTCCAATGATCTATCTTCTATTCTTTCTTCCGGAGGCATTGTGATGTTGCTCTCTTCACCCATCACCTCGTTTTGTCAAGATCATGTTATTCTCTTGCTAATCCATTTAACCGGAGTGTTGTGTCATCTCTTCAAGTTCTTTCATGTTATCAAGTTTTGCATCTCTTTTCAACCGGAGTGCTGTCCGAACTTGATCTTCCTTATTCCTTGTTTATCTTGTTTCAACCAGAGTGGTTCCAATTCCTTCTTGTCCATTGTACTCATCATTCATAGCTTTGCAACCTCCAAGGTTCACATGGTGTTCCTTGTTTCTATTTTTCTACCGCAGTGCTCTCAATTGTGTTCAACTCTGTTGTGTTCTTTCTTTCAACTTTTCAACCTCTCAAGGTTCGTGGTTTTACTCATTGGTCGAAGAAGCAACTTAGTTTACCTCTTCTCTTCCTCTTCCGTTTCTCTCCGGTGCCATCCTAGATCTCGGGACGAGATCCTGTCGTAGTGGTGGAGTGTTGTAACGCCCCGGATATAACTTTCCATATTCGTAACTCCAACTCTTGCCTTTTCCGAAGATGCGATATGATATTTCCTTCGTGGTTGGGTTTTGTCTGTTCTTTTGCATTTTGTTCTTGTTATGCATCTCGTCTCATGTCATCATTCGCATTGCATCGGCATCATTTTCATAAAACTTGCATCCGTTCGGGTTCTCCCGGTTCTCTCCGTTGTCCGTTCTGAGCAAAGACACACTCGCACGCGCCCGCGGCACCTCCGAAATATTATTTTATAAGTGGCATAAAAATGTTCTCGGAACGGGATGCAACTTGGCGTGCGGTCTTATTATAGTGTAGACAGACCGCCTGTCAAGTTTCGTTGCATTCGGAGTCCGTTTGACTGCCCAACCGTTAAACATATAGCGGCACCGTTGCCGGTGTTTTCGCCGGACGTTTTGGTCTCCGGAACAGTTGCCGGGCCTCACTTCTCTTCTCTCCTCTCAGCCGAGGCCTCTCTTCACAGCCCACCTAGACCCCTATGTCCGGAGTTGCACGATCGCGATCGTACGGCTCGAAAACCCCTCCAAACCCTAATCTTAACCTGCTGCCCTATTTAAACCACCTTCCCCTTCCAATTTTGGCAGCCTTCCCCCCTCCTCCTCTTTTTCCGCACCACCCAACCCGCAGCCACCTCCTCCCACCTCGGGGGCCGCGCCGCCGCCTTCCCCCCTTCCAGATCCGGCACGCCCTAGCCTCCCTCCGCCACTTGTCAAGCCCCTAGTGGCCAGCCACCGCCACATCCTCGCCTCCAGCCACTCTAGGAGCGCCACATGGCCTCGCCGCGTCCTCCCCGCAGCCGAGGCCCGCGGAAGGCCACAACCGGCCCGCCCCGGGCCGCATCTGGGCTCGAGCGCCCACTCCCCCGCAACCGTGCCGTCTCCCCGCTCGCTCGAGCGATCCAGATCGGGAGAGGACCTCCCGATCCAGATCGTGCCTCGCCGCCGCCTCTGGCCGAAGCCATCTCGCCGCCGTCTCGCAGCCCCGGCGGACCCAGGTCGCTGCCGCCCGGTCTCTCTCTCCCTTCCCTTTCTCCTTCCTCCCCTCACCAGCTCTCTCTCCCCCGCAGCTAGCCGCCGCCGCCCTGAACGCCTCCACTGAGCTCTGCCGTGGGCATCACCACCTCACCGCCGACCTTCTTCCGCCAGATCCGGGCAGGGGATGGTCGGATCCATCCATCCCCAACCTCCCGCCGACCCCTACAACGCCGGAGCGCTGCCCCGCCGCCGGTCTCCACCACGTCGACCTCCTGCCTCGTCCTCGTTTGGGCAGAGGACGAGGGCATCCTCCTCGCGCATGTGGGCCAGCGCGTCGCCCTGCTGGTGGGTCACCCCACCTCCAAGGCCCACGTCGCCTCGGCCCAGCCCCGACCGGCCTCAAGGCCCGATGTGAGCAGCTCCCCCACGCCTGGGCCAGATCTCAGATTCGGCCCAGAGTAGTTTTTTTTTCGTTCTGCGATTTGCTAATTATCCAGAGTTTGCATATTTACAGATTAACCCTCCATGTTCATGCATATAATAACTCATGAACCGTGCATCGGATTTAAATAATTTATATATGTAAAATGCTTAGAATTTTGTGTAGATTAATAATATGCTGCTTGCATCCATGTTTAAAATGTTGTTTGCATTTAATTTGCTCAAATGCCATGCTAAAATGATTTATTTCATAACTAAATAACCGTAGCTCGGAATTTAATAAACTTTATATGTAAATGGGGTGGCAAAATGCCTAGATTAACATGGTGCACTTTATTTTGCTGTTTAACAACATTAAAATTGTGTTTAGGGCAGAACAGTACCGAATCTAAAATATGCACATGGGGATTTTTCCGGAATTGTTGTTTGTTGTTTCCGGCCTCACTTAAACTTGCCTAGATAGGTAGTTTAATTATGTTTCACCTCTTGCCATGTTTAACAACATTTAATATTGTTGTGTATCTAAACGAGAGCGAACTAAATAACTCGGATGTGGTGTTTCGTCAATATGCAACTCGTTGCATATTGAGCTCCACTTAACTTGTATTATTGTTTGTTGCACTTTGCCATGCCATGCCTCATTAAACCGGACATGCATCATATTTGTTTGTCCATCATGCCATGATTATGCTTGTGTGTTTACCATGTTGTTTGTTTCTTTCCGGTGTTGATTCTTAGTTCCGGTAATGTTGCGATTGTGAGGATTTGTTCGACTACGCCCGTTCATCTCCATCATGGACTCGTTTCTTCTTCCTAGCGGGATTTCAGGCAAGATGACCGCTACCCTGGATCTCACTACTATCATTGCTATGCTAGTTGCTTCGTTCTATCGCTATGCTGCATTACCTATCTTTTGCTCTTGAAGCCTCCCAAATTGCCATGAACCTCTAACCTTTGACACTCTTCCTAGCAAACCGTTGCTTGGCTATGTTACCGCTTTGCTCAGCACCTCTTATAGCGTTGTTAGGTGCAGGTGAAGTTGAAGATTGCTCCATGGTGGACAAGGTTTTGGTTGGGATATCACAATATCTCTTATATTATTAATGCATCTATATATTTGGTAAAGGGTGGAAGGCTCGGCCTTATGCCTGGTGTTTTGTTCCACTCTTGCCGCCCTAGTTTCCGTCATACCGGTGTTATGTTCCCGGATTTTGCATTCCTTACGTGGTCGGGTGATTTATGGGACCCCCTTGACAGTTCGCTTTGAATAAAACTCCTCCAGCAAGGCCCAACATTGACTTTTACCATTTGCCTCACCACCACCTATATTTCCCTTGGGAGTAATTAACCCAAGGGTCATCTTTATTTTAGCCCCCCCGGGCCAGTGCTTGTCTAAGTGTTGGTCCAAATCGGGTAGACTGCGGGGCCACCTCGGGGCAACTCGAGGGTTGGTTTTACTCGTAGGCTGACCTATCCGGTGTTGCCCTGAGAACGAGATATGTGCAGCTTCTATCGGGATTGTCGGCGCATCGGGCGGCTTTGCTGGTCTTGTTTTACCATTGTCGAAATGTCTTGTAAACCGGGATTCCGAGTCTGACCGGGTCTTCCTGGGAGAAGATATATCCTTCGTTGATCGCGAGAGCTTATCATGGGCTAACTTGGGACACCCCTGCAGGGTATAATCTTTCGAAAGCCGTGCCTGCGGTTATTGGAAGATGAGAATTTGTTAATGTCTGGTTGTAGATAACTTGACACCAGATTCGAATTAAAACGCATCAACCGCGTGTGTAGTCGTGATGGTCTCTTCTCGGCGGAGTCTGGGAAGTGAACAAGGTTTATGGGTTATGTTTGACGTAAGTAGGAGTTCAGGATCACTTCTTGATCATTGCTAGCTTCACGACCGTTCCTTTTGCTCTCTTCTCGCTCTTATTTGCGTATGTTAGCCACCATATATGCTTAGTCGCTGCTGCAACCTCACCACTTTACCCCTTCCTTTCCTATTAAGCTTTGCTAGTCTTGATACCCATGGTAATGGGATTGCTGAGTCCTCGTGGCTCACAGATTACTACAACAACAGTTGCAGGTACAGGTTATGCGATGATCATGACGCGAGAGCGATGCTTGCTTGCGTTGGAGTTCTTCTTCTGTTTCTTCTTCGATCAGGGGATAGGTTCCAAGTCGGCAGCCTGGGCTAGTAGGGTGGATGTCGTTTGAGTTTCTGTTTGTGTTTCATCCATAGTCGGATGGTGCTCTATGTATTGTGATGTTGTATTCGTGTGGCATTGTATGCCTCTTGTATGTATCCCCATCTATTATGTAATGTTGATGTAATGATATCCATCTTGCAAAAGCGTTTCAATATGCAGGTCTATCCTTGATGGGACCTTCGAGTTCCTTTTGGATAGGGTCGCATATTGGGCGTGACATCTCTAGACCAATAAGTCCCTGGAAACAAACACCGTCTACGTGTGTGTCGTGGGGTTAGTGGCTGGTGTGATGGCCGGGTCGTGTGTGTGCATCCGGGTATAAAAAGCCCTCCCATGTATTGATTGAGGTGCGCCGATTTGTTGCCGCGCCACGGTGACGGTATGTGCCGAACCGAGGGGAAGGGGCCTAAGGAAGATGTAGTCTTCATCGGGACCGTGGTATGCGCCTGGTTGATGTGAGAGTTCTTCCGGGGTTGTGCTGCGTGTGTGTACCTTCATGTATGTGTGTTTGAGTAGTTGAGTTGAATAGAAGCCAACATACAGGCCGTTCGGCGGCCGGGGCGTTCGTCGCCGGAAAATTCTGTTCATCTTCTTCTACCTTCGTCCGGCGGTCGTCGTCGGAGGGCGGTTCGGCGTATGTCGCCGGTGGGTTTGTCCCAACATTTGGTATCATGAGCTTCGTTGTCTTGGGCGTCGTTCTCCTTGCCGGAGGAGTGCCGGCAGTGGCGGAGTTCGCCGGCGGCTGCGCGGTGCTCCGGGCCGTGTGTCGGCCTATGGAGGTGCGCGGCGCTGCGACAGCGCGGCGAGGAGGCCGCGGAGGTCCTGCTTGGTGGCGCAGAGGCCGCGAAGGCGCGGCGGCTTTGTGTAGCACGGCGTCAGCCGCCCGAGCGCGTCGGCGTCGACGACGTGTGTTGCAGGCAGTGAAGGGAATTGGCGTGCATCGCCGGACACGAAGAAGAAGATGCAGCAGGGTTCACGTCCGAGAGGCTGTAGCGGCGGCCATGGTGGCAACGACGACGGGAGCTGCAGCGAGGACAACAACGACGATGTCATGGCTTAGGAGGTGAGTGTTGGCATAAGCCATGCCATGTGCGGTGGTGACTGGCGTTGGGCGCGCCAAGTGTGTGTCCGTGTATGCGTGGGAGAGGCCGCCCGAGTCGTGTGTGCTGTGACAGTTCGTGCATGCATGTAGCTGGATTAGTGGTCGCAGGTGGTGACCGAGCCACACGGGTCATACGTGCATCTAGTCTAGGTAGTTAGTATATGGATGCATGCATGGGTGGTTAGCGTGTTAGCCGGCCAGTGGTGGTTGGATTACTACATGTGTGTCGTGGGGTTAGTGGCCGGTGCGATGGCCGGGTCGTGTGTGCGCGTCCGGGTATAAAAAGGCCTCCCATGTATTGATGGAGGTGCGCCGGTTTGTTGCCGCGCCACGGTGACGGTATGTGCCGAGCCGAGGGGGAGAGGCCTAAGGAAGATGTAGTCTCCATCGGGACCATGGTATGCGCCTGGTCGATGTGAGAGTTCTTTTGGGGTTGTGCTGCGTGTGTGCGTGTGTACCTCCATGTATGTGTGTTTGAGTAGTTGAGTTGAATAGAACCCAACATACATGTCGTTCGGTGGCCGGGGCGTTCGTCGTTGGAAAATTTTGTTCATCTTCTTCTACCTTCGTCCGGCGGTTGTCGCCGGAGGGCGGTTCGACGTATGTCGCCGGTGGGTTTGTCCCAACAGAACCAACCTCTCGTGGATCAGACATGCGTAACCCTAGCGTCTGATCCAAACTGTCCACACATAGCGATCTAATGACATGAAAGGGTGCGGGGTTTCGGGGGGGTGGGGGTTGAGGGGTTTTGAGAGGGTTTCAAGGGTTAAGGTTGAGCATAAGTAATTAAAAAATACAAAAATATGAAACATGTGCATCATCGTTTTTATGTGACTAAGTTGCTAGGAAAAATAAGGAACTTGGTATACGGATATTTTCATGAAAATCCCTTTAAAGAACTTAGCTATCATGAATGAGGTTGCAGTGTTTTCAAGGGATATGAGCTAGGGTTTAGGGTTAAGCATGACATAGTTTGTCCAAGTGATCCCATATTGGGCATGAACCCTATATTTGCACACTTTATGCCAAGATTTTTTTCGCTCATTTAGAGAAGGTCGGAAAAAAACTTGCATATAATTGATGTTGTTTACCCTAGCTTTGGAGCTCATTTTTCATGACTATGAGTTTTACTTTCACAAAAGTGCTCGGATTGATCACCTCAAGTGCATGATATTTGAAAAAGCATCGGAACATCAATACACATCAAAGTATAAATTTGAATTTTGGCTCAAATTTGAATAGTGTGTACCAATATACATCAGAGTACAAATAGCATTACATCACACAAGTTTCAATACCACAAACCAAGAACAAGTTTGGACAAAAAGACGGGAATACATAGTGTGTACCAATACACATCAAAGTACAAATAACATTACATCACACAAGTTGATCCCCATGTTTGTGCCAAATATGGTCACCTTATTATGAAATATTTTGAAAACTCCCTTGTTCGTAGGAAAAATTATAAACTTGAAATACCATAAAATAAAATAAATCCTTCACAAAATTGCCAAATTTGAACTTGTGCACTATTTATAGAGATTGTGCCAAATCCTTCACTATTTCTAGGGATTTCTATGAAGCAAGTAGCAGAAATATAATGAAATTGGCAAAAGTACATTTTTGCGTCTTATTTGTGCTATTTGCTTCACCAAAAAAAACTTTATTGGAAGTTGAAAAATGATTTTTATTGTAACAAATTTGGAAACTCCCTCTTTTGAAAGCTATCTTTTTAGTGTTCATTCTTAAATACAATTCTCTGAAAATTGTGAGCAATTTTTATTAAATTAGTAAGGTAAATAGGGATTTATAGACATTTTTTGCTAGAGTTGGACCAAGAGGGAATTTGATTAGGAATTTCTAAAGAAGTCCTGTATATATCAAATATAGATTTAAATCAAAGATACATAGAAAAACTTCATGTATAATTATGAAAATTGGATATTAAATAGGTCTGGAGATCTGATGAATTTATGAACTTGAATCAACTCAACTAGATTTAAAATGGATGTTCTATGAATTTATAAAATTGACTAGAATTGCAAAAAGGTATTCGACACTGTTCAGGCGGGCTAAACAGATCGACCCAATTACTTAAAACACCAATCGGGCGCGCTTAAGGAGATACGCACACATGTCACACTGGCTCGACCCAGCTTTGTCTCTACGGGCTGGGATGCGACGTCAATGGCACACTTTTGAGGTGGTCCCACTCGTTAGGATGTCATCCAAGTAACAGTAAATGGGCTTTTATCCAACGGAATGCATCGTTTGGGCATTTGCGAGGCCGGGGCCTAGTAAAGAGGGGAAAAGTGAGGAACGTGAAGGTGGCAGAGCAAAACTAAGTAGAACTAAAGAATCAGGGGCACCAAAATAGAAAGCCCTAAATCCTATGAACGTGCTCCTCGATGATCACGTAGACACTTCTGAAATTGCTCATGGTCGTATGTTAATACTATTTGAGTCTATTTTAGTTACGATTTATCTTAAATTTATAATAGTGAGACTCAACTGCCTCCTACTCCTCCAAAACAAAACCTAGGGTTCCTGCCTCTCGCCGGCACCACCGCAGGTCCGCCTCGCCTCCGGTGGTCCTAGGCAGGGCCGGCCCTGAGGGGGGGCAGGGGGGGCGGCCGCCTCGGGCCCCCAACATCGAGGGGCTCCCTCTCAAGTAAAGTAGCCCAGGGATTCTCCCCAAAAAAAGAAGCGACTAGGACTGGGTCGTAGCATGGCTTCAGGCCTTTTGCATGTTCAGCTTCATATGGCCCAAGTGGATTGCTGGGCTAGGTAGTCATGCATGTACGCATTATTTCTCGGAAACAAAAACGCACGCACTATGGCTGATCGATTAAATCAGATCAGATCAGATCAGCTCGAAGAGGGGCAATGTATCACGCACGGCGTTGGCGATCGAGGGAACGAATTCCGCTTCAGGCCGAACGCCCTTGCCATCACCTGATCGCCGTCTAGTCTCGCCTCTCGCGACCTTCATGCGCAGCAGTAGCCAAGAGACGAGAGCGGAGAAGGCCTGCTTAGACTGGATCAGAATCTATCAGTTGATTTTTAAATCCGTGTTCTACAGCTCTAAGGTAGCCTCTCTGGTATTCCCTAGTTCCTAAATTTGTTGTTTGTTAATTGAAGTCGATGCCCAGAATTGTTTTTCACAATCCAATCATTGGATAGGATTAGTGTGTTGAAAACTGCACTATCTGTGCTTCATTTAAAGATGAGACAAAAATTAATTTTGTAATTGTTGTGGATTGCATTCCAATCGAACCCAATTTGCTCAGTTTGGATTAATGGTTGCTGAGGTATCACCAGAATGGTGCTGCTGTACAAGTATTTTCAAAGTTGAGCAGATATTGTTTTTGCGACTTTTAACAAATTTCTATTCGCAAGAACTAGTCTATATTCGGATATGACCAGTTTCTTATTACAACATGCATGAAAGACGTAGATAACTTCATGTTGAATATCCTGATTTGCTTATTTTCTTCATTTTGTAAAATGGATCATGATTTGTAGCCTAGAAATTCATATATGAGGTGCTTTGGAGTTCAAATTAAATGGAGAATCCAAGCTATGCTTGTATACTTACCTAATAATAATTAATGGGCTAGCTCTAGGAGATATTTATACATATACTATTAGGTATTAGGATGTTCAAGAGCCAAGAACAATACATAAAAATTTTATGTTTATATTAAAGGGGCCTCGGATTTTACTTTCGCCCCGGGCCCCCGAATTGTCAGGACCGGCCCTGGTCCTAGGGCCATGGGGGACGCGGTGGATCCTGACAAGGGCCGGCGGAAGGGCTCCGTTTTTAGTCGCTTCTTTCAGTTGGGTTTGTGTCCTGTTCAGGAAGACGAAACAGTGGCGGCTCCCTAAAGATGAAATAAAGGTCTCCCCGCCTAGTCCCTGTTCCGACGGTGCGTCTAGCATCGTTGGTGGGCGTGTGAAGGCGTGTTTTCGGCGAATCTACCTTTGGTGGATTTGCTTGGATCTCATCGTTGTTTGTCCACGTTTGTGTGTCTCCGGTTTGGATCCTTCTGATCTACATTATTTTTCATCGGCGGCGGTTGCTGTTCTGGTGTGTTGGTCCTATGCGGCCTTAGCACGACGACTTACCGACTATCTACTACAATAAGTTGTGCCCAACTCCGGCAACGGAGTGGTGATGACGGCGGCGTGCCTTCGGCTCGCTTCAATGCTTATAGTCGTCGCTAGGTGGTCTAGGATCTGGTTGTAATTTTTATTATTTCCGGTGTTCGTCGTACTGCCATGATTGATGATGAATAGATCAGAAGTTTTCTTGCAAAATAGATAAATAATATTCCCTCCGTAAACTAATATAAAAGCGTTTAGATCACTGCTCGCTTAGGTCGGCTAACGAGGAGTAATAGTGAGACTCAAGCTTCCATAGCGATTCGGTACCCTTAGGCATCCTATTGGATCTTCAATGCTCCAGATTTAGGTTTGTGAACCACCATCACCCCAACGCTTATTTGGCCCTCGTTCACCTCGTTAGCCGACCTAAGCAGGTCGGATGAACGTCAAAAGGCGAAATCACGGAGAGCACTCCAACTCCCCTAGGTTGCGACAAGTGGCACGAGATCACTCCAACTTCCCCAGCTTGCGTCAAGTGAGGTGCTGTATGAGTGCCACTTGTCGCAACCTGGGAGTTTTCCCTTTTTTTCGTAGATCAGATTATTTAAAACATTTTATCTTTTAAACCATGCGTCCAAATCTCCAACCGTTTTCGCCGTTGAATTTCTCGCGTCGAGATCTTTAAAACTAGATCCCATGTTGATAGGTTTTGACGAACTTTTTTTTCATGAAAAAACCGGACGAAAAAACCCGATGAAAAAACCGAACCGGGAACACATTTTTTTTCCTTTTCGAAAGAGGCACGCCCATGCCTCTGACGAAATCACAACCTTGCCTCTCGCGGAAGAAAAACCGTGCCTCTCGCGAAATAAAAAAAACAGAAAACATGTTTTCCCTTTCCGAAAGAGGCACGCCCGTGCCTCTCGCGAAGCACAACCGTGCCTCTCGCGGAAGCAAAACTGTGCCTCTCGCGAAAGAAAAAAACCCAGAAAACACGTTTTTCCCTTTCCAAGAGAGGCAGGCCCGTGCCTCTCGCGAAAGCACAACCGTGCCTCTCGCGGAAGCAAAACCGTGCCTCTCGCGAAAGAAAAAAAAACAGAAAACATGTTTTTTTTTCGTTTCCAAGAGGCACGGCCGTGCTTCTCGCGAAAGCAGAACCGTGCCTCTCGCGAAAACAAAACCGTGCCTCTCGCGAAAAAAATACGTTTTTTTGCGCAAAAATATTATTTTTTTTCCAAAATTATTTTTTGTCGAAAAGCTAGGGAAGACCGGTGGAAAACCAAAACATAAAAAAACCGGGAGAAAAACCGTTTAAAAAGCCGAAAGGAGCGCCCAGAGCGTGACACGTGGCGAATGGCTGAGAGCGCGCCAAATGACGCTGATCGTTACGAGGCTCCCAAAGAAGCGCTCATTAATTAGTTGCTCCCGTCCAAGGTACGCTGCTCCGAACACTTACGTCAATGTCAATGGTTTTTGCTAGTCAACGCCCATGTGAACGCTCGGTTTGGCCGGCCCATTAAGCATCCTTCGACCGCTCACTCGCTTGATCACTAACCAGCTCGCTCGCTCGTTTGATCGCTGGACCGGCTCGCTCGCTCGCTTGATCTGTAGACAAATTTGCTTGCTCACTTTCTATTGGTTCGGAGAAACCAGTGATATTCTTTGGGGGGAAAACCAAGTCCCGGTTTTTATGGGCTAAAAAACATAAATTAAAAAAATGTTTGTTGATTTGAAAAAAGTTCATCATGGTGAAAGAGTTCACAAATTTGAAAAATAATTTCGTGGATATGAAAATAGTTTGTGAATTTCGACAAAAGTTCATGAATTTTGGAAATGTCCATGAGTTTTTAAGAATTATTTGTTTTTTTTAATTTTTTCAAGAATTTAGAAAAATCTTTCCGAATTCAAAGAAGTTCATGAATTTGAAAATACTTCTGAATTTGAAAAAGGTCCAGGAATTAAAATAAAAATGAAAATGATAATAAAAACAATCTGAAATAAAAAAAGGAAAATAGGAAAAAACAGGAAAAAATACTAAAAGAGACTAAATAGAAAAAAGAAGAAGAAAACCAAAAAAACACAGGCACAATCTTCTAGAATGTTCACAAAACCTTTTTTTTAGAAACACCGGTAATTTTATGCATACTCATAACAATTAAAGGTACACTGATTTGGATCTAAGATCCAAGAAAATACAAAGTAACTCCGATGACTAAGTGTTACAATGACACCTCTTGAAAACACCTTCTTCAAGGTAACAATCTTTGCTCGAAGAAATACTTCAAAGACTTCGATAAAGATACTGCAATTGGACTGAAGCAACAATTTTGTCACTCTTTTACCTACACGAACATTACCAATAATAATTTTTAAAGGTGCCACTGTTTCGGGCGTTTTCTCATGAACCGGGCTGCTGTGGGCCGAGTGGCTGCCGAAGAGCTATGATCGGGCTGCTGATCGTTGATCTTTCTTTTTAGCCACCGATGTAGAAGAACACAAATGTTGCATGTGACCAACGTGCCTAAAAGAACGTCTTTCAAAAATATGTCGTTCAAGGACCTGTAATAATAGGCTGTTCAAAAAAGGACATGAAATAGTGTTGTGGAGGGAGAGACCCGTGTGTTGTAGCAGAGTGAAACTCGGGCCTGTGTGCTGGACCTTGTAGCAATGATTTGGCTTTGGATATCATTTAGCTCTGTTTCCAAGTTACAAATAAAACATCCCAAAAAAACTTGTGGCTAACAAGAACTTGTTTAAACTCGTAAATGTGTGCATACTACAATGCAAGTTGATATTAGACATTGATTGCATGTACTCCTCCGTCCCAAAATAAGCGTCTTAACTTTTACTAGTTCTAATATAAATTTATACTAAACTCAAGACTAGGGCTGGAAAAAAAGCTCGAAGCTCGCGAGCTAAATGAGTAGCTCGTGACTCGGCTCGAATCGACTCGAACTCGAAGAATAACGAGTCGAGTCGAGCTTTAGTTTAAGATCGTTTATAGACCAAGTTGAACGAGCCAATCTCACGAGTACTCGTGTAACTCGTTAGGCTCGATACAAAAAATCAGCCACTCCCAATACAAAAAAAATCAGCCACTCAGCACTCTATGTCTCAGGCGCACAACACAAGGCCTAGCCGTTGAAGGCCCAATCGCCTAGGAGACTCATGCGTTACAAGGAAACTATTATTGTTTAATGATATATATGTTTAATATATACATAATCATTTTTATAATATATGAGGGTTTTATGATCATATCTTTAACGAGCTTAACAAGCTAAACGAGCCAGCTCGTGAGTTATACAAGTCGAGCCAATCTTGAATTTGAGCTCGTTATAATAACGAGTCGAGTCGAGCTAACTCGTTAACGAAACGAGCTCTAGCGAGTCGAGCCGAGTTGGCTTGACTCGGCTCGAATTCCAGCCCTACTCAACACACTTATTTTGGGACGGACGGAGTATATTTTAGCTAGTAGTAGATATTATTTGCGTGTTAATTATGTAATTACCTAACAAAGATATTTGGTATGGTGCAAATTGCATGCATTAGGGCGGATATTATTTGGTATGGTGCTAATTGCATGCATTACTATTATTTACGCATTAATTATGTGATTGCCACCGACGTCGATAATTTGTATGATATTAATTAAATGTTAGGGCATCTCCAAGGCGGACCCGTAAACCTCATGTAACCATTCAGACCGTGCTTTCCGGACCGCGGAAGCCGTCCAACGCCATCCTTTATCGGTCCGCGGGACGGTCCAGAAGCGATTATCCGGCAAAACGGAGACAAAAGTGTGGGAGGTTTACGAGAGTCCGTACACGCGAACCCAAAACCCTTTCCTGACCCCGCGACTTCATCCTTCCTATTTTCTCTCCTTCCTCCTTTCTCTTTTGCTGTCACCGCCGCTCCACTACCCCGACCACCACGCCACACCCCTGTTGAAAATCTGCGTCTGCATCAATAAATTCGGCGCCTAATTATATTTCTTTACGGAGGGAGTACCTTATTAGAAATCATACATGTTGTGCCGCTTATTCGAATATATTACCAAATGTTCTACTTAGACAATTTTTTTTGCACAATGACATTCCAATGCTTTTTTTTTTTTGACAAAAATGACATTCCAATCCTTATTTATATGTCGGTGTCACATGTGTTGATTTTGCAACGTATACATAACATTACCCATTAGGATTGAGCCTCTATCTTTACTGTAAGCCCTACGATATTTGACAATCCATCGCACACCATTGGATAGTTTGTTTTTTTCAAAGGGCATCCGATGCTATGTAGTTCAAAGCTTATTTCTAGTTACTCGCAAGACTCCGACAGAGTATATCATGTGGAATTTCTTGTTCTTATGGTTAGGATGAACCGTTGCAACCTCTCGCAATAAATAATTGTGCAAAAAAATTTATGATCATCACAATAATATTAGGTCTTGGGACCATGACTTATTACATAATCAGTTTATCCACTCTACATAAAGCAGGGGACTCACATAGACACATGCATATTGGATACTACATTATGGAAGGCGTGCATGCATCCCTAACCGATCACACCCTTAGCTGCACCTGGGGCTCTACACGAAGTTGCTAACCTGAAAGGACTGCTCGAACGTGGCTGCATGCTCACTGCCAGTAAACCTGAGCTTGTCACCGACGCATTGAACCGTTTGAAATGCAAGAAAATCCCATTTCACCTGTATCCTCACGCCGCCCAGTTGGGTTATGGATCCGGGCCGGATAACCCCACTGACTATGATGTCAAACCGAATCGTGTGTTGTCCGCCTGCAACCGTCACGTTGAAGTCGCACGAGGCGGGGAGGGTCACCTCAACGGCGCCCCCATGGTTCACGTACGACTTCACGCCCAGAGCCAGGAGAGCCTGCGGGAAGTTGTTTTTCACCAAAGGTTGTACGCTGTGTCGCAGGTGGCCGCTTGGAGGATGGAAGCCATGAAGACGACGATGAGGAGATGCTGGATGGCCATGGCTAACTGTTGCTGCTTACAAATTGTATCAATATAGGAAGAAGAGGAATGGGGAAGTACGTCTAGACTGAGGCACTGGCCGCGTATTATATATGCTGCCCAACGAAATCAAAGACAATCGTATTTTAATTGCATTTATTTTGTTTCCAATTAGCATTCCATCAATCAGCTCACCAAATATGCTAAATATATCGTCCAATTAAACTGTACTTAATTTTGGCCTAGTCAAACATTTCATAGTTTGCCAAATTAAAAACCTTTCCTAAATCTGCATAATCAATACGTACCATAATATGAGATTGAAAACATATCCTATCTCTATTCCTAATGAAGCAGTTGGTAGTCTCGCTTCTAGGTTTTTTTTCGTCCCACCTACCATGGTTTTTTTCAACCGGTTTTTTTCATCACACCATCCCCACCCCTATCCCACCCCATTCACCGCACGCAGTCAGGTTCCGTTCCCCCCCTTACGTCCCCTATTCATGCATGACAATCAATTCTTTCCAAACGCAATCATGCATGACAATCAATTCTTTCCAAACGCAATCAATTAACTTAAGGTAACCAGACACAATCAATTCAATAAAACAGAGCGATATCTCGGGCGATTTTCTTGCTCTCGATATATAATGGTGCTAGCCAATCTGTTAACAAATCAGAAGGAAACAATCACGTGTATGTAGGGAAGATAATCGTGGAGATTGCAGGGCAGTTAAGGCCGTGCGTCACATGCAGGAAGGATTTCCCGAGTTCAGCGAAAGAGAAGGAAATCTGAGTTGGTGAATAGTCTCCATGGTTTATTTTCGTCTGGCTTTTTTTCATCTGGTTTTTCTTCGTCCCACCTCCTACCACCACCCTCTCACCGGTTTTCCTCTTTTCTCGTCTAACCGGCAACATCCAATGTATTTATGGTAATCAATCACGATTAATCCACGTATGGTAAGGCTATAAACTCAGAAATCTCAAATATGATTATTATAGTAATAAATCAATCCAGGTATGGTAAGGTCATAACTCAGGAAATTTCGAATATGGTAATTATATGGTAATAAATCAATCCAGGTATGGTAAGGCTATAAATATAAAGGAAAACTATTCCTGTGAGACGTCTGATACATGGCTTTCGTCAGACCAGCATCTCACCAATCGTTTTGGAGCCATGCATCCAACAACGCCTGGTTGTACTATATAACCCCTCCGAATCATCCTCACATCCACCATCAAACCCTAATCAACTACCTCACCACCCTCTTTGCCACACCTGCCATCTGGATCCTCCTCGCTTCAACCTCGCTCTTATCGCACCACCGCATCTACGTTCGACCAGCAAGTCCTCCGGCAAGAACGCACACACCATGTCGCCTTGATGGCTAAGCATGTGCATGTGTGCTTCATGCCCCCACAACGCTCCTTGTGATCCGTTCGTCGCGCTGCATCCCCAGTCTGGCCGGTGTGGCACTGTAATTTCGCCGGTGTGCAGACCTTCATTTCCTCTGCTACTCCTCGTCAGACATTTTGTAGTTGCTGCTTGAAGTGGTATGGTCGTGCTTTGCTCGTTGAAGCCTGTAATTGGGGCTGCATACTATAGACTCATGAGGTCCCTTTTCAATGTGGCTGCGTGGTAGCGATGCTCTCATGCGTGCTACGTCGGCTGTGCTCCAGCGGTCTTGCATTTGGCCGGGTTGAAGGATACCATATGTGTAGTAGCCACACGTGATTCAGATTTTGTTCACATTGGAAGTAAAAGTGGTTGTTGTTGGAAACAAATTTCCACTCTTTTGGAAGCATAATTTTCTTCGGTCAAAATGTATATGTAAAATTATTGGTATACTTTCTACCTGCAATTCAATTACCTATCAATGGTGTATCCAACATTGCTCTATTTTTCTTCCTACACATAAGAAAAATGCTTCTGTAATGTATGATGCAACTTCCACCAAATCGAGATGCTTCTACACCATTGAACAGAGTTTCGGTTACCATTTTTGTTCCGAAGCATCAAATGGTGAGCCATGAAGCTTTATTAAACATGTAAGGAAGCATGTGTCGTTTTGTGTTTTTCATATCAAAGCATCAATGAAAGGGCAATGAAGCAACTAAATGCCACATGGAAGGATCGCCACATGGAATTTGTTAACAGCTTATGGTAATATTATTAGTGGCATCTGCATATTTTCAATACGTATTTGAGAACCTATTTGATGTTTCCTGATTTCTATCGCATGAAAAATGCTTCCTTTGAAACAACCGGGGAGCGATTTGTTACCAGAAATAATGCTTCCATTGAAACAACCGGGGAGCGATTTGTTATCAGAAATAATGCTTCCATTGAAACAACCGAGGAGCGATTTGTTACTAGAAATAAAACGTGATTTATAGGATTTATTATATCCTACTAGAAATCAGGGATCAGTTTCCTAAAATGTTGGATGCGTCAACATTTGTAACTGTGCCCCTGATTAAGGAACATACTAATGCCCAAGCCACGTTTACAAGCCCATCACACGTATCGACATGAAATCCATCGTACAAGGAATCAGATTCCTAGCGCTTCATCTTAAACAAACTTAAATTATCCCAAAGGCCGGCCAGATTAGCGTACACAGAAAAATCAACACCCTATGATCTGTCATCCAATTTTTCCTCCACGGTCGGCCATCCTATTCAAGGCCCCTGATGCAATGTTCTGCCAGCAATCCATGCGCACGTCCTACCTAGCGATTGAACGGGATCAAAATCTCCCTAGCCAAACACCGGTTGCCACTGCACTTACATACTCCGCCCACGATGCCGTCCCACCAGCGGCGGTGACGCTAGCGATTGTACCGAGACGTCGTGGGAGATGGAGCTCCAGGCCATCAAGGACTCCTACACTGGCGTGTCCAAGCCGCCTCCACGACGGAGCCAAACCGCCGTACCTATTCAGACTCAAGAACATGGTGCGCCTCGCCGGTATGGATCATCTCGCCTCCCACTTGCCAAGTTATAGCAGCCCTCTTCTTTTCCCTTTCCCAAGAACACATCGATGCACTTTTAACCTCTATATCCATCTACCTGATGTACTTGTGTGTCGCTCGCCGGGAAACAAACTACTTGGTGAATCCCTGATGCAAACAATTTTATTCAGTGCTAACTAGGAGCTATTGTCTACATGTGCATCAGGTAATACAAGTAGTTGTACGGGGTTCATAAAGGAATCGAGCTTCTCATCTTTGACGATTAACGGATGAGGCACAGGGTACACATGACGGATCTACGAACTACAGCTGACAACACATGGACGGCCAAAGGCTGTTGCATCCGCCGACCAACCACTACCCTTAATCAAGCACAAGGTACCTAGAACAACTCCCAAACACTCAATTCTGTGTAAGATTTTCAGTAGAAGCCTGTTGCAAAGTCAGGAATTTAGTTTATTTAATTATTAGTCAATGTTTCCCACAAAAAAATTCAGATTTTTTTATTTTTTATCATTTTCTAAATTTTACTATTCATGCTGAGATCATATGAGGTCAAACTAAGATGGGGGCTTTTGAACACTTTTTTCATGAATGCAAATGACATGCACATATAGGTGATGTTGTTCTGAACATTTTGATATCTTATTTGTATTTGTTGGAGTTAGTATGAATTCGTTATGAAATTTTCAAAGTGTCGGTCAAACGGTGAAAGGGCAAAAGTATAAGAGGATGGAACGAGCTGGACAGAAACGAGGGTTTTTTGAATTTTGGGGCAAATCAAATAGGTGTGACACAACTAAGGGCTCAAATGTAGTTGTCCCTAAAAAATATATATTAGACAAAATTAATGTTGAATACTAGAATATATATGCCCCTTTAGTAATGCACGGGCAACACACAACAAAGGTGAGGTGGGCGTCACCCGTTTCTAAAAGAAAGGGCTCCAGCTAGCGAGAAATATCCCGCTGCAGCCGGAAGCCGTGCGGGAAAGATAGGGTCCGACAGAAAAAGGAGAAGGGTGTGTCATGGGATAGGTTTTTGTGTTCAGCCTGCGTATTGGAGATATATAGCATGGCCCATAGTCCGGACAATCACATTTCTCCCCAAATATGATCTGGATTGGGGGATCTCCGACTGTCTAGATGGTTAAATTTCGAGGAGCCTCAAACACGCCATAATGTATGAGGGAGAAATAAGCTTCAACCTTAGAGGTGACCTTAATCATTTGTTTGATTCATTTATGTATGCATTATAGCCCGTAGCAACGCACGGGCGTTCTACTAGTATACATCAATAGTTCACATCCTCATTATTTTTATTATCTTATAACACATGCACATATGCTGATATGCAACATCATCAATCCACCACAACATGTATGAAATTATTTTATTATTATTAATTAATCCTCACCGATTCTTTTTATTTGTTTTGATTGAATACAGTACAGACGCAAGCTCTCATATACATGTGCATACACTCACCCCTATGAACGCACACACTCACACCCTACCCCTATGAGCACCTCCGAAAGACTGAGCCGGCATATCATCTTAAAATTTATGAAGGCACCATAGGCACCTTGTCGTCGACGGGAAAGTTTCTCCCACCGAATGTGCATCGCCGGGAATCCACAGTCCCTTTAACCATTCAACCACAGGTTGGTTCGACTAATTTCTTTTTATTTCAACATACACACATAAGCCATGCACATATGCCACCTTATCGAAGGCCCACCCAACATGCATGGGGAAAAATCCATTATATTATTTTACTACCTATATTCAACAAATATTTTCAACTATACAATATATAATATGTATTCTAAGTTTTCTCATATACTATTAATTCAAATGTTTCTTACAATCAAATCTTATTGAAATATATTGCAACATATTCTCGCAGCAACGCATGGGGTATCATCTAGTTTCACTAGTATACATAATCGAGCATTGAGGTGGTTCTTGTACACAGACGACCAGCGGCTGTTTTCAGTTCCGCCTCAAAGCCTATGTCGCTAATACTCTGCACGGAGTCGGCTGTTGTGGAAACTACCTCCAATATCGTCGACAACACATGCGGTTTTGTCCTGCTTCCAATACCCTTCTTGCCACAGGCAATTTTGTACGAATAACCGCCTTCATTTTATATGTTAGGGATATAAATGTTGTCTTTTAGGTACTCGCTCTACTAATCATAGTCAGATGAAACACTCCTCGATTTTCGTATTACTTAACCTGTCACGTGATAAAATTGAAAGTAATTGTTCAAATAATCATAGTCATACATAATTCATTTCCACAAAGCTTAGCATCTCTTCTCTTAAATTTTTCTTGTGCAATGCAACTAAAATAAAAAACAACTGCAAGCAAAAATAATAATTTAGATCTTGTTGGGTTATATTTGACATAATTATGTTCGGGGGTCAACACATAGGTATAAAATCTAGAAGGAAGAGAGACAAAGATTCAGACCTCAGATAACGCTAATTCACCTTAATTTTTCACATTAAAGGTGTAACTGCTTTGACAAGCATGAGTTAAAGAATTTTGTTTATGCTTCACCAAAACAAAAATTCAAAGCTAGCGATGCCTATGATACAAGTAAAGGCTACCAGTTTGTCATTGGTCTAAAACAAAAACTTAACTATACTCCCTCCTTTCTGGTTTACTTGGCCAATCTTAGAGATCTCGTCAACTAAAAATCGTCATATAAGCATAAAATCGCTTACCCTAGAGGAAACAACTATCCATAGAAAAATATATAATCTGTGGCGAAAGATTGGGAGCTCACCGTGCCGGAGATTCGGAGGCCTCGGTGGAGGTCAGTGGCGGTGACGATCCAATGCAGCCCTCGTGGTGCCATCGCGCAGCCGCCGATGGATGGATGACACTGCGGATGGAAAGAGCTTCAACTGTGGCGCTGCGGACGTCTGGATTTACCACCGCGACACGAACGAGCGGATCACCACGTTGTCGTGGACTAGGGTGGAAGGGCCAAAGGCTATCAAAGGCAGGAAAGGGGATCCTAGTAAATTTGTGCTACAAGTTGTTCTGGCCTACACCGTGAACTGTGTTTCTTTAACTAAGTTCCTCAAGTAGCTTACTTCAGTAATTATGTTATGGAAAAATTCTGGTGCAACTTATACAATGGACAACGCAAGGTGCCTTGGGCCAGCTAGGAGAAGCTCTCGGTGCCATGGAAAAGTTGAGGTGTTGGCTTCAGGGATATGGAGGCTTTCAAGTAAACATTTTGGCTCGTAAGGTTGGCGAATCCTAAATGAGTATGTTTTTTTGTAGGACGAGCTACACGGTATCCTATATCCTCACCGTCCAAACTGGACCAGGTGCGTATGGATGTGTGCAAAGATTCGTTCTCGATGCAGGCTGTTTTGAGCCATGCAGTGTCATTAGCAGCTGGTACAGCTTTCTAGGCACGCATGACAGTGTAGTGGGGCAGTAGGGTATAGGTCCTAGGTTCCTAGGAGTTTGTCCGCATGGCGCACAGTACTAGTCACCATTGCTTGTCCAGAAGAATCTGCATGTGCTACAATTTCTTGAATGTATTTTTTATATGCATGGCTACACGGTGCGTTGTGTGATGGCATTGGGTTTCCATATTTCTTAGTTTTCAATTTATCTTACTGCGAGTGCAAGATGTCGGCCAGGCTACATGAATTTCTTTCTTAAGAGTTAAGAGAGAGAGGTGAAGACGGAATGAGAATGCTTGTGTTTTCATGTAAGAATGTTGTTAAATTAAAAAAGAGAAAACATGAGGAGAAAGTGAGACTGTTGTGCATGCATGTCAGGAGACTTTAATGCATGAGAGAGAGACGGGGAAGAGAGATGTGCAGCGAGTTCTTTGTCCTTTGTTCGCATGCGGACATGATAAAGAAAGAGCCTACTGCTACTACAGCTAATCACCTTGGGTTGCTTTCAAAAAAGTCTGTCACAAGCACCAATCTTAAAGGCATTGAATGAGCTGGATAGAGGGTACCGTGTAGCTTGAGCTATGCTAGAACTTTGCGATCCTAAATTGTCCTGAGTCACTCTGTGAAAGTTTTAAGAGCCTGCTATTTCAGGCACACTAATTTGCTGATTGCTTTTAGTTCCCCTCGTCATGGTTCCTGACATGGCGCGTATTTTACATGAAAGGAAGTTGCTCAAACAGGGAATCATCTGAAGAATCATCAATGAAGAAAAGGTCGATATCTAGCAAGATGATTTGTTACGTTGGAATAGTTGTAGGCACCCTTTGGGAAGGCAAAAGGAAACTAACATTTGTTTTTTTAGATAAAAGGCGATAGCCCGACTTTATAAATAAAGCCACCAGGCAGAGTCACAGCCAACCACGAAACCACAGAAGTTTAACAAAGCCGAAAAAGAAGTGCAGATACAAGGCATCCAGCCTAAATGGCACGCAGGCCTCCAAACCAACAGCCAAAACACTAAGGAAGATCCCGCCTAGAATGCCGCAACAGGGTGGACGCCGTAGATTTCATTCTGGATAGCATATCATCGAAAGCCTCTAGATCCCCATCCTTAATCAATGATCTCCACTGCTGCAAAAAGATAGTGGCTTTAAATAAGCAGTTGTCTGGGTTAGTTGGAAAAATATGTTCAATAGTGAATTTGTTCCTAGTAGTCCAGAGCGCTCAACAAATCGCAGCCCAGCTCACCATGAAAACCCTCTTAGAACGGCCTACTAGGGAATCGATGCACTCCTCAAATCACCAAAGGAGGAAGGGTTCCAATTAACCCCAAGCCAAAGTCTAATGCAACTCCAAATGAATTTAGCCAAAGAGCACTGGAAAAATCAGTATTTTCAAGGGCACCGCAAAGCTGACATGAGTCTGAGCCCGGACCATTCCTCTTTTTAATCTGATCAGCCGCAGGAAGTTTACGACGGTGAGCTTGCCAAAGGAAGATCTTGATCTTGGAAGGGATGCGGGCAGACCAAATGTACTTAAACTTATCCGTGCGGGTACCAACGATAAGTTTTAAATACGCCGACTTTACCAAAAAACGCCCCGAAGAGGAGTGAGGCCAAACCACGGAGTCCTCTTCCTCCGAGAGCAGGGGAAGCAGGCAATAAGTCGATGCCAATCTTCCAACTCTACTGGAGAAAGAGAGCGCCGGAAATCTAGAACCCAACCCTGAGCCGAGAGCTCAAAGATAGAGATCTCGGGATCAGCACAGAACGAGAACAGAGTCGGGTGGGCCACCGCCAACGTGGTGTCCCCAACCCACCAGTCTAACCAAAAACGCGTGGACTTACCGTTACGGACAACGAACTTCACAAGGGACTGGAACGCCGACCTAGTGCTAACCAGCTGGCGCCAGAATTGAGAGCCACCACAGGCGGTAGCGAACATAGGGCTGGAAGAAGGGAAATATTTCGCTTTTAGGAGATTAAGCCAAGCGGGACGTTCGTCGAGGAACATAATCTTCCACCACCATTTTAGCAGCAGGCATTTATTCATGATTTTGGTGTTAATGATGCCAAGACCCCCATGCTCTTAGGTCTACAAATGAGATCCTATATTTGCGTTTATTATCTGAGGAATTCCAGAAGAAAGCACCCCTGTGCTTATCGAAGCCCGAGTGCGTCCCTTCGGACAGCAGGTAGAAACCCATAAGGAACATCGGGAGCGAGGAGAGGCAGGAGTTGGTGAGGGCAACCTTGCCCGCCTGGGTATTGTATCAGCCTCGCCACGACAGAACTCTATTGCTAACTTTAGTCACAACCGGGGCAAAATCTTTAGCCAACAACTTAAGAGGGGAGATGGGCAGGCCCAAATATTTCAGAGGGAAAGACCCGAGAGAACAGTTCAGAAGGTGTGCCACCCGCTGCGCCTCCACATCAGATACCCCAGTCACAATAGCCTCGCTCTTAGAGAAGTTGATTTTAAGGCCCGACAAAGCTTCAAAGCATAGAAGAATAAATTTCAGATTTGAGATGGAATGATCATTAAGCTCCACCAAAATGATGGTGTCGTCCGCATATTGTAAGTGAGAAATGCCATTAGGAATGAGATGAGAACTAACAGGCGAAATATGTCCAGCAGCCGCTGCACGAGCCAGAATGCGGGAGAGAGCATCAGCCACAAAGTTGAAAAGCAGGGGAGACGCCGGATCCCCTTGTCTCAAACCCCTACCATTCGTAAAGAAATTACTGGTCTGCCCGTTAACAGCCACCGCCGTATGACCCCCAGAGACAAGTTGCATCAGATGGTGGACCACCGAGCCATCGAAACCCTTGGCCAACAACACTTGGCGAAGGAAGCTCCAACTCACCGAATCATAAGCCTTTTCAAAATCGAGCTTGAGAACCAGAGCCTTGGTGTTCTTGCTGCGAAGGTCATGGATAATTTCGTGGAGGCACAGCACCCCGTCCAGTATGTATCTTCCCTTAATGAACACGGATTGGAAAGGGCTAATGAACTGATGAGCGATCGGGGAAAGTTTAACAGCCATACCCTTGGCTGGGATCTTAGCAAAGTTGTTAATGAGAGCAATAGGCCTGAATAGGGAAATTAAGTCAGCGCCTTTGACTTTAGGGATGAGGGTAAGGACTGCGTAGTTCAGTCTCGAGATGTCTACAGTCCCCAACCAAAAGCCTTGAGTAATAGCCATGATTAGGCCTTTTAATTGAGGCCAGAATCACCGGAAGAAAGGGATGGAGAATCCATCAGGGCCAGACGCTGCATTATAATTGGCAGAACGAATCGTCTCGAAAATTTCGTCCTCCGAAGGGGGAATTAGAAGGCTTCCATTATCAGCGCTCGAAAGTTGATCACGCGGGGACCAAAAGGACGCAGCCAACTTAAAGCCTAGCTCAGGTTTAGCCGCTAGAAGGGTAGAGAAGAAGGAGACCACATGCCGCAAAATCACCGGTGGATCAGAAGTCCTGACCCCATCAATAACAAGGCTATCAATAAAGCACCTACGCCGTCTACCATTGGCAATAGCAAAGAAATACACCGTGGGCAAGTCCCCCTTGAGGGTCCAGTTGATAGTACCGCATTGTTTCCAGTAAATCTCCTCCTGCCAATGAATGGCCAACAACGCCTTTTCTAGACCATATCTGGAATGCCATTCATCCGGGGACAACCCAACTAAATCCGCACGTTCGTCCAGAACCCCAATCTGAGCCACCAGCCTTGCTTTGTTGCACCTTGACTCAGCATAGTGATTTTTGGACCAGCCTTTAAGGAATCTACGCAGAAAATAAGAGCATTGATGCCAGTCATCCATCGGGCCAAAAGACTGACGGTTCGAAGAAAGGAAGGACAAAAATTTTTGAGCCACCAAACCATTGAAGCCCTCTACTTGAAGCCAGGAAGCATCAAAATGAAACCTCGATAAACCCATAGGGCATAAACCATCATCTAGAATCAGAGGTGTGTGATCAGAGCAACACAGGCAAGGGCCTTAAGACTAGCATTAGGAAAGAGAGGGTCCCATCTCGGGCAAACAAAAACTCTGTCAAGAACTGAGCGAATGGGGGGGGGGGGGTTGATGATTAGACCACGTGTACCGGGCTCCGACCCTAGGTATCTCGAATAGCCATATCCCTAATGAAGGCATTGAATGCATCAGCCAAGGGCCACGAGAAGTTAGGAGAGCTCTTGTCAGAGGGACATCGAAGCAGATTAAAATCACCCCCAATCAACAGAGGGAGCTGGCAAGATTCAATCTTAATACTAAGCTCATCCAAAAAAGCATACGACATAGCGTGGTCAGCCGGACCATAAACCACTAAAATTTCCACCAAGGAGTTGAGAGATCGAATGGAGACCACCGTGCTAGCCCAAAAAATGCCATGGTCGAAAGCCACGAAATCAAAAGTATCTTTTTTGGTACCAAGTAAAAGCCCGCCTGAGTGACCAGCCGAGGCCACATAATTCCAATGGAATCTTTCTATCCCAGCAATAGCCGATAATTCACTAGCAGAAAAGGAAGATTTAAAAGTCTCGACAAGGCCAATAAAATCTACATTCTCAGATCGAACTAGGTCCTTAAGTTGGTCTCTGCGCCCCCTAGCACAGAAACCTCTAATGTTCCAGAAAAATGCCTTCATTTATATGACAAGTTTTTGATACGGAGACTCGACCTGCTCGGGGCTACGCAGGATTTTGATCGTTTCCCTACCCCGCGTTTAGAGACCTTCGGGGGAGCATGACTCCTATCATCTCCCCCCTAGTCCCCACCAGCCACCACCAGTGGGGCGCCCGATCCCTCCCTGTCCTCCTTTGCTTTCGCAATATCTGCCTGAGCGATATCGTTCGCCCTAATGATACCAAGAATAGAAGAAGGAGAACCCAAACTAGAATCTAAACAAATACCCACATCGTTTAAAATATTAAGCAAGTGATCATCCGATTGAGAAGGGAGAACTAAACAAACAGGAGAGGGAATCGGGGGGGGAGGGGAAGGGAGGAAAGGACGAACCTCCAGAGGGCAGATCCCGAGCCGCCGCACGCCGAGCAGCCCGATCGACCACCCGCTCACCACTGTTGGAGACACGGCCACTCTTGCGAGCCGTGGACACAGGCGACCGCATAGGAATGGGCCGCGCGCGACTGGGAGAAGCCGCAGCAGAAGACGGACCCGAGGCCATACCCAAATCAGCCTCCAGCCGTCGTCAGAACCCAGCCGCAGACTGCCTAGAGTCACCAGAGGCACGACTCTTGGCGGAGAACTTCTTGACCGAGGATTTCTTCTTCTTTTTGAGCGCCGCAGGACCCGCCGGGGGAAGATCTTCAATGCCTGACAGGAAGGGAGAGGCAGGCGAGTAGGGAGGTTGGAGCACATCACCGAGAATGCCGTGCCCTTGGTCCCACCAGCAGCCGCCTCCTCCCCACCCAGATCCGGCGCCGAGCCCTGGACCCCCTTGCCAGCCGGCGCGCTCTCCTTGAGCATGATCTGATCTTCAGGAGAGAGGCCATCCCACTCCGACTGGGTGAACAGCGGATCAGACCCGCGCATGGAGTCATCGGGGCAGCCATCCCCCTCCTTGCTCTTGTCGCCATTGTCAGAGGCCGGAGGCGGGGGAGGAGGAGGAGGCGACACCGGGCCTGAGGCCCCCTCCACCCTCACATGGAGCCGGAAGCCACCAGCCGCAGGGAAGACATCGAGGGAGCCATGAATGCATAGGGGGGCGACGCACCAGACCCAGAGCCGGGCCGGCCCCAGGATCGCCAAAGAATCTTGGTCAACATCAATGGGTTTGCCAATAAGAACTCCGAAGGCCATCAGGAAAGCCGTGGTACGCATGCTCGGAGGGACATCTTCTACCAGCACCCACACATCAGACAAGGAAGAGATAGACTTGGATCCATTAGAGGCCGCTTTTACCGAGACCACGAGTTGATTCAGAGGCAAAGTGAAGCTAGAGCAAGAAGATATCATCCGGAGGCTCTCTTTAGAGGGGAAAGTCGCTGCAAACTCGAATTCAGAGAGTTGGCGGATCTGCCAATCCCATCCACCCTCGTCCCATAACTTAAGCTCATCGAGAAGGATCTGAGGAGAGATGCGTTTATCCTGGACGGAGATAATGCCAACATTGGACAGGGAAGGGATAGGGGCAGCCTCAGGGATCTCCCTATCAAGAGCGAAGAACGAGCATCCAGGAAGACCGGTGCCATAATGAACAAACGAAGGAGGCTTGACGCGATTCTGACAGTCCACCGTAAGGTGGCCGTCTTCCCGGCAGATGAGGCAGAAGGGAGGGTTTTCACACCGCGATTGGAAGTGGCCAGGTCGATGACATGCAAAGCAAGTGAGGATGGGGTTGGAGACTTGGGATTGGGGAGGGATGAGACCATGAGGAGGAGGAGGGAGGATGCCATCCCCAGCCGCAGCAGGCCTAGAGCCGGAGCCCCGCCCCGCCACGGGGCCGACGAGACGCCGAGACGGAGCCCCCGCCGCGCCTCTGGGGAAGAAGCGGGATGACCCGCCCCCAGCCTGAGCCCGCACCGGAGCGCCGCCCCGGGAAGCAGCACCCAGCGGAGGGGGTGCCAGAGCGGGCCCCGACGAACCCTCCCGACTGGTCGCCGCCGCCACCTCCCAGGGATCGGCTGCCGCCGAAGGAGCACCAGAGGCAGGGAGAGGGGGCGCCGACGGACCCGACCCGGAAGCATGAGGAGACACACCAACGGACACCGCCGCCGACCCCGCCTCCGGAGCGATCGAGGCCTAAAGCTTCGCGCGGAGAGCCGCCTCATACTCCAGATCCGCATCCACATGGCCAGATCCCCCATGGCCCCACTTCTGCCCAGAGATCGCCTCACTTGAGGATGCACGAGAGCGGTCCATCGCCGCCACCACAACAAAGGGGAGGGAAAGGGGAGGAGGGGGAGTAGATCTGCCGAAGCGCCGGATTGGGAAACGGTGGCGAAGCAGATCTGAAGAGGAGGCAGGAAACCCTAGGAATGTGGGAGCCGCACCTCTCCGCACCCATAAGTACCCCGACCGAGCCAGGCCCGAACCGGTACACGGCCTAACAGAAGAGGTGGGCTGGACCTGGGCCGCCCGCAGCCCAGGGTCCACATAAGGAAGAGGGGGGAATTCAGAAAGAGACGCCAGGGCCAAGGCCAAAACTGGCCCACTAGGCCCAGCAGCACCCACCGGGGCCCGCACCATAGGAAGGGGCAACAGCGCCGCCCCCGCAACCAGATCTAGGGTTGGGACCGGTGCCGGCGCCGCCATTGTAGCGGAGGACGAACTCGCAGGCGCGCCAGCTCGCGAACCCACCGGGGAGGGCGAGGCCGACACCGGCGAAGACCGCAGCGAATCCAAACACGGGGACCAGCACGAAGCATGATGCCGCCCGCGCGAGACGTGGCGCCACCCGTCCAGCTCCACTGAAGGCCGGACTGGCCGCCCCAGCCCACCGGGCGCAAACTTGCGCCGGCGAGCGGCCGCCGCAGCCACGGGGGGAGAGCACGTCGGGGACGAGCGCGGTGGGGGAGAGGAAGCCTCAGAATCCGAGTCGGAGCCGTCCGAATCTAGAGCCCAGAACTTGTTAGTCCGAAGAGGGGCGATGAGAATAGAGCGAGGAGTCGAGGCCAGAGAGCAAGAGGGTGATGCGCGGGGAGCCGGAGCGAAGCCCGGAGGAGAGCGCGGAGGCGATGGGGAGGAGGAGGATGCACGAGGCCGGGGCGCCGCCGGAGCTTCGCCAGTCACCGGAGACGCCGCGAGGGGGAGGGGAGGGGGAGGGGAGGGAGGAGCCATCCTATGTCTTCAATTCTCCCGCATCACCCTGTGCCCGCTCTTCTCCACGCATGGGAGCCACTTGATCCACGCAAGCACCTCTCGGAGGATGAATTTGATGGCTTATTGAGTTTAAGACACCCCTCACCAAACTAACATTTGTTAAGTGTCTGATCTTCTATTCACGGGCAATAAACGGTGGAACGAGAACCTTATGTACAAGTATTTGATATCCTTTGTACCCAATATGTATCTTAGCAAATTTTTGGCTATGACCACAACTTTGATTTTCATTTGGTTGGTTGCAACTGTTTGGCATGCCGATGGCTCCTTCCCAACTTTACTTCATTTTAGTCAAAGTTGGCAAACTCACAGGCACACAAAACCTTGACCAATATTTTGGCTAGCCAAACATTTGATGGGGAAACTCTAGACTCAAACAAAACAAACTCTATGTTACTAATTACTATTCAGTTACCACGCCATCGCTCAATCAAATCAATGAGATTCATCCACATCATTTTCGGCTGTGGTGACTTGTCCCGCTGCTATATGCTCTTTTACTATTGCCGCCATTCTGCAAGTGACATATCAAATCAGGGCATGCAATTGGAGATGGAGGCAAATAACATGTTGCGGATTTTTACCCGTTGAGAGGGCAACAGCTTTGTCGCTCAGCCTCGACACATCTTGCAATAGTTGCTGATATAAGAGCTGAAAGGATCCAAAGCATTGGTTGGAAATATCGAGCTTTTTGTGTGGAAAATGGAATTGCTTTGATCATCGAGGAGAGACTCAAACAGATTAAATGATTTACTTTCTGCAAAATCACCTGGTGAGATCCAGCCTATCCCTAAGCACGACACGACCTAGTCTCAGCTCGAGGGTGCCGGCATGGATTGCCTTTACCACGGAGATACCGATCTTGGCTCGAAGCCTGGCACCCAAAGGCTGGTCGAGAATGATTAACGGACTGCTCCAGGATCATGCATGGTGGAGTTTCTCTTAGTGTGCTTGTATGAGGTACTCTGTTTC
>NC_041387.1:590103228-590109191 GCF_002162155.2 Triticum dicoccoides
GCCGTCCTGAGAGTCTAAAAAGACCCTCCTCATCCCCGTAGAAGCAGAGAGGAGAATAGACTGTGAATAGAACATATAGCCTTCCCATGCTGTAATGAATACTCCCTCCATACCACAATCGTCTTATATTTTGGTACAGAGGTAGTGCTACTTGTTTTTTCCGCTAACTCTCACTTTATCTAGTCAACAACTTGTGCTTTAATCTGCATATAAATATCATAGTCAACACTTAGGGGCGTTACTAACATGTCAGAAAACCCACATCTCCTACAGCTGACCAACAACAAGGTAAACAAATAGCCAGATTCTGATTCTGGGGATTACAGAGCCACAACTGATTCTCAGAAATCCACAGCCATAGTGATTCTCAAGAATCCGTAGAACAAGTAAATTCAGTTATCTACATTGATTCAGATGTGTCAAGCCTATGTTCTCCTCCTATGCTTCATTCTTCAAGGTGTTGCTGTTGCTGCTGATAGAGGCGAGATATATATGGGGCTACGTTGAAATTTGTCACAGTAAGTATCCGCTCATAATAGCAGTCTTTATATCATGTTTGGTCTTCTCATCCTTCTGTTTTCCATTTACTACTACAGCCTCAACAAAGCCTCACCTTCCATGCAGTACAATTTATTACTTCTCCCTATAGTTGATCCAATGCCAAAAGACAAACACAAGAAGGCTAGAGCCAAAATACTCAAACTTCTAGCACCCAGCAACATCTGGTCACCGCGCATCGCTGGATCCGCCTCCACCGGACTAATATATCCTCTGTTTCTGATCTTTTTAATCGGCTAGATCAGTGATAGCGGCAGTTCTAGTGGAGTGACAGGGCTAGGCGCTGACAAGCAATTGTTGTTTAGGCCAGGTCTTCTTGGAGGAGACATATAAAGCCTCGAGCGTAGACTCCCTGTACCCCACTCTACAAATCCCAGAGACATCTTGGTGAGAGCATCATAGCTCGAGACACCATCAGTGACTAGGCCATCGACCACCCCACTGTCAGTAGGAAGGGAGAGGTGAGAACCATTGTGATCTGCTGTGAGACCTATTTCAGAGTTTCCAACGGGTTCTCCCTGAACAATATCATCCACTTCTTGAGTGCCAAGTAAATCTGCCACCATATATGTTTAACATCAGACCACATTATAGAGTTTCTGTAGTTCCACATGCGATGGAGTATTAAAATATAGGGTGTGTTCTGCTCGACCATAGTGGTTTGGTTAAAAGAAAGTCACGATGTCATGGTAAAAATATGAACCCAAAGATGTAAAAAATTATAGGAGATCCCCGAGGAGGGCCCTAACGTCATCCATGACGCACACGGGGGCTGCCTCCTTGAGCTGGTAGGACACACGTCGGCCAGCGAAGCTGGCCTTGCTGCACACTCCACCGGCCAAGTCTTGAATACCTGACAAGGCTACTAGCTTAGCCCAGTACAGGGCTACACTTAGGGCCATCATCATGACGGCCTGTGAGGCACGAGGCAAGACGGGACGACGACCATAAATAAAGGCATCAGGGCGGTGCGGCGCGTCACGTCCGGCGCAGTGTCAGGTTATCTCCTGACTGATCGACAGAGGCAAGTGGACGAAGCGCGACGGATATCCTCCTTTGTACAACGTACTATATTTATTAACATGACCAAGTGTGGTACCCCCGGATCTATATAAGGGGAGGGCCGTGGTTGAATAGAGGAGAACTTTTGCATACTCTAGCAACCCCACTCCCTCATAGGAGCGCTGATAGAGGAGAGAAGGTACAGAGAGAAGATAGAAAGGTGTTTAGGCACTCTAGCTAGTGCCCCGACCACCTCCTATGACACCCTGACCACCTCTTTTGTACACCCAAACACTTGTATCCTTGAGCTTATGTGAAATTAGATAATGCCCCGCGCGTTCCTGAGGATTTTTTCATAAATATTTTGAGGAAGGCCGGGATCCAAACTTATGTGCCAAATCTCTACATGTGACTTGCACATTCTACAATACCGACGATCTACATTAACATAAGGTCAAGAGGCCAACATATGCATCACAATAGAGGTTTGCAGAAAAAGTACTGATGATATATATGTACTTTTGTATGACTCAAAACACCTAGAAGTATGAGAATGTTTCTCATTTACAATAGGGTGATGATTATTAAGGGGGATGTGGATATGGTCCGGGCAAGAATTTTTTGTTGGAGATTAGAATTTTATCAATTCAACATGTACGATATGATTTCTCACATACATTTGCACGGACCATAGATGTTTTTTTTAAACAAAAGGTAATCCGACCTCTGCATCATCATGATAGATGAATAGTAGGTGCGCACCCATCGTTAAAGTGAAGTGTGCAAAATTACCCAATTGTATCATCGTACATGAACTGTCGTATTCTTTAGGATTGGTGAAGAATCACCCTCTTCGGAGCATCGCATAACCGGTTGAAAGAAGAATGAGCATAGTCTGCAAGATGTAAAACACAGGTAGCAAAATTTGTGTGTAGTTTCTGTATCATATACTCCTTGAGTATAAGATCTGAAAGGAGCAAAGTGCTACTTGCATGGTTAATAAAGGGACTACCTTGCACAACATGGGAGGCCAGCTCGGTTAGGCAGTGGGCGACGTACATGACCCTGACATCGCGTACATGCGGCGAGACCAGGGAAGTCGTGGCAGCGGCGAGACGGCGGCCAACAACGTGCGGAGCAAGCAGGGCCGGCCCTGAGGGGGGGCAGGGGGGCGGCCGCCCCGGGCCCCCAACATCGAGGGGCCCCCTCTCAAGTATGCAAGTAGCCCAGGGATTCTCCCCAAAAAAAGAAGCGACTAGGACTGGGTCGTAGCATGGCTTCAGGCCTTTTGCATGTTCAGCTTCATATGGCCCAAGTGGATTGCTGGGCTAGGTAGTCATGCATGTACGCATTATTTCTCGGAAACAAAAACGCATGCACTGTGGCTGATCGATTAGATCAGATCAGATCAGATCAGCTCGAAGAGGGGCAATGTATCACGCACGGCGTTGGCGATCGAGGGAACGAATTCCGCTTCAGGCCGAACGCCCTTGCCATCACCTGATCGCCGTCTAGTCTCGCCTCTCGCGACCTTCATGCGCAGCAGTAGCCAAGAGACGAGAGCGGACAAGGCCTGCTTAGACTGGATCAGAATCTATCAGTTGATTTTTAAATCCGTGTTCTACAGCTCTAAGGTAGCCTCTTTGGTAGTCCCTAGTTCCTAAATTTGTTGTTTGTTAATTGAAGTCGATGCCCAGAATTGTTTTTCACAATCCAATCATTGGATAGGATTAGTGTGTTGAAAACTGCACTATCTGTGCTTCATTTAAAGATGAGACAAAAATTAATTTTGTAATTGTTGTGGATTGCATTCCAATCGAACCCAATTTGCTCAGTTTGGATTAATGGTTGCTGAGGTATCACCAGAATGGTGCTGCTGTACAAGTATTTTCAAAGTTGAGCAGATATTGTTTTTGCGACTTTTAACAAATTTCTATTCGCAAGAACTAGTCTATATTCGGATATGACCAGTTTCTTATTACAACATGCATGAAAGACGTAGATAACTTCATGTTGAATATCCTGATTTGCTTATTTTCTTCATTTTGTAAAATGGATCATGATTTGTAGCCTAGAAATTCATATATGACGTGCTTTGGAGTTCAAATTAAATGGAGAATCCAAGCTATGCTTGTATATTTACCTAATAATAATTAATGGGCTAGCTCTAGGAGATATTTATACATATACTATTAGGTATTAGGATGTTCAAGAGCCAAGAACAATACATAAAAAATTTATGTTTATATTAAAGGGGCCTCGGGTTTTACTTTCGCCCCGGGCCCCCGAATTGTCAAGACCGGCCCTGGGAGCAAGCAGCAAGGGATCATCGGCTCCGGTGGCGATGATAGGCGGCACTGGTGAGACAGCGAACGACAACGCATGAAGCAAGCAGTAATGGATCACCGTCTCTCGTGGCGATGATCCGCATCAGCGGCTGTGGGACGGCTAATGACGACATGCAGAGCAAGCAGCAAGGGATCGCCGCTCGCCGGCTCCATCATGATGATCTTCGGCGGCGGTGAGACAGCCGATGACGACGCACGAAGCAAGCAGCAAGGGACCGCCGTCTCTCACAGCGATGATCTGCAATGGAGGTGAGACGGCTGATGACGACGCGCGGAGCAAGAAGCAAGGGATCATTGTCGCCCCCAACGATCATCTTGTCTTGGCGCTGGGAGCGGTTAGCGCGGTCGCAGGGCGACCTTCAACAGCATGACGAAAAACGTGGAGAGCTCGGTGGCGGCCTGGGTGATCGCCACTGTTCCTGGTGCTGCTCGGTGTTGTGTTCTTCCTCCGGGACTTGATGCATTTATTTCCGGTACGTGTGCGTGGCTATCCAATTTAAAAGACAACAACCACAGAAATCCATAACTCTTGGACTTCGGACCTACCTTTCGTGCTCCGCCTCCTATTAAAGTGCCTCAGTCAGTGGGTTACCCTCCTTTCTTATTTTAGTGGCCGTTAATGTCAGATATCATAAAGAATATTACCACATTAGGATTGAGTTGTTTTGTTCTTCTATTTTCCAGTAAGCCCTATGATATATAACCTATCGGACAGCCCTAGATCTGATGCTATGTAGATCAAGGTTATTTCTAATTACCCACGAGACTCCGACAGAGTATATCATGTGAAATTTCTTGTTCTTATAGTTAGGATGAACCGTTGCAACATCGTCTCGCAATAAATAATTGTGCAAATAAATTATGATCATTCACAATAATATTGGATCTCGAAACCATGACTTATTACATAATCAGTTTATTCACTCTACATAAAGCAGCGGACTCATAGAGACACATGCATATTGGATAGTACATTATATGGAAGGCGTGCATGCATCCCTAACCGATCACACCCTTAGTTGCACCTGGGGCTCTGCACGAAGTTGCTAACCGGAAATGACTGGTCGAACGTGGCTGCATGCTCACTACCAGTAAACCTAAGCTTGTCACCGACACGTTGAACCGTATGGAATGCAAGAAAATCCCACTCAAACTGGATCCTGACGCCGCCCAATTGAGTAATGGATCCGGGCTGGATAACCCCACTGACTATGCTGTCAAACCGAATCTTGTGTGATCCACCGGCAACTGTAACGTTGAAGTCGCACGAGGCGGGGAGGGTCACCTCAACGGCACCCCCATCATGGTTCACGTACGACTTCACGCCCAGAGGCAAGAGAGCCCGCGGGAAGTTGTTTTTCGCCAACAGGTCGTATGCTGTGTCGGAGGTGGCCACTTGGAGGATGGAAGCCATGAAGACGATGAGGAGCAGATGCTGGATGGCCATGGCTAGCTAACTGTTGCTGCTTACAAATTGTATCAAGGAATATGAGGAACTGAGAAGTACATGTAGACTGAGGCCCTGGCCACGTATTATATATGCTGCCCAACGAAATCAAAGTCAATCGTGCTTTAATTGCATTTATTTTGTTCCTGATTGTCACTCTATCAACCGCCTCATCAAATATGCTAAAAATATCATCCCATTAAATCATATTTATTTCTGGCCTAGAACATTCTATAGTTAATGGTTATGCCAAAACGTTCCTCAAATCTTCATAATCAATACGTACCATAAAATGAGACTGAAATTTCAGAGCAACATTCATTTACGTACTTCACAGCCGACATATGAAACATATGCAAAAACCTAAAAATGAATCAAGGGGAAACATCAACATCCCAACAGTTTGATCCTTGATGTTGGCTTGGGTACCAATGAGGCTTCTCTTCTCTTCAAATAATGTTGTGCAGTGCAACTAAAACATAAAACACCCGCAAGAAAGAAATATTTCATTTAGATATACTTGAGTTTTACATGAGTATGCGGTGCAATAGAATGATTATCTCCCATTGTGCAGATCATCTCTTTCAGGATGCCTACTCAGGCCAGCA
>NC_041387.1:590110842-590132404 GCF_002162155.2 Triticum dicoccoides
TAGCCAAATATGTGGCATTTCATCTTATTACATGGTCATGCTGAAGGAGGGAACATCAATAAAATTAGGCATAAGAAATCCATCAAATGAAGAGAGATGTACTTAGAAATAAGAATAACAAACATTCTCAGATACTATGTACCTTATCCGGCCTCTAAGAATATGTCAAGAAGGTGAATCATTCACTTTTATGTTACCGTTGCTGACGACGGACAACTGTGGATGGAAACAAAATTCTCAGCAATGCATATATGAAACTAAGTAACATGACTTAGAAAATATAATGTAAAATATCACAATAAACTACTACTAAGTATGTCCAATAGTAATACAACCTCAGTTTGTACCCCAGAAATTTCTATCACCAAAACATCTTAGAAGGTTCAGTGCCAGTGATGTGCCTGCCATAAAACCGAATGCCAATTTCTAGTTAAAAAATAACCGCGCAAGACCATATTCCTCTACCGCCAAGGGTATATGATCGAGTGGGGCCAACTAAAGACAGGCCCCACGATTCCATTTTTTAATGTATGTTGTTGTATAATGAATGACGCGCTTGTATGCTTACGTGACTATTTGGTTTTTGATGTGATGGAAATTGGAGGGAAAGATGCTGGACGGACTAATTTGATCAATCACGTGAGTAGAAGTATTAGAGTTTTGGCCATCTCATCCATTAAATTTGGATGGAGGGTATGCATCTTAATATGATAAACATATATGCATACCGTATATGGGTTATATACATATAAAAATCAGTGCAGCAGGCATTTTTTCTGAATCTAAACATCTTGGTGGCCGAGTTCCAGTGTGAAAATATTGGTTTTAGTCCCTGGTCAAATGGACTGATGCATATTATGTTTGGTTGTACCACGAAAAATAATTTGGTTGCTTTAAGACATTCAACCGAGGTAGACGATGCAATTTTGGCTGACATGAAGTTTTACGATCATCAATATAGCAGAATATGCAAAAGATGGGATAAAGCAAGTCATATCTACTCCCTCAGTCCCATAATATAAGAGCGTTTTTGACACGATGGAGGGAGTAGTTTGTTTATTTGTTTGAGGAACACTTATTTGCTTGGAGAATAATGAAGTGTGCTTGCACCGGTAGACATGAGATGAACTTGAACAAAAGATCTGCATTCATATATGCATTGTACCAGAAATCAGTGCTGCTCTAACTTGCCTCTGCATTGCCTCTGAACCAGTGCTGATCTATATCGGAGATCAGGAATTTACTCATCAGGTCACTGCATCTACTTTATTGCGATTAAACCACCAAACTCAAAGAAATACCTGCAATTTATTTAATAGTCTTATTTGATTTTTTATTCAGAATGCGTTGAGCTATTTCTTTTGCCGAGCTACATTCTTGTACATTGGATTCTCAAGGAGCATCACTTGCGAGACATATCTTCACATACTACCATTTCAAAACACCACTCCCTTCACGCACAGGACATACATGTTCTACATCCACCCTTCACACTCCTAATTTCAAACCGAGTTGGCAGGCTATTGTAAGGCAGGTAAGCAACCTTCTAGATGGAATGTTGGAATTTACTCTGGCAAGGTAGGTCTTAAACATATTATCATCTGGCTATCTACTGTTTGAGCTCCCCATGCTGCTAACACCATCAAATATTGTTTGCTCCGGACATCTTCATATGCCAATTTGACCTTCTTTTTGGCAGACACAGTATCTCAGAACATCTAAATTGACTCCTTGCACAGGTCTCTGAATTGACACAATCAGAAGGATAAAACAATCGCTAGAGCTCTTATAGGAAGTCAGCCATCATTTTACTTAGACTGAAGAAGGTGTCTATCACAAAAAAAGGAAAAAAAAGTAAGTGCAAAGAAACACATGTAGGGTTGCACATAATTTGTAAGAGATGATCAAGGCATATAGTTGCAGCAAGTAGCAAATGGCATGAATTTATTCATGATGCATTCACGCATCAAGGGTGTAAATCTTCTTTAGCTAGGTCCAAATGCAGATAGATACAGTACATGAATGATGTGTGATATGTCATTGTAGGTTTCAGACCTGATGAAAAGTTTATTACAGTACACGAAAAATATTCATGAAACGGTTATACAGTACAGGAATGATGAGAAATCGGAAATTTCTGTACAGGAATGATGTATAATAAATTGCTGAGAGGAATAAAGAACATGCAGAATGTCTGAAACTTCTCAAAACTGGAAACAATTATACAAATGCTACCTGACAGAGTATACGGCTAGGAATCTGCCTAATTCAGTGTCTCTTATAATCCACCAACGACTACGGCGTAATCATCATCACTGCGGCTCAACCAGAATTCGATCGAATAATGAGGCAAATGAAGCAGCTAATATGGGGTAAATGCACACTAACTTGGCAGCAAGAACAGATGGGTCATAAGCGCCTTCAGTGACCCTACGACCTGCAAATGGCAGTATACAAACAGTGCGCCTTTACTCTGAATAACCGAGGAGGAGCTGTCTTTATCCTCTTTTTTTGCGGGGGAGCTGTCTTTATCCTCCACTCAAGCTAGCTATACTTACAAAGTTAGAGCTGTATAAAGTTTTGAAGCGTAGCGCTGTGAATGGATCACTCGTCCAGCAGCCTCCTGACACATAAAATAGGCAGAGCGAGCATTACCAGGTCCCATAACTCGGGGTCAGGCTAGTCGAACACGATGACGCGCACCACCGTGCGCCACGCCGACGCAGGTAGTAGAGCGCGGGCCTCTCGCACTGGTTGTGCGCTAGGGGCTTCATGTTGAACGCGCGCGCCTTGTAGTCAGCGGGCCAGTACCAGTTCATGAACATCCGTGCCGGCATCTGCATCTCCCGCGCCAGCATGACGCCCTCGCCACCGTCACCATGAACCCCCACGCCACTGACACCGTCCACCGGTTCGCCGCGATGTAGCATATCGACTGGTGCATCACCCCCGTCGAACAGCCTCCGCAGAGACGCCAGGCGCAAACGCACGTTAGGGATAAGCGGTCGAGGTGGTGCAGCGAGTCAGTGACACCAGCGGTGCCACCTGGTGGGCGGCGAGGAGGCCCAGGAGGTCACCATACACGCCTTACTCGTGGAAGCCCGAGTGTCGGCACGCCCAGCTCCGCCATGCCCCATGCATGATGTAGTAGGGGATGGCGAGGAGGTTGTCCGGGAGGAAGACCGTGTTGTCGACTTGTCGTCGCCCATGATGAACCAGCGTACACCTGGGAGACTGAGGCGGAAGGTCTCGGAGATGACGGTCGACGTGTGAGATGCATGCGGATGGCAGAGCGATGACCGTGCGTGTAGGAGAAACTGGAGGTATCCGGTAAGATCTTGATGTATATGCACTCCTTCCGCTTCTCCAATAGGCGCGCCAACGCCGCGAAGCTGAACACTGCAGCGTAATCGTCGTTGTCGACACCGTCGCCGTGGCAGGTAGCGGTGGTGATGGCGTACTCGTCGTCGACACCACCGTCACTGTGGAGGGTGGTGGTGGCATCCTCGCCGTCGACACCACCGTGACCGTGGCGGGCGTCGGCAGGGGCCTCGCCAGCGGCAACGTGACTAATCAGGAGGATAGTGTTGTGGGCGGCTTCTTCTGGGTGGAGGAAGCCGGGCGCTGCCACGCTGGGCAAGATGCCATGTATGAAGAAGAGCCCTTTTATAGGCCAGTACGGCGGTGAACTGGTGGCTGGGTTATGCACCGCACTGGAGCAGAGTTTTCGGGAGCGTCTAGAACACACGGCTGGCCAACAGCGGCAGTAACAAAAAGGGACATATCGATTGGGCCAGAAGCGATCGCTCGATGTGTCAGGAAAGGGACATATCGATTGGGCCAGAAGCGGCCGTGACAGAAATACGGAGAAGCATCGATGTGTCAGACTGGCCCACAAGCAATGAAAAAACGCTAAGCCAACCAAGCGATCGCCACACCCGTTGAAGAAATTTGAATCAAAAAACTGAACACACCACTCATTTCTACCCTGCCGTGTACCAAAAAAATACCACGCGCCATACTCACAACTCACCATAGGTCACTTTCATCCAATTGATTTAATCTCAGAGCGAAAACCTTGCCTGCAATAGAGGCTTGGGTATTTAAACTAGTGATCGCTAACATAATAGAAAGGCGTGCTCATAGTCCATCAACCATCGCGGTGGGTTGATCTCGAACCTAGGCTGCGGTTAGAGCATAAAAATTGTATGCGATATTGAGTCCATCACACAAAGTTAGAACATACAAACTATGTGCAATAGGAAGGGCCCATCACACACGGTTATAATTAAAAATCGTGTGCTCGGATGGGTTGGCGATTGGGGTGCCAACACACACGCTTTCAAAACGGTGTGCGGTGAATGGGCTCGACTAGGTCTAAAATAAGTGCTACATTATACAATTACTCATTTTTTACAAGCAAACATAGCACCAGACGTAATTCACAATTGGACAACCCATGGCACACTCTACAATATTTTGTTCTGCCATTTCTCTACTAATGGACAAAAGGCACTCGGCTTACATCGGTATGCCAACATGATGTACCTTGAGTGCGTTACGCTGAGTGTCAAACCCGCCGAGGCAAAATCAGCCTTTGCTAGGGGGTCTGCACACCCAATGGCGGAGCTATGTTGGGGCCAGGGGGCCACTGCCCCCCAGCCTTTGATCAATTCCTGAAGAAAATTTATTTAGGGAGGCTTAGATTAGACTTTTTTTAGCATTTGGCGCCCCCAAAAACTGAAGATTTTTGTTTCGCCCCCCAGTGATCTTCGGCTAGCTCCGCCGCTGTGCACACCCAGCTTAATATGCTTTCTTGTAGTGGAGAATTTTCAACGTATAATGTAAAATAGCCGTTTTGTCAAAAAAATTGACAGTTAGGTCACTTTGGGACAAAAAAAGTATCCAAAAGATGCCCTATATACCTATATGTTGCAAAAGAAAATTACCCAAAATTTTGTCACACACATCTAGCAGCTGCGCTGAAACCAAAAACAATGCAGCAGGAACCCAACCACTTGCGATGAGACTACCCCACCGCCGAGAGTCGCCACCCCACACCTACTCTGACCGACTGTGCAGCGCATGCCGCCGCCGCGACTCAATCGGCCGTTCTCAGCCCTGCTACCACCCTGCCGCTCGGGATGTCCGCTACAAATCTTGGGTCGGCGCATCCGATTCCACCGACTCTGGCCATAGAAAGTTGGTGTAGCTACCGGGACATCCCCTTCAGTATTTTGGCTAATTTTGAACTTTTTGTCCGGATCACAAGAAAATGTTAATATCGTCCATGTTGCTGAAGGGGAATTACTACTTGGGGATTTGCTCACTGAATATTGGAATATACTTACTTTATGCATGCCATCAAATATAGCTCATCCCCTGAAAGAACAAAGATTGCTGATGTTTTTTTCCACGGTTTTCTAAAACAATGTTGATCTTTTTCAGAGAAATGCAATGATTATTTTTAGAGAACATTCTGCAAATCAACTAAATAAGAGTCTAGGCATTCTTCTTGTTTTTTTCGGGGGGAAGGTGTCTAGGCATTTATTAACATGTAGAACTTACAATGCATGGGGAATGAAAGATCAAATATACCTTGCTCTCCTTTCTTATTTTAGTGGCTGTTAATGTCATCATAAAGAATATTACACATTAGGATTGAGTTGTTTTGCTCTTCTATTTTCCAGTAAGCCATGCGATATTTTACAACCCATCGGACACCCTTATGGATCTGATGCTATGTAGATCAAGATTATTTCTAATTACCCGCGAGACACCGACAGAGTATATCATGTGGAATTTCTTGTTCCTGTGGTTAGGACGAACCATTGCAACATCTCACAATAAATAGCTGGGCAAAAAAAATATGATCATCACAATAATATTAGGTCTTGGAACCATGACTTATTACATAATCAGTTTATTCTCTCTACATAAAGCAGCGGACTCACAAAGACACATGCATATTGGATACTACATTATATGGAAGGCGTGCATGCATCCGTAACCGATCACACCCTTAGCTGCACCTGGGGCTCTGCACGAAGTTGCTAACCGGAAATGACTGGTCGAACGTGGTTGCATGCTCACTACCAGTAAACCTCAGCTTGTCACCGACGCGTTGAACCGTGTGGAATGCAAGAAAATCCCACTCAAACTGGATCCTCACGCCACCCAGTTGAGTTATGGATCCGGGCCGGATAACACCACTGACTATGCTGTCAAACCGAATCTTGTGTGATCCACCGGCAACCGTAACGTTGAAGTCGCAGGAGGCGGAGTGTCACCTCAACGGCGCCCCCATGGTTCACGTATGACTTCACACCCTGAGGCAGGAGAGCCCGCGGGAAGTTGTTTTTCTCCAAAAGGTCGTACGCTGTGTCAGAGGTGGCTACTTGGAGGACAGAAGCCAGAAAGCCGATGAGGAGCAGATGCTGGATGGCCATGGCTAACTGTTGCTTATAAATTGTAGGATCGATATACGAAAATGAGGAATGGGGAAGTGCGTGCAGACTGAGGCCCTGGCCGCGTATTATATATGTTGTCCAACGAAATTAAAGACAATCGTATTTTAATTGCATTTATTTTGTTCCTAATTATCATTCCATCAACCGCCCCATCAAATACGTTAAATATAACATCCTATTAATTCATATTTACGTTTGGCCTAGTCAAACCATAGTTAGTGGTTTTGACAAATTTGAAACGTTCCTCAAATCTGCATAATCAATACGTACCATAATATGAGATTGAAACATATCCTATATACCTAAATAGTTCACATCCTTACTAGTGTTTTTTTATCTTAATAACATGCACACATGCCATATCATGAAAGGTCCACCACGACATGTATGAGAATTATTTTTTATTATTAAGAGCATTTTCAATAGAAGATGTAGATGCAAAATTACCTAAGTTTTGCATCTTCAGAGCCCAAAACCGCCTCTTCAACAGACGATATAGATGGAAAAAAATTTACATCTCCGCCTCCCAGAAATGTAAAATACAACACCTCTCGTTGCAAATTTGCATCTCAGCCGACTGGGGTTGTAAAATTCGTGGTCGCGTGCCAACCGTCCAACTGCCTTCCATTTCCTTCAATTTCCTTCCATGCAACCGCTCGTTGCCCGCCCAACTCCGCAGCCCGCCGATTTTGCCCAAAATCGCCGCTGCCGCCGCCCGCAGTTGCCGATTCCTTTTCGGCCTCCCGCCTCGTGTCGAAGCTTCTCTAGCGGTCCTGCTAGCATAATGCCTTCCACGGAGAGGTCGTCGTTGGGCTAGGCTTCTACCTAGACAAGACCCCCTGCCGGAGGTAGCGGAGGCGCGCCAAACCGCCAGCCTCGGCCGTTCGTCCGACAGCGGGAGCTGTCCGCTCGCGGTGCCGAGCTCCCACCGTCTTCTCTGCCGAGCTGCGGCCATCTCCTCTGTCGAGCCATTGCCACCGCCCGCACCCACCGCCGCCAAACGGCTTCCCAACCCGCACCCGGCTGATTTCGTCCACCCCGGAAGCAAGGTGTTCGACGAAATTCCGCAAGGTAAAAATTCGATCAGACTTGACGTTTTTTTATTGGGGTTGGAGAGGTAGTTTGACGGTGATTTTCTGCATTGTAGATGAGCTCACGTGACTCCGATTTCTGTTGCGGAACGTAGCATGCAATTTCAAAAAAAAATCCTATGCTCATGCAAGATCTATCTAGGAGATGCATAGCAACGAGAGGGGGAGAGTGTGTCTACGTACCCTCGTAGATCGAAAGCGGAAGCATTTGACAACGCAGTTGATGTAGTCAAACTTCTTCTCGTTTCGACTGATCAAGCACCGAACATACGGCACCTCCGAGTTCTGCACACATTCAGCTCGATGACGTCCCTCAAACTTGATCCGGCAAAGTGTCGAGGGAGAGTTCCGTCAGCACGACGGCGTGGTGACGGTGATGGTGAAGTGACCCACGCAGGGCTTCGCCTAAGCACTACGTGAATATGACTGGAGGCGTAAACTATGGAGGGGGCACCGCACACGGCTAACGATTGTTGGTGTGTGTGTTCTAGCGGTGCCCCCCCCCTCACATATATATAGGTTGGAGGGGAGGAGAGGCAGCCAAGGGGGCGCTCCAAGTAGGAGGAATCCTACTTGGGCGCCTCCCAATTCGGCCTCCCCCCTTCCATAACTTCCAGAGGGGGCAGGAAGGAGGAGGGAGGAGGGAAGGAAGGGGGAGGGGGGGTTGCCCGGAACCCCTTCCGGTGACCCGATATGTACTCGGTGCACCCAGAACACTTCCGGTGTCCAAATATCATCGTCCTATATATGAATCTTTACCTCTTGACCATTTCGAGACTCCTCATCATTTTCGTGATCTCATCCGGGACTTCGAACAACATTCGGTCACCAAATCACATAACTCATATAATACAAAATCATCATCGAACGTTAAGCGTGCGGACCCTACGGGTTCGAGAACTATGTAGACATGAGCGAGACACCTCTCCGGTCAATAACCAATAGTAGAACTTGGATGCTAATATTGGCTCCTACATATTCTACGAAGATCTTTATCGTTCGAACCGTTATGACAACATACGTTATTCCCTTTGTCATCGGTATGTTACTTGCCCGAGATTCGATCATCGGTATCTTCATACCTAGTTCAATCTCGTTACTGGCAAGTCTCTTTACTCGTTCCATAATACATCATCCCGCAACTAACTCATTAGTTACTTTGCTTGCAAGGCTTCTTATGATGTGCATTACCGAGAGGGCTCAAAGATACCTCTTCGATACTCTGAATGACAAATCCTAATCTCGATCTATGCCAACCCAACAAACACCTTCGGAGATACCTGTAGAGCATCTTTATAATCACCCAGTTACGTTGTGACATTTGCTAGCACACAAGGTATTCCTTCGGTATTCGGTAGTTGCATAATCTCATAGTCAAAGGAATATGTATATGACATGAAGAAAGCAATAGCAATAAAATGAACGATCAATATGCTACTCGTTCATCAAATGACAAATCATGTCTATGGTTAGGAAACTTAACCATCTTTGATTAACGAGCTAGTCTAGTAGAGGCTTACTAGGGACACGGTGTTTTGTCTATGTATCCACACATGTATCAAGTTTTCGGTTAATACAATTCTAGCATGAATAATAAACATTTATCATGATATACGGAAATATAAAATAACAACTTTATTTTTGCCTCTAGGACATATTACCTTCAGTCTCCCACTTGCACTAGAGTCAATAATCTAGTTCACATCGCCATGTGATTAACACCAATAGTTCACATCTTTATGTGATTAACACCCATAGTTCACATTGCCATGTGATCAACACCCAAAGGGTTTACTAGAGTCAATAATCTAGTTCACATCGTCATGTGATTAACACCCAAAGAGTACTAAGGTGTGATCATGTTTTGCTTGTGAGAGAAGTTTAGTCAACGGGTCTGTCACATTCAGATCCGTATGTATTTTGCAAATTTCTATGTCTATAATGCTCTGCATGGAGCTACTCCAGCTAATTGCTCCCACTTTCAGTATGTATCAATATCGAGACTCAGAGTCATCCAGATCGATGTCAAAGCTTGCATCGACGTAACCCTTTACGACGAACTCTTTATCACCTCCATAACCGAGAAACATTTCCTTAGTCCTCTTAGGTAACTAAGGATAATTTTGACCACTGTCTAGTGATCTACTCCTGGATCACCGTTGTACCCCTTGCCAAACTCATGGAAACGTACACAATATGTCTGGTACACGACATAGCATACATTATAGAACCTATGGTATGATGTTTCCTGATTTCTATCGCATGAAAAATGCTTCCTTTGAAACAACCGGGGAGCGATTTGTTACCAGAAATAATGCTTCCATTGAAACAACCGGGGAGCAATTTGTTATCAGAAATAATGCTTCCATAGAAACAACCGAGGAGCGATTTGTTACTAGAAATAAAACGTGATTTATAGGATTTATTATATCCTACTAGAAATCAGGGATCAGTTTCCTAAAATGTTGGATGCGTCAACATTTGTAACTGTGCCCCTGATTAAGGAACATACTAATGCCCAAGCCACGTTTACAAGCCCATCACACGTATCGACATGAAATCCATCGTACAAGGAATCAGATTCCTAGCGCTTCATCTTAAACAAACTTAAATTACCCCAAAGGCCGGCCAGATTAGCGTACACAGAAAAATCAACACCCTATGATCTGTCATCCAATTTTTCCTCCATGGTCGGCCATCCTATTCAAGGCCCCTGATGCAATGTTCTGCCAGCAATCCATGCGCACGTCCTACCTAGCGATTGAACGGGATCAAAATCTCCCTAGCCAAACACCGGTTGCCACTGCACTTACATACTCCGCCCACGATGCCGTCCCACCAGCGGCGGTGACGCTAGCGATCGTACCGAGACGTCGTGGGAGATGGAGCTCCAGGCCATCAAGGACTCCTACACTGGCGTGTCCAAGCCGCCTCCACGACGGAGCCAAACCGCCGTACCTATTCAGACTCAAGAACATGGTGCGCCTCGCCGGTATGGATCATCTCTCCTCCCACTTGCCAAGGTATAGCAGCCCTCTTCTTTTCCCTTTCCCAAGAACACATCGATGCACTTTTAACCTCTATATCCATCTACCTGATGTACTTGTGTGTCGCTCGCCGGGAAACAAACTACTTGGTGAATCCCTGATGCAAACAATTTTATTCAGTGCTAACTAGGAGCTATTGTCTACATGTGCATCAGGTAATACAAGTAGTTGTACGGGGTTCATAAAGGAATCGAGCTTCTCATCTTTGACGATTAATGGATGAGGCACAGGGTACACATGACGGATCTACGAACTACAGCTGACAACACATGGACGGCCAAAGGCTGTTGCATCCGCCGACCAACCACTACCCTTAATCAAGCACAAGGTACCTAGAACAACTCCCAAACACTCAATTCTTTGTAAGATTTTCAGTAGAAGCCTGTTGCAAAGTCAGGAATTTAGTTTATTTAATTATTAGTCAATGTTTGCCACAAAAAAATTCAGATTTTTTTTATTTTTTTATCATTTTCTAAATTTTACTATTCATGCTGAGATCATATGAGGTCAAACTAAGATGGGGGCTTTTGAACACTTTTTTCATGAATGCAAATGACATGCACATATAGGTGATGTTGTTCTGAACATTTTGATATCTTATTTGTATTTGTTGGAGTTAGTATGAATTCGTTATGAAATTTTCAAAGTGTCGGTCAAACGGTGAAAGGGCAAAAGTATAAGAGGATGGAACGAGCTGGACAGAAACGAGGGTTTTTTGAATTTTGGGGCAAATCAAATAGGTGTGACACAACTAAGGGCTCAAATGTAGTTGTCCCTAAAAAATATATATTAGACAAAATTAATGTTGAATACTAGAATATATATGCCCCTTTAGTAATGCACGGGCAACACACAACAAAGGTGAGGTGGGCGTCACCCGTTTCTAAAAGAAAGGGCTCCAGCTAGCGAGAAATATCCCACTGCAGCCGGAAGCCGTGCGGGAAAGATAGGGTCCGACAGAAAAAGGAGAAGGGTGTGTCATGGGATAGGTTTTTGTGTTCAGCCTGCGTATTGGAGATATATAGCATGGCTCATAGTCCGGACAATCACATTTCTCCCCACATATGATCTGGATTGGGGGATCTCCGACTGTCTAGATGGTTGAATTTCGAGGAGCCTCAAACACGCCATAATGTATGAGGGAGAAATAAGCTTCAACCTTAGAGGTGACCTTAATCATTTGTTTGATTCATTTATGTATGCATTATAGCCCGTAGCAACGCACGGGCGTTCTACTAGTATACATCAATAGTTCACATCCTCATTATTTTTATTATCTTATAACACATGCACATATGCTGATATGCAACATCATCAAACGTCCACCACAACATGTATGAAATTATTTTATTATTATTAATTAATCCTCACCGATTCTTTTATTTGTTTTGATTGAATACAGTACAGACGCAAGCTCTCATATACATGTGCATACACTCACCCCTATGAACGCACACACTCACACCCTACCCCTATGAGCACCTCCGAAAGACTGAGCCGGCATATCATCTTAAAATTTATGAAGGCACCATAGGCACCTCGTCGTCGACGGGAAAGTTTCTCCCACCGAATGTGCATCGCCGGGAATCCACAGTCCCTTTAACCATTCAACCACAGGTTGGTTCGACTAATTTCTTTTTATTTCAACATACACACATAAGCCATGCACATATGCCACCTTATCGAAGGCCCACCCAACATGCATGGGGAAAAATCCATTATATTATTTTACTACCTATATTCAACAAATATTTTCAACTATACAATATATAATATGTATTCTAAGTTTTCTCATATACTATTAATTCAAATGTTTCTTACAATCAAATCTTATTGAAATATATTGCAACATATTCTCGCAGCAACGCATGGGGTATCATCTAGTTTCACTAGTATACAGAATCGAGCATTGAGGTGGTTCTTGTACACAGACGACCAACGGCTGTTTTCAGTACCGCCTCAAAGCCTATGTCGCTAATACTCTGCACGGAGTCGGCTGTTGTGGAAACTACCTCCAATATCGTCGACAACACATGCGGTTTTGTCCTGCTTCCAATACCCTTCTTGCCACAGGCAATTTTGTACGAATAACCGCCTTCATTTTATATGTTAGGGATATAAATGTTGTCTTTTAGGTACTCGCTCTACTAATCATAGTCAGATGAAACACTCCTCGATTTTCGTATTACTTAACCTGTCACGTGATAAAATTGAAAGTAATTGTTCAAATAATCATAGTCATACATAATTCATTTCCACAAAGCTTAGCATCTCTTCTCTTAAATTTTTCTTGTGCAATGCAACTAAAATAAAAAACAACTGCAAGCAAAAATAATAATTTAGATCTTGTTGGGTTATATTTGACATAATTATGTTCGGGGGTCAACACATAGGTATAAAATCTAGAAGGAAGAGAGACAAAGATTCAGACCTCAGATAACGCTAATTCACCTTAATTTTTCACATTAAAGGTGTAACTGCTTTGACAAGCATGAGTTAAAGAATTTTGTTTATGCTTCACCAAAACAAAAATTCAAAGCTAGCGATGCCTATGATACAAGTAAAGGCTACCAGTTTGTCATTGGTCTAAAACAAAAACTTAACTATACTCCCTCCTTTCTGGTTTACTTGGCCAATCTTAGAAATCTCGTCAACTAAAAATCGTCATATAAGCATAAAATCGCTTACCCTAGAGGAAACAACTATCCATAGAAAAATATATAATCTGTGGCGAAAGATTGGGAGCTCACCGTGCCGGAGATTCGGAGGCCTCGGTGGAGGTCAGTGGCGGTGACGATCCAATGCAGCCCTCGTGGTGCCATCGCGCAGCCGCCGATGGATGGATGACACTGCGGATGGAAAGAGCTTCAACTGTGGCGCTGCGGACGTCTGGATTTACCACCGCGACACGAACGAGCGGATCACCACGTTGTCGTGGACTAGGGTGGAAGGGTCAAAGGCTATCAAAGGCAGGAAAGGGGATCCTAGTAAATTTGTGCTACAAGTTGTTCTGGCCTACACCGTGAACTGTGTTTCTTTAACTAAGTTCCTCAAGTAGCTTACTACAGTAATTATGTTATTGAAAAATTCTGGTGCAACTTATACAATGGACAACGCAAGGTGCCTTGGGCCAGCTAGGAGAAGCTCTCGGTGCCATGGAAAAGTTGAGGTGTTGGCTTCAGGGATATGGAGGCTTTCAAGTAAACATTTTGGCTCGCGAGGTTGGCGGATCCTAAATGAGTATGTTTTTTTGTAGGACGAGCTACACGGTACCCTATATCCTCACCGTCCAAACTGGACCAGGTGCGTATGGATGTGTGCAAAGATTCGTTCTCGATGCAGGCTGTTTTGAGCCATGCAGTGTCATTAGCAGCTGGTACAGCTTTCTAGGCACGCATGGCAGTGTAGTGGGGCAGTAGGGTATAGGTCCTAGGTTCCTAGGAGTTTGTCCGCATGGCGCACAGTACTAGTCACCATTGCTTGTCCAGAAGAATCTGCATGTGCTACAATTTTCTTGAATGTATTTTTTATATGCATGGCTACACGGTGCGTTGTGTGATGGCATTGGGTTTCCATATTTCTTAGTTTTCAATTTATCTTACTGCGAGTGCAAGATGTCGGCCAGGCTACATGAATTTCTTTCTTGAGAGTTAAGAGAGAGAGGTGAAGACGGAATGAGAATGCTTGTGTTTTCATGTAAGAATGTTGTTAAATTAAAAAAGAGAAAACATGAGGAGAAAGTGAGACTGTTGTGCATGCATGTCAGGAGACTTTAATGCATGAGAGAGAGACGGGGAAGAGAGATGTGCAGCGAGTTCTTTGTCCTTTGTTCGCATGCGGACATGATAAAGAAAGAGCCTACTGCTACTACAGCTAATCACCTTGGGTTGCTTTCAAAAAAGTCTGTCACAAGCACCAATCTCAAAGGCATTGAACGGGCTGGATAGAGGGTACCGTGTAGCTTGAGCTATGCTAGAACTTTGCGATCCTAAATTGTCCTGAGTCACTCTGTGGATGTTTTAAGAGCCTGCTATTTCAGGCACACTAATTTGTTGATTGCTTTTAGTTCCCCTCGTCATGGTTCCTGACATGGCGCGTATTTTACATGAAAGGAAGTTGCTCAAACAGGGAATCATCTGAAGAATCGTCAATGAAGAAAAGGTCGATATCTAGCAAGATGATTTGTTACGTTGGAATAGTTGTAGGCACCCTTTGGGAAGGCAAAAGGAAACTAACATTTGTTTTTTTTAGATAAAAGGCGATAGCCCGACTTTATAAATAAAGCCACCAGGCAGAGTCACAGCCAACCACGAAACCACAGAAGTTTAACAAAGCCGAAAAAGAAGTGCAGATACAAGGCATCCAGCCTAAATGGCACGCAGGCCTCCAAACCAACAGCCAAAACACTAAGGAAGATCCCGCCTAGAATGCCACAACAGGGTGGACGCCGTAGATTTCATTCTGGATAGCATATCATCGAAAGCCTCTAGATCCCCATCCTTAATCAATGATCTCCACTGCTGCAAAAAGATAGTGGCTTTAAATAAGCAGTTGACTGGGTTAGTTGGAAAAATATGTTCAATAGTGAATTTGTTCCTAGTAGTCCAGAGCGCCCAACAAATCGCAGCCCAGCCCACCATGAAAACCCTCTTAGAACGGCCTACTAGGGAATCGATGCACTCCTCAAATCACCAAAGGAGGAAGGGTTCCAATTAACCCCAAGCCAAAGTCTAATGCAACTCCAAATGAATTTAGCCAAAGAGCACTGGAAAAATCAGTATTTTCAAGGGCACCGCAAAGCTGACATGAGTCGGAGCCCGGACCATTCCTCTTTTTAATCTGATCAGCCGCAGGAAGTTTACGACGGTGAGCTTGCCAAAGGAAGATCTTGATCTTGGAAGGGATGCGGGCAGACCAAATGTACTTAAACTTATCCGTGCGGGTACCAACGATAAGTTTCAAATACGCCGACTTTACCAAAAAACGCCCCGAAGAGGAGTGAGGCCAAACCACGGAGTCCTCTTCCTCCGAGAGCAGGGGAAGCAGGCAATAAGTCGATGCCAATCTTCCAACTCTACTGGAGAAAGAGAGCGCCGGAAATCTAGAACCCAACCCTGAGCCGAGAGCTCAAAGATAGAGATCTCGGGATCAGCACAGAACGAGAACAGAGTCGGGTGGGCCACCGCCAACGTGGTGTCCCCAACCCACCAGTCTAACCAAAAACGCGTGGACTTACCGTTACGGACAACGAACTTCACAAGGGACTGGAACGCCGGCCTAATGCTAACCAGCTGGCGCCAGAATTGAGAGCCACCACAGGCGGTAGCGAACATAGGGCTGGAAGAAGGGAAATATTTCGCTTTTAGGAGATTAAGCCAAGCAGGACGTTCGTCGAGGAACATAATCTTCCACCACCATTTTAGCAGCAGGCATTTATTCATGATTTTGGTGTTAATGATGCCAAGACCCCCATGCTCTTAGGTCTACAAATGAGATCCTATATTTGCGTTTATTATCTGAGGAATTCCAGAAGAAAGCACCCCTGTGCTTATCGAAGCCCGAGTGCGTCCCTTCGGACAGCAGGTAGAAACCCATAAGGAACATCGGGAGCGAGGAGAGGCAGGAGTTGGTGAGGGCAACCTTGCTCGCCTGGGTATTGTACCAGCCTCGCCACGACAGAACTCTATTGCTAACTTTAGTCACAACCGGGGCAAAATCTTTAGCCAACAACTTAAGAGGGGAGATGGGCAGGCCCAAATATTTCAGAGGGAAAGACCCGAGAGAACAGTTCAGAAGGTGTGCCACCCGCTGCGCCTCCACATCAGATACCCCAGTCACAATAGCCTCGCTCTTAGAGAAGTTGATTTTAAGGCCCGACAAAGCTTCAAAGCATAGAAGAATAAATTTCAGATTTGAGATGGAATGATCATTAAGCTCCACCAAAATGATGGTGTCGTCCGCATATTGTAAGTGAGAAATGCCATTAGAAATGAGATGAGAACTAACAGGCGAAATATGTCCAGCAGCCGCTGCACGAGCCAGAATGCGGGAGAGAGCATCAGCCACAAAGTTGAAAAGCAGGGGAGACGCCGGATCCCCTTGTCTCAAACCCCTACCATTCGTAAAGAAATTACTGGTCTGCCCGTTAACAGCCACCGCCGTATGACCCCCAGAGACAAGTTGCATCAGATGGTGGACCACCGAGCCATCGAAACCCTTGGCCAACAACACTTGGCGAAGGAAGCTCCAACTCACCGAATCATAAGCCTTTTCAAAATCGAGCTTGAGAACCAGAGCCTTGGTATTCTTGCTGCGAAGGTCATGGATAATTTCGTGGAGGCACAGCACCCCGTCCAGTATGTATCTTCCCTTAATGAACGCGGATTGGAAAGGGCTAATGAACTGATGAGCGATCGGGGAAAGTTTAACAGCCATACCCTTGGCTGGGATCTTAGCAAAGTTGTTAATGAGAGCAATAGGCCTGAATAGGGAAATTAAGTCAGCGCCTTTGACTTTAGGGATGAGGGTAAGGACTGCGTAGTTCAGTCTCGAGATGTCTACAGTCCCCAACCAAAAGCCTTGAGTAATAGCCATGACTAGGCCTTTTAATTGAGGCCAGAATCACCGGAAGAAAGGGATGGAGAATCCATCAGGGCCAGACGCTGCATTATAATTGGCAGAACGAATCGTCTCGAAAATTTCGTCCTCCGAAGGGGGAATTAGAAGGCTTCCATTATCAGCGCTCGAAAGTTGATCACGCGGGGACCAAAAGGACGCAGCCAACTTAAAGCCTAGCTCAGGTTTAGCCGCTAGAAGGGTAGAGAAGAAGGAGACCACATGCCGCAAAATCACCGGTGGATCAGAAGTCCTGACCCCATCAATAACAAGGCTATCAATAAAGCACCTACGCCGTCTACCATTGGCAATAGCAAAGAAATACACCGTGGGCAAGTCCCCCTTGAGGGTCCAGTTGATAGTACCGCATTGTTTCCAGTAAATTTCCTCCTGCCTATGAATGGCCAACAATGCCTTTTCTAGACCATATCTGGAATGCCATTCATCCGGGGACAACCCAACTAAATCCGCACGTTCGTCCAGAACCCCAATCTGAGCCACCAGCCTTGCTTTGTTGCACCTTGACTCAGCATAGTGATTTTTGGACCAGCCTTTAAGGAATCTACGCAGAAAATAAGAGCATTGATGCCAGTCATCCATCGGGCCAAAAGACTGACGGTTCGAAGAAAGGAAGGACAAATTTTTTTGAGCCACCAAACCATTGAAGCCCTCGACTTGAAGCCAGGAAGCATCAAAATGAAACCTCGATAAACCCATAGGGCGTAAACCATCATCTAGAATCAGAGGTGTGTGATCAGAGCAACACAGGCAAGGGCCTTAAGACTAGCATTAGGAAAGACAGGGTCCCATCTCGGGCAAACAAAAACTCTGTCAAGAACTGAGCGAATGGGGGGGTGATGATTAGACCACGTGTACCGGGCTCCGATCCTAGGTATCTCACGAATAGCCATATCCCTAATGAAGGCATTGAATGCATCAGCCAAGGGCCACGAGAAGTTAGGAGAGCTCTTGTCAGAGGGACATTGAAGCAGATTAAAATCACCCCCAATCAACAGAGGGAGCTGGCAAGATTCAATCTTAATACTAAGCTCATCCAAAAAAGCATACGACATAGCATGGTCAGCCGGACCATAAACCACTAAAATTTCCACCAAGGAGTTGAGAGATCGAATGGAGACCACCGTGCTAGCCCAAAAAATGCCATGGTCGAAAGCCACGAAATCAAAAGTATCTTTTTTGGTACCAAGTAAAAGCCCGCCTGAGTGACCAGCCGAGGCCACATAATTCCAATGGAATCTTTCTATCCCAGCAATAGCCGATAATTCACTAGCAGAAAAGGAAGATTTAAAAGTCTCGACAAGGCCAATAAAATCTACATTCTCAGATCGAACTAGGTCCTTAAGTTGGTCTCTGCGCCCCCTAGCACAGAAACCTCTAATGTTCCAGAAAAATGCCTTCATTTATATGACAAGTTTTTGATACGGAGACTCGACCTGCTCGGGGCTACGCAGGATTTTGATCGTTTCCCTACCCCGCGTTTAGAGACCTTCGGGGGAGCATGACTCCTATCATCTCCCCCCTAGTCCCCACCAGCCACCACCAGTGGGGCGCCCGATCCCTCCCTGTCCTCCTTTGCTTTCGCAATATCTGCCTGAGGAGAGATGCGTTTATCCTGGACGGAGATAATGCCAACATTGGACAGGGAAGGGATGGGGGCAGCCTCAGGGATCTCCCTATCAAGAGCGAAGAACGAGCATCCAGGAAGACCGGTGCCATAATGAACAAACGAAGGAGGCTTGACGCGATTCTGACAGTCCACCGTAAGGTGGCCGTCTTCCCGGCAGATGAGGCAGAAGGGAGGGTTTTCACACCGCGATTGGAAGTGGCCAGGTCGATGACATGCAAAGCAAGTGAGGATGGGGTTGGAGACTTGGGATTGGGGAGGGATGCGACCATGAGGAGGAGGAGGGAGGATGCCATCCCCAGCCGCAGCAGGCCTAGAGACGGAGCCCCGCCCCGCCACGGGGCCGTCGAGACGCCGAGACGGAGCCCCCGCCGCGCCTCTGGGGAAGAAGCGGGATGACCCGCCCCCAGCCTGAGCCCGCACCGGAGCGCCGCCCCGGGAAGCAGCACCCAGCGGAGGGGGCGCCAGAGCGGGCCCCGACGAACCCTCCCGACTGGTCGCCGCCGCCACCTCCCAGGGATCGGCCGCCGCCGAAGGAGCACCAGAGGCAGGGAGAGGGGGCGCCGACGGACCCGACCCGGAAGCATGAGGAGACACACCAACGGACACCGCCGCCGACCCCGCCTCCGGAGCGATCGAGGCCTAAAGCTTCGCGCGGAGAGCCGCCTCATACTCCAGATCCGCATCCACATGGCCAGATCCCCCATGGCCCCACTTCTGCCCAGAGATCGCCTCACTTGAGGACGCACGAGAGCGGTCCATCGCCGCCACCACAACAAAGGGGAGGGAAAGGGGAGGAGGGGGAGTAGATCTGCCGAAGCGCCGGATTGGGAAACGGTGGCGAAGCAGATCTGAAGAGGAGGCAGGAAACCCTAGGAATGGGGGAGCCGCACCTCTCCGCACCCATAAGTACCCCGACCGAGCCAGGCCCGAACCGGTACACGGCCTAACAGAAGAGGTGGGCTGGACCTGGGCCGCCCGCAGCCCAGGGTCCACAGAAGGAAGAGGGGGGAATTCAGAAAGAGACGCCAGGGCCAAGGCCAAAACCGGCCCACCAGGCCCAGCAGCACCCACCGGGGCCCGCACCATAGGAAGGGGCAACAGCGCCGCCCCCGCAACCAGATCTAGGGTTGGGACCGGTGCCGGCGCCGCCATTGCAGCGGAGGACGAACTCGCAGGCGCGCCAGCTCGCGAACCCACCGGGGAGGGCGAGGCTGACACCGGCGAAGACCGCAGCGAATCCAAACACGGGGACCAGCACGAAGCATGACGCCGCCCGCGCGAGACGTGGCGCCACCCGTCCAGCTCCACTGAAGGCCGGACTGGCCGCCCCAGCCCACCGGGCGCAAACTTGCGCCGGCGAGCGGCCGCCGCAGCCACGGGGGGAGAGCACGTCGGGGACGAGCGCGGTGGGGGAGAGGAAGCCTCAGAATCCGAGTCGGAGCCGTCCGAATCTAGAGCCCAGAACTTGTTAGTCCGAAGAGGGGCGATGAGAATAGAGCGAGGAGTCGAGGCCAGAGAGCAAGAGGGTGATGCGCGGGGAGCCGGAGCGAAGCCCGGAGGAGAGCGCGGAGGCGATGGGGAGGAGGAGGATGCACGAGGCCGGGGCGCCGCCGGAGCTTCGCCAGTCACCGGAGACGCCGCGAGGGGGAGGGGAGGGGGAGGGGAGGGAGGAGCCATCCTATGTCTTCAATTCTCCCGCATCACCCTGTGCCCGCTCTTCTCCACGCATGGGAGCCACTTGATCCACGCGAGCACCTCTCGGAGGATGAATTTGATGGCTTATTGAGTTTAAGACACCCCTCACCAAACTAACATTTGTTAAGTGTCTGATCTTCTATTCACGGGCAATAAACGGTGGAACGAGAACCTTATGTACAAGTATTTGATATCCTTTGTACCCAATATGTATCTTAGCAAATTTTTGGCTATGACCACAACTTTGATTTTCATTTGGTTGGTTGCAACTGTTTGGCATGCCGATGGCTCCTTCCCAACTTTACTTCATTTTAGTCAAAGTTGGCAAACTCACAGGCACACAAAACCTTGACCAATATTTTGGCTAGCCAAACATTTGATGGGGAAACTCTAGACTCAAACAAAACAAACTCTATGTTACTAATTACTATTCAGTTACCACGCCATCGCTCAATCAAATCAATGAGATTCATCCACATCATTTTCGGCTGTGGTGACTTGTCCCGCTGCTATATGCTCTTTTACTATTGCCGCCATTCTGCAAGTGACATATCAAATCAGGGCATGCAATTGGAGATGGAGGCAAATAACATGTTGCGGATTTTTACCCGTTGAGAGGGCAACAGCTTTGTCGCTCAGCCTCGACACATCTTGCAATAGTTGCTGATATAAGAGCTGAAAGGATCCAAAGCATTGGTTGGAAATATCGAGCTTTTTGTGTGGAAAATGGAATTGCTTTGATCATCGAGGAGAGACTCAAACAGATTAAATGATTTACTTTCTGCAAAATCACCTGGTGAGATCCAGCCTATCCCTAAGCACGACACGACCTAGTCTCAGCTCGAGGGTGCCGGCATGGATTGCCTTTACCACGGAGATACCGATCTTGGCTCGAAGCCTGGCACCCAAAGGCTGGTCGAGAATGATTAACGGACTGCTCCAGGATCATGCATGGTGGAGTTTCTCTTAGTGTGCTTGTATGAGGTACTCTGTTTC
>NC_041387.1:590132414-590136852 GCF_002162155.2 Triticum dicoccoides
GCCGTCCTGAGAGTCTAAAAAGACCCTCCTCATCCCCGTAGAAGCAGAGAGGAGAATAGACTGTGAATAGAACATATAGCCTTCCCATGCTGTAATGAATACTCCCTCCATACCACAATCGTCTTATATTTTGGTACAGAGGTAGTGCTACTTGTTTTTTCCGCTAACTCTCACTTTATCTAGTCAACAACTTGTGCTTTAATCTGCATATAAATATCATAGTCAACACTTAGGGGCGTTACTAACATGTCAGAAAACCCACATCTCCTACAGCTGACCAACAACAAGGTAAACAAATAGCCAGATTCTGATTCTGGGGATTACAGAGCCACAACTGATTCTCAGAAATCCACAGCCATAGTGATTCTCAAGAATCCGTAGAACAAGTAAATTCAGTTATCTACATTGATTCAGATGTGTCAAGCCTATGTTCTCCTCCTATGCTTCATTCTTCAAGGTGTTGCTGTTGCTGCTGATAGAGGCGAGATATATATGGGGCTACGTTGAAATTTGTCACAGTAAGTATCCGCTCATAATAGCAGTCTTTATATCATGTTTGGTCTTCTCATCCTTCTGTTTTCCATTTACTACTACAGCCTCAACAAAGCCTCACCTTCCATGCAGTACAATTTATTACTTCTCCCTATAGTTGATCCAATGCCAAAAGACAAACACAAGAAGGCTAGAGCCAAAATACTCAAACTTCTAGCACCCAGCAACATCTGGTCACCGCGCATCGCTGGATCCGCCTCCACCGGACTAATATATCCTCTGTTTCTGATCTTTTTAATCGGCTAGATCAGTGATAGCGGCAGTTCTAGTGGAGTGACAGGGCTAGGCGCTGACAAGCAATTGTTGTTTAGGCCAGGTCTTCTTGGAGGAGACATATAAAGCCTCGAGCGTAGACTCCCTGTACCCCACTCTACAAATCCCAGAGACATCTTGGTGAGAGCATCATAGCTCGAGACACCATCAGTGACTAGGCCATCGACCACCCCACTGTCAGTAGGAAGGGAGAGGTGAGAACCATTGTGATCTGCTGTGAGACCTATTTCAGAGTTTCCAACAGGTTCTCCCTGAACAATATCATCCACTTCTTGAGTGCCAAGTAAATCTGCCACCATATATGTTTAACATCAGACCACATTATAGAGTTTCTGTAGTTCCACATGCGATGGAGTATTAAAATATAGGGTATGTTCTGCTCGACCGTAGTGGTTTGGTTAAAAGAAAGTCACGATGTCATGGTAAAAATATGAACCCAAAGATGTAAAAAATTATAGGAGATCCCCGAGGAGGGCCCTAACGTCATCCATGACGCACACGGGGGCTGCCTCCTTGAGCTGGTAGGACACACGTCGGCCAGCGAAGCTGGCCTTGCTGCACACTCCACCGGCCAAGTCTTGAATACCTGACAAGGCTACTAGCTTAGCCCAGTACAGGGCTACACTTAGGGCCATCATCATGACGGCCTGTGAGGCACGAGGCAAGATGGGACGACGACCATAAATAAAGGCATCAGGGCGGTGCGGCGCGTCACGTCCGGCGCAGTGTCAGGTTATCTCCTGACTGATCGACAGAGGCAAGTGGACGAAGCGCGACGAATATCCTCCTTTGTACAACGTACTATATTTATTAACATGACCAAGTGTGGTACCCCCGGATCTATATAAGGGGAGGGCCGTGGTTGAATAGAGGAGAACTTTTGCATACTCTAGCAACCCCACTCCCTCATAGGAGCGCTGATAGAGGAGAGAAGGTACAGAGAGAAGATAGAAAGGTGTTTAGGCACTCTAGCTAGTGCCCCGACCACCTCCTATGACACCCTGACCACCTCTTTTGTACACCCAAACACTTGTATCCTTGAGCTTATGTGAAATTAGATAATGCCCCGCGCGTTCCTGAGGATTTTTTCATAAATATTTTGAGGAAGGCCAGGATCCAAACTTATGTGCCAAATCTCTACATGTGACTTGCACATTCTACAATACCGACGATCTACATTAACATAAGGTCAAGAGGCCAACATATGCATCACAATAGAGGTTTGCAGAAAAAGTACTGATGATATATATGTACTTTTGTATGACTCAAAACACCTAGAAGTATGAGAATGTTTCTCATTTACAATAGGGTGATGATTATTAAGGGGGATGTGGATATGGTCCGGGCAAGAATTTTTTGTTGGAGATTAGAATTTTATCAATTCAACATGTACGATATGATTTCTCACATACATTTGCACGGACCATAGATGTTTTTTTTAAACAAAAGGTAATCCGACCTCTGCATCATCATGATAGATGAATAGTAGGTGCGCACCCATCGTTAAAGTGAAGTGTGCAAAATTACCCAATTGTATCATCGTACATGAACTGTCGTATTCTTTAGGATTGGTGAAGAATCACCCTCTTCGGAGCATCGCATAACCGGTTGAAAGAAGAATGAGCATAGTCTGCAAGATGTAAAACACAGGTAGCAAAATTTGTGTGTAGTTTCTGTATCATATACTCCTTGAGTATAAGATCTGAAAGGAGCAAAGTGCTACTTGCATGGTTAATAAAGGGACTACCTTGCACAACATGGGAGGCCAGCTCGGTTAGGCAGTGGGCGACGTACATGACCCTGACATCGCGTACATGCGGCGAGACCAGGGAAGTCGTGGCAGCGGCGAGACCAGGGAAGTCGTGGCAGCGGCGAGACGGCGGCCAACAACGTGCGGAGCAAGCAGGGCCGGCCCTGAGGGGGGGCAGGGGGGCGGCCGCCCCGGGCCCCCAACATCGAGGGGCCCCCTCTCAAGTATGCAAGTAGCCCAGGGATTCTCCCCAAAAAAAGAAGCGACTAGGACTGGGTCGTAGCATGGCTTCAGGCCTTTTGCATGTTCAGCTTCATATGGCCCGAGTGGATTGCTGGGCTAGGTAGTCATGCATGTACGCATTATTTCTCGGAAACAAAAACGCATGCACTGTGGCTGATCGATTAGATCAGATCAGCTCGAAGAGGGGCAATGTATCACGCACGGCGTTGGCGATCGAGGGAACGAATTCCGCTTCAGGCCGAACGCCCTTGCCATCACCTGATCGCCGTCTAGTCTCGCCTCTCGCGACCTTCATGCGCAGCAGTAGCCAAGAGACGAGAGCGGACAAGGCCTGCTTAGACTGGATCAGAATCTATCAGTTGATTTTTAAATCCGTGTTCTACAGCTCTAAGGTAGCCTCTTTGGTAGTCCCTAGTTCCTAAATTTGTTGTTTGTTAATTGAAGTCGATGCCCAGAATTGTTTTTCACAATCCAATCATTGGATAGGATTAGTGTGTTGAAAACTGCACTATCTGTGCTTCATTTAAAGATGAGACAAAAATTAATTTTGTAATTGTTGTGGATTGCATTCCAATCGAACCCAATTTGCTCAGTTTGGATTAATGGTTGCTGAGGTATCACCAGAATGGTGCTGCTGTACAAGTATTTTCAAAGTTGAGCAGATATTGTTTTTGCGACTTTTAACAAATTTCTATTCGCAAGAACTAGTCTATATTCAGATATGACCAGTTTCTTATTACAACATGCATGAAAGACGTAGATAACTTCATGTTGAATATCCTGATTTGCTTATTTTCTTCATTTTGTAAAATGGATCATGATTTGTAGCCTAGAAATTCATATATGACGTGCTTTGGAGTTCAAATTAAATGGAGAATCCAAGCTATGCTTGTATATTTACCTAATAATAATTAATGGGCTAGCTCTAGGAGATATTTATACATATACTATTAGGTATTAGGATGTTCAAGAGCCAAGAACAATACATAAAAATTTTATGTTTATATTAAAGGGGCCTCGGGTTTTACTTTCGCCCCGGGCCCCCGAATTGTCAGGACCGGCCCTGGGAGCAAGCAGCAAGGGATCATCGGCTCCGGTGGCGATGATAGGCGGCACTGGTGAGACAGCGAACGACAACGCATGAAGCAAGCAGTAATGGATCACCGTCTCTCGTGGCGATGATCCGCATCAGCGGCTGTGGGACGGCTAATGACGACATGCAGAGCAAGCAGCAAGGGATCGCCGCTCGCCGGCTCCATCATGATGATCTTCGGCGGCGGTGAGACAGCCGATGACGACGCACGAAGCAAGCAGCAAGGGACCGCCGTCTCTCACAGCGATGATCTGCAATGGAGGTGAGACGGCTGATGACGACGCGCGGAGCAAGAAGCAAGGGATCATTGTCGCCCCCAACGATCATCTTGTCTTGGCGCTGGGAGCGGTTAGCGCGGTCGCAGGGCGACCTTCAACAGCATGACGAAAAACGTGGAGAGCTCGGTGGCGGCCTGGGTGATCGCCACTGTTCCTGGTGCTGCTCGGTGTTGTGTTCTTCCTCCGGGACTTGATGCATTTATTTCCGGTACGTGTGCGTGGCTATCCAATTTAAAAGACAACAACCAC
>NC_041387.1:590137351-590139989 GCF_002162155.2 Triticum dicoccoides
TGTAGTTCCACATGCGATGGAGTATTAAAATATAGGGTATGTTCTGCTCGACCGTAGTGGTTTGGTTAAAAGAAAGTCACGATGTCATGGTAAAAATATGAACCCAAAGATGTAAAAAATTATAGGAGATCCCCGAGGAGGGCCCTAACGTCATCCATGACGCACACGGGGGCTGCCTCCTTGAGCTGGTAGGACACACGTCGGCCAGCGAAGCTGGCCTTGCTGCACACTCCACCGGCCAAGTCTTGAATACCTGACAAGGCTACTAGCTTAGCCCAGTACAGGGCTACACTTAGGGCCATCATCATGACGGCCTGTGAGGCACGAGGCAAGATGGGACGACGACCATAAATAAAGGCATCAGGGCGGTGCGGCGCGTCACGTCCGGCGCAGTGTCAGGTTATCTCCTGACTGATCGACAGAGGCAAGTGGACGAAGCGCGACGAATATCCTCCTTTGTACAACGTACTATATTTATTAACATGACCAAGTGTGGTACCCCCGGATCTATATAAGGGGAGGGCCGTGGTTGAATAGAGGAGAACTTTTGCATACTCTAGCAACCCCACTCCCTCATAGGAGCGCTGATAGAGGAGAGAAGGTACAGAGAGAAGATAGAAAGGTGTTTAGGCACTCTAGCTAGTGCCCCGACCACCTCCTATGACACCCTGACCACCTCTTTTGTACACCCAAACACTTGTATCCTTGAGCTTATGTGAAATTAGATAATGCCCCGCGCGTTCCTGAGGATTTTTTCATAAATATTTTGAGGAAGGCCAGGATCCAAACTTATGTGCCAAATCTCTACATGTGACTTGCACATTCTACAATACCGACGATCTACATTAACATAAGGTCAAGAGGCCAACATATGCATCACAATAGAGGTTTGCAGAAAAAGTACTGATGATATATATGTACTTTTGTATGACTCAAAACACCTAGAAGTATGAGAATGCTTCTCATTTACAATAGGGTGATGATTATTAAGGGGGATGTGGATATGGTCCGGGCAAGAATTTTTTGTTGGAGATTAGAATTTTATCAATTCAACATGTACGATATGATTTCTCACATACATTTGCACGGACCATAGATGTTTTTTTTTAAACAAAAGGTAATCCGACCTCTGCATCATCATGATAGATGAATAGTAGGTGCGCACCCATCGTTAAAGTGAAGTGTGCAAAATTACCCAATTGTATCATCGTACATGAACTGTCGTATTCTTTAGGATTGGTGAAGAATCACCCTCTTCGGAGCATCGCATAACCGGTTGAAAGAAGAATGAGCATAGTCTGCAAGATGTAAAACACAGGTAGCAAAATTTGTGTGTAGTTTCTGTATCATATACTCCTTGAGTATAAGATCTGAAAGGAGCAAAGTGCTACTTGCATGGTTAATAAAGGGACTACCTTGCACAACATGGGAGGCCAGCTCGGTTAGGCAGTGGGCGACGTACATGACCCTGACATCGCGTACATGCGGCGAGACCAGGGAAGTCGTGGCAGCGGCGAGACGGCAGCCAACAACGTGCGGAGCAAGCAGGGCCGGCCCTGAGGGGGGGCAGGGGGGCGGCCGCCCCGGGCCCCCAACATCGAGGGGCCCCCTCTCAAGTATGCAAGTAGCCCAGGGATTCTCCCCAAAAAAAGAAGCGACTAGGACTGGGTCGTAGCATGGCTTCAGGCCTTTTGCATGTTTAGCTTCATATACCCCAAGTGGATTGCTGGGCTAGGTAGTCATGCATGTACGCATTATTTCTCGGAAACAAAAACGCATGCACTGTGGCTGATCGATTAGATCAGATCAGATCAGATCAGCTCGAAGAGGGGCAATGTATCACGCACGGCGTTGGCGATCGAGGGAACGAATTCCGCTTCAGGCCGAACGCCCTTGCCATCACCTGATCGCCGTCTAGTCTCGCCTCTCGCGACCTTCATGCGCAGCAGTAGCCAAGAGACGAGAGCGGACAAGGCCTGCTTAGACTGGATCAGAATCTATCAGTTGATTTTTAAATCCGTGTTCTACAGCTCTAAGGTAGCCTCTTTGGTAGTCCCTAGTTCCTAAATTTGTTGTTTGTTAATTGAAGTCGATGCCCAGAATTGTTTTTCACAATCCAATCATTGGATAGGATTGGTGTGTTGAAAACTGCACTATCTGTGCTTCATTTAAAGATGAGACAAAAACTAATTTTGTAATTGTTGTGGATTGCATTCCAATCGAACCCAATTTGCTCAGTTTGGATTAATGGTTGCTGAGGTATCACCAGAATGGTGCTGCTGTACAAGTATTTTCAAAGTTGAGCAGATATTGTTTTTGCGACTTTTAACAAATTTCTATTCGCAAGAACTAGTCTATATTCAGATATGACCAGTTTCTTATTACAACATGCATGAAAGACGTAGATAACTTCATGTTGAATATCCTGATTTGCTTATTTTCTTCATTTTGTAAAATGGATCATGATTTGTAGCCTAGAAATTCATATATGACGTGCTTTGGAGTTCAAATTAAATGGAGAATCCAAGCTATGCTTGTATATTTACCTAATAATAATTAATGGGCTAGCTCTAGGAGATATTTATACATATACTATTAGGTATTAGGATGTTCAAGAGCCAAGAACAATACATAAAAA
>NC_041387.1:590141738-590149452 GCF_002162155.2 Triticum dicoccoides
CTTACAAATTGTATCAAGGAATATGAGGAACTGAGAAGTACGTGTAGACTGAGGCCCTGGCCACGTATTATATATGCTGCCCAACGAAATCAAAGTCAATCGTGCTTTAATTGCATTTATTTTGTTCCTGATTGTCACTCCATCAACCGCCTCATCAAATATGCTAAAAATATCATCCCATTAAATCATATTTATTTCTGGCCTAGAACATTCTATAGTTAATGGTTATGCCAAAACGTTCCTCAAATCTTCATAATCAATACGTACCATAAAATGAGACTGAAATTTCAGAGCAACATTCATTTACGTACTTCACAGCCGACATATGAAACATATGCAAAAACCTAAAAATGAATCAAGGGGAAACATCAACATCCCAACAGTTTGATCCTTGATGTTGGCTTGGGTACCAATGAGGCTTCTCTTCTCTTCAAATAATGTTGTGCAGTGCAACTAAAACATAAAACACCCGCAAGAAAGAAATATTTCATTTAGATATACTTGAGTTTTACATGAGTATGCGGTGCAATAGAATGATTATCTCCCATTGTGCAGATCATCTCTTTCAGGATGCCTACTCAGGCCAGCATAGACTCATACATAACATCTCCGTGAAAGTTTCCACAATGTTATAGCATGAACTCCCAGACCGTGAGAGAGGCTCAGTACCCATATCCAAAATGAAGAGTGCGGAGGAGCAGGTGCCTACCCCTCCACCTTCCACTTCTCTTAAAATTTTCCTGTGCAATGCAACTAAACTAAAAAACAACTCCAAGCAATATATTCAATTTATATCTTGTTGGGTTATGATACGTCTCCAACGTATTTATATATTTTTTATTGTTCCATGCTATTATAATTGTTGGGTCATGAGCCGAAAGCAAGCCATCGAACATGCTAGTGTTGGATTGGATGAGATTGTCGACCGCCTGAAGGAGGTTCTCATCGCGATCCTTGAAGAGCCGGTCCAGACCTACGGTGAAATACGCTCGTTGAAGCGCGTACACGCCACACCTTTCCTCGGACGGCTTGTCCATCGCCTCCGCTCACGGCCGATCACGCCACCGCGTCCCGTGATGGTGTCGCGGCAACTCCAGGACCACTTAATCTTATACCAATTGTGAGCAACTCACCTGATCGAGAGGAATTGCTAGGGATTAGAATTCGAAATTGCGGAAATTGGTTTGTTAGCTAGCCGTCCGTCCACCCTCACAGCTACACTACACCGCATGTTGCCATCATCCAAATCCCAGCCAGGAGATAGGAGAGAAGTATAATGCCTACTAGCTTAGCCCGCGCGGCGACACGCCGCGCCCATCGATCAGTCGCGACTATGTAGACTATGGTCCAAGCAATAGAGTAATAAGTAGTTATGATGAAATTTGTTGCATAACTTGAGGCTTTTAGCAAATTGTTTTGTTCACAACAATTTATAGACACAAATATCTATCTTTCATGGAAACTTTTAGTTTATTTTGTACATAGCAAGGGTCTATCCACCAAGTTGAAACAAATACACAACATGACCAAAAGTAAGGAACTTCGGAACAGTGCTTTCGTAGCTAAAATTTAATAATTTTTCACATTTCATAACATAAATACTTGCTAAAACTTACATCTGATCTGAAGTACAACCATTGAGACAGTAAAAAAACCACTATTTTGATCATCACAAAAAAATTAATGTGCATTTCATGGAAAAAATTTAGAGACAAAATAATTTAGCCAAGAGAAAAACTATTTCAGATCACAAAAGGCGCTCCAAAGAGTAATTGTGTATATTATTCAAAAGAACACTTTGTTACCTTCAGGCTTTAATTAGCGCAATTGTATCTTGTGGAATCATGCAGTGATACAAATTCTTACCATAAACAACAAAATTAAGCAGCTCTTAATATAGAAACAACCATATCACTCTGAATCAAGGGAGCATGATGCGATGAACTGATGATGGGGAATCTATGGTAGCATATACCCAGGAAACAGTGTTCATGGAAACTTTGTTAAACAACCCCTTGCTCAGCTTAAAAGTATTCCTTCCTGGGTCTCCACTGAAACAAAGCAATATTTATACACCCACAGGTGAGAACAATATGAGATTGTTTGATATAAAACCAACAATGCTTGAACATACTTGTTTCTCTACCTCACCATGTGGCAACCAGAAAAAGCTTTAACAAATTAAAAACCACTTGCAAATTGAAGTTGAGAGCCTTCACTTATTTCTCGAAATGGAAGGAGGAAGGGGCCTTAATTTGTCCCAGTAACCCCATGAATATAACTAGCCAAATATGTGGCATTTCATCTTATTACATGGTCATGCTGAAGGAGGGAACATCAATAAAATTAGGCATAAGAAATCCATCAAATGAAGAGAGATGTACTTAGAAATAAGAATAACAAACATTCTCAGATACTATGTACCTTATCCGGCCTCTAAGAATATGTCAAGAAGGTGAATCATTCACTTTTATGTTACCGTTGCTGACGACGGACAACTGTGGATGGAAACAAAATTCTCAGCAATGCATATATGAAACTAAGTAACATGACTTAGAAAATATAATGTAAAATATCACAATAAACTACTACTAAGTATGTCCAATAGTAATACAACCTCAGTTTGTACCCCAGAAATTTCTATCACCAAAACATCTTAGAAGGTTCAGTGCCAGTGATGTGCCTGCCATAAAACCGAATGCCAATTTCTAGTTAAAAAATAACCGCGCAAGACCATATTCCTCTACCGCCAAGGGTATATGATCGAGTGGGGCCAACTAAAGACAGGCCCCACGATTCCATTTTTTAATGTATGTTGTTGTATAATGAATGACGCGCTTGTATGCTTACGTGACTATTTGGTTTTTGATGTGATGGAAATTGGAGGGAAAGATGCTGGACGGACTAATTTGATCAATCACGTGAGTAGAAGTATTAGAGTTTTGGCCATCTCATCCATTAAATTTGGATGGAGGGTATGCATCTTAATATGATAAACATATATGCATACCGTATATGGGTTATATACATATAAAAATCAGTGCAGCAGGCATTTTTTCTGAATCTAAACATCTTGGTGGCCGAGTTCCAGTGTGAAAATATTGGTTTTAGTCCCTGGTCAAATGGACTGATGCATATTATGTTTGGTTGTACCACGAAAAATAATTTGGTTGCTTTAAGACATTCAACCGAGGTAGACGATGCAATTTTGGCTGACATGAAGTTTTACGATCATCAATATAGCAGAATATGCAAAAGATGGGATAAAGCAAGTCATATCTACTCCCTCAGTCCCATAATATAAGAGCGTTTTTGACACGATGGAGGGAGTAGTTTGTTTATTTGTTTGAGGAACACTTATTTGCTTGGAGAATAATGAAGTGTGCTTGCACCGGTAGACATGAGATGAACTTGAACAAAAGATCTGCATTCATATATGCATTGTACCAGAAATCAGTGCTGCTCTAACTTGCCTCTGCATTGCCTCTGAACCAGTGCTGATCTATATCGGAGATCAGGAATTTACTCATCAGGTCACTGCATCTACTTTATTGCGATTAAACCACCAAACTCAAAGAAATACCTGCAATTTATTTAATAGTCTTATTTGATTTTTTATTCAGAATGCGTTGAGCTATTTCTTTTGCCGAGCTACATTCTTGTACATTGGATTCTCAAGGAGCATCACTTGCGAGACATATCTTCACATACTACCATTTCAGAACACCACTCCCTTCACGCACAGGACATACATGTTCTACATCCACCCTTCACACTCCTAATTTCAAACCGAGTTGGCAGGCTATTGTAAGGCAGGTAAGCAACCTTCTAGATGGAATGTTGGAATTTACTCTGGCAAGGTAGGTCTTAAACATATTATCATCTGGCTATCTACTGTTTGAGCTCCCCATGCTGCTAACACCATCAAATATTGTTTGCTCCGGACATCTTCATATGCCAATTTGACCTTCTTTTTGGCAGACACAGTATCTCAGAACATCTAAATTGACTCCTTGCACAGGTCTCTGAATTGACACAATCAGAAGGATAAAACAATCGCTAGAGCTCTTATAGGAAGTCAGCCATCATTTTACTTAGACTGAAGAAGGTGTCTATCACAAAAAAAGGAAAAAAAAAGTAAGTGCAAAGAAACACATGTAGGGTTGCACATAATTTGTAAGAGATGATCAAGGCATATAGTTGCAGCAAGTAGCAAATGGCATGAATTTATTCATGATGCATTCACGCATCAAGGGTGTAAATCTTCTTTAGCTAGGTCCAAATGCAGATAGATACAGTACATGAATGATGTGTGATATGTCATTGTAGGTTTCAGACCTGATGAAAAGTTTATTACAGTACACGAAAAATATTCATGAAACGGTTATACAGTACAGGAATGATGAGAAATCGGAAATTTCTGTACAAGAATGATGTATAATAAATTGCTGAGAGGAATAAAGAAGATGCAGAATGTCTGAAACTTCTCAAAACTGGAAACAATTATACAAATGCTACCTGACAGAGTATACGGCTAGGAATCTGCCTAATTCAGTGTCTCTTATAATCCACCAACGACTACGGCGTAATCATCATCACTGCGGCTCAACCAGAATTCGATCGAATAATGAGGCAAATGAAGCAGCTAATATGGGGTAAATGCACACTAACTTGGCAGCAAGAACAGATGGGTCATAAGCACCTTCAGTGACCCTACGACCTGCAAATGGCAGTATACAAACAGTGCGCCTTTACTCTGAATAACCGAGGAGGAGCTGTCTTTATCCTCTTTTTTTGCGGGGGAGCTGTCTTTATCCTCCACTCAAGCTAGCTATACTTACAAAGCTAGAGCTGTATAAAGTTTTGAAGCGTAGCGCTGTGAATGGATCACTCGTCCAGCAGCCTCCTGACACATAAAATAGGCAGAGCGAGCATTACCAGGTCCCATAACTCGGGGTCAGGCTAGTCGAACACGATGACGCGCACCACCGTGCGCCACGCCGACGCAGGTAGTAGAGCGCGGGCCTCTCGCACTGGTTGTGCGCTAGGGGCTTCATGTTGAACGCGCGCGCCTTGTAGTCAGCGGGCCAGTACCAGTTCATGAACATCCGTGCCGGCATCTGCATCTCCCGCGCCAGCATGACGCCCTCGCCACCGTCACCACGAACCCCCACGCCACTGACACCGTCCACCGGTTCGCCGCGATGTAGCATATCGACTGGTGCATCACCCCCGTCGAACAGCCTCCGCAGAGACGCCAGGCGCAAACGCACGTTAGGGATAAGCGGTCGAGGTGGTGCAGCGAGTCAGTGACACCAGCGGTGCCACCTGGTGGGCGGCGAGGAGGCCCAGGAGGTCACCATACACGCTTTACTCGTGGAAGCCCGAGTGTCGGCACGCCCAGCTCCGCCATGCCCCATGCATGATGTAGTAGGGGATGGCGAGGAGGTTGTCCGGGAGGAAGACCGTGTTGTCGACTTGTCGTCGCCCATGATGAACCAGCGTACACCTGGGAGACTGAGGCGGAAGGTCTCGGAGATGACGGTCGACATGTGAGATGCATGCGAATGGCAGAGCGATGACCGTGCGTGTAGGAGAAACCGGAGGTATCCGGTAAGATCTTGATGTATATGCACTCCTTCCGCTTCTCCAACAGGCGCGCCAACGCCGCGAAGCTGAACACTGCAGCGTAATCGTCGTTGTCGACACCGTCGCCGTGGCAGGTAGTGGTGGTGATGGCGTACTCGTCGTCGACACCACCGTCACTGTGGAGGGTGGTGGTGGCATCCTCGCCGTCGACACCACCGTGACCGTGGCGGGCGTCGGCAGGGGCCTCGCCAGCGGCAACGTGACTAATCAGGAGGATAGTGTTGTGGGCGGCTTCTTCTGGGTGGAGGCAGCCGGGCGCTGCCACGCTGGGCAAGATGCCATGTATGAAGAAGAGCCCTTTTATAGGCCAGTACGGCGGTGAACGGGTGGCTGGGTTATGCACCGCACTGGAGCAGAGTTTTCGGGAGCGTCTAGAACACACGGCTGGCCAACAGCGGCAGTAACAAAAAGGGACATATCGATTGGGCCAGAAGCGATCACGACAGAAATACAGAGAAGCATCGATGTGTCAGGAAAGGGACATATCGATTGGTCCAGAAGCGGCCGTGACAGAAATACGGAGAAGCATCGATGTGTCAGACTGGCCCACAAGCAATGAAAAAACGCTAAGCCAACCAAGCGATCGCCACACCCGTTGAAGAAATTTGAAACAAAAAACTGAACACACCACTCATTTCTACCCTGCCGTGTACCAAAAAAATACCACGCGCCATACTCACAACTCACCATAGGTCACTTTCATCCAATTGATTTAATCTCAGAGCGAAAACCTTGCCTGCAATAGAGGCTTTGGTATTTAAACTAGTGATCGCTAACATAATAGAAAGGCGTGCTCATAGTCCATCAACCATCGCGGTGGGTTGATCTCGAACCTACCCCACCGCCGACAGTCGCCACCCCACACCTACTCTGACCGACTGTGCAGCGCATGCCGCCGCCGCGACTCAATCGGCCGTTCTCAGCCCTGCTACCACCCTGCCGCTCGGGATGTCCGCTACAAATCTTGGGTCGGCGCATCCGATTCCACCGACTCTGGCCATAGAAAGTTGGTGTAGCTACCGGGACATCCCCTTCAGTATTTTGGCTAATTTTGAACTTTTTGTCCGGATCACAAGAAAATGTTAATATCGTCCATGTTGCTGAAGGGGAATTACTACTTGGGGATTTGCTCACTGAATATTGGAATATACTTACTTTATGCATGCCATCAAATATAGCTCATCCCCTGAAAGAACAAAGATTGCTGATGTTTTTTTCCACGGTTTTCTAAAACAATGTTGATCTTTTTCAGAGAAATGCAATGATTATTTTTAGAGAACATTCTGCAAATCAACTAAATAAGAGTCTAGGCATTCTTCTTGTTTTTTTCGGGGGGAAGGTGTCTAGGCATTTATTAACATGTAGAACTTACAATGCATGGGGAATGAAAGATCAAATATACCTTGCTCTCCTTTCTTATTTTAGTGGCTGTTAATGTCATCATAAAGAATATTACACATTAGGATTGAGTTGTTTTGCTCTTCTATTTTCCAGTAAGCCATGCGATATTTTACAACCCATCGGACACCCTTATGGATCTGATGCTATGTAGATCAAGATTATTTCTAATTACCCGCGAGACACCGACAGAGTATATCATGTGGAATTTCTTGTTCCTGTGGTTAGGACGAACCATTGCAACATCTCACAATAAATAGCTGGGCAAAAAAAATATGATCATCACAATAATATTAGGTCTTGGAACCATGACTTATTACATAATCAGTTTATTCTCTCTACATAAAGCAGCGGACTCACAAAGACACATGCATATTGGATACTACATTATATGGAAGGCGTGCATGCATCCGTAACCGATCACACCCTTAGCTGCACCTGGGGCTCTGCACGAAGTTGCTAACCGGAAATGACTGGTCGAACGTGGTTGCATGCTCACTACCAGTAAACCTCAGCTTGTCACCGACGCGTTGAACCGTGTGGAATGCAAGAAAATCCCACTCAAACTGGATCCTCACGCCACCCAGTTGAGTTATGGATCCGGGCCGGATAACACCACTGACTATGCTGTCAAACCGAATCTTGTGTGATCCACCGGCAACCGTAA
>NC_041387.1:590149775-590150295 GCF_002162155.2 Triticum dicoccoides
CGATGAGGAGCAGATGCTGGATGGCCATGGCTAACTGTTGCTTATAAATTGTAGGATCGATATACGAAAATGAGGAATGGGGAAGTGCGTGCAGACTGAGGCCCTGGCCGCGTATTATATATGTTGTCCAACGAAATTAAAGACAATCGTATTTTAATTGCATTTATTTTGTTCCTAATTATCATTCCATCAACCGCCCCATCAAATACGTTAAATATAACATCCTATTAATTCATATTTACGTTTGGCCTAGTCAAACCATAGTTAGTGGTTTTGACAAATTTGAAACGTTCCTCAAATCTGCATAATCAATACGTACCATAATATGAGATTGAAACATATCCTATATACCTAAATAGTTCACATCCTTACTAGTGTTTTTTTATCTTAATAACATGCACACATGCCATATCATGAAAGGTCCACCACGACATGTATGAGAATTATTTTTTATTATTAAGAGCATTTTCAATAGAAGATGTAGATGCAAAATTACCTAAGTTTTGCATCTTCAGAGCCC
>NC_041387.1:590150792-590164946 GCF_002162155.2 Triticum dicoccoides
AAACCGCCTCTTCAACAGACGATATAGATGGAAAAAAATTTACATCTCCGCCTCCCAGAAATGTAAAATACAACACCTCTCGTTGCAAATTTGCATCTCAGCCGACTGGGGTTGTAAAATTCGTGGTCGCGTGCCAACCGTCCAACTGCCTTCCATTTCCTTCAATTTCCTTCCATGCAACCGCTCGTTGCCCGCCCAACTCCGCAGCCCGCCGATTTTGCCCAAAATCGCCGCTGCCGCCGCCCGCAGTTGCCGATTCCTTTTCGGCCTCCCGCCTCGTGTCGAAGCTTCTCTAGCGGTCCTGCTAGCATAATGCCTTCCACGGAGAGGTCGTCGTTGGGCTAGGCTTCTACCTAGACAAGACCCCCTGCCGGAGGTAGCGGAGGCGCGCCAAACCGCCAGCCTCGGCCGTTCGTCCGACAGCGGGAGCTGTCCGCTCGCGGTGCCGAGCTCCCACCGTCTTCTCTGCCGAGCTGCGGCCATCTCCTCTGTCGAGCCATTGCCACCGCCCGCACCCACCGCCGCCAAACGGCTTCCCAACCCGCACCCGGCTGATTTCGTCCACCCCGGAAGCAAGGTGTTCGACGAAATTCCGCAAGGTAAAAATTCGATCAGACTTGACGTTTTTTTATTGGGGTTGGAGAGGTAGTTTGACGGTGATTTTCTGCATTGTAGATGAGCTCACGTGACTCCGATTTCTGTTGCGGAACGTAGCATGCAATTTCAAAAAAAAATCCTATGCTCATGCAAGATCTATCTAGGAGATGCATAGCAACGAGAGGGGGAGAGTGTGTCTACGTACCCTCGTAGATCGAAAGCGGAAGCATTTGACAATGCAGTTGATGTAGTCAAACTTCTTCTCGTTTCGACTGATCAAGCACCGAACATACGGAACCTCCGAGTTCTGCACACATTCAGCTCGATGACGTCCCTCAAACTTGATCCGGCAAAGTGTCGAGGGAGAGTTCCGTCAGCACGACGGCATGGTGACGATGATGGTGAAGTGACCCACGCAGGGCTTCGCCTAAGCACTACGTGAATATGACTGGAGGCGTAAACTATGGAGGGGGCACCGCACACGGCTAACAATTGTTGGTGTGTGTGTTCTAGCGGTGCCCCCCCCCCCTCACATATATATAGGTTGGAGGGGAGGAGAGGCAGCCAAGGGGGCGCTCCAAGTAGGAGGAATCCTACTTGGGCGCCTCCCAATTCGGCCTCCCCCCTTCCATAACTTCCAGAGGGGGGAGGAAGGAGGAGGGAGGAGGGAAGGAAGGGGGAGGGGGGGTTGCCCGGAACCCCTTCCGGTGACCCGATATGTACTCGGTGCACCCAGAACACTTCCGGTGTCCAAATATCATCGTCCTCTATATGAATCTTTACCTCTTGACCATTTCGAGACTCCTCGTCATTTTCGTGATCTCATCCGGGACTTCGAACAACATTCGGTCACCAAATCACATAACTCATATAATACAAAATCATCATCGAACGTTAAGCGTGCGGACCCTACGGGTTCGAGAACTATGTAGACATGAGCGAGACACCTCTCCGGTCAATAACCAATAGCAGAACTTGGATGCTAATATTGGCTCCTACATATTCTACGAAGATCTTTATCGTTCGAACCGTTATGACAACATACGTTATTCCCTTTGTCATCGGTATGTTACTTGCCCGAGATTCGATCATCGGTATCTTCATACCTAGTTCAATCTCGTTACTGGCAAGTCTCTTTACTTGTTCCATAATACATCATCCCGCAACTAACTCATTAGTTACTTTGCTTGCAAGGCTTCTTATGATGTGCATTACCGAGAGGGCTCAAAGATACCTCTTCGATACTCTGAGTGACAAATCCTAATCTCGATCTATGCCAACCCAACAAACACCTTCGGAGATACCTGCAGAGCATCTTTATAATCACCCAGTTACGTTGTGACATTTGCTAGCACACAAGGTATTCCTTCGGTATTCGATAGTTGCATAATCTCATAGTCAAAGGAATATGTATATGACATGAAGAAAGCAATAGCAATAAAATGAACGATCAATATGCTACTCGTTCATCAAATGACAAATCATGTCTATGGTTAGGAAACTTAACCATCTTTGATTAACGAGCTAGTCTAGTAGAGGCTTACTAGGGACACGGTGTTTTGTCTATGTATCCACACATGTATCAAGTTTTCGGTTAATACAATTCTAGCATGAATAATAAACATTTATCATGATATAAGGAAATATAAAATAACAACTTTATTTTTGCCTCTAGGACATATTACCTTCAGTCTCCCACTTGCACTAGAGTCAATAATCTAGTTCACATCACCATGTGATTAACACCAATAGTTCACATCTTTATGTGATTGACACCCATAGTTCACATTGCCATATGATCAACACCCAAAGGGTTTACTAGAGTCAATAATCTAGTTCACATCGTCATGTGATTAACACCCAAAGAGTACTAAGGTGTGATCATGTTTTGCTTGTGAGAGAAGTTTAGTCAACGGGTCTGTCACATTCAGATCCGTATGTATTTTGCAAATTTCTATGTCTATAATGCTCTGCATGGAGCTACTCCAGCTAATTGCTCCCACTTTCAGTATGTATCCATATCGAGACTCAGAGTCATCCAGATCGATGTCAAAGCTTGCATCGACGTAACCCTTTACGACGAACTCTTTATCACCTCCATAACCGAGAAACATTTCCTTAGTCCTCTTAGGTAACTAAGGATAATTTTGACCACTGTCTAGTGATCTACTCCTGGATCACCGTTGTACCCCTTGCCAAACTCATGGAAACGTACACAATATGTCTGGTACACGACATAGCATACATTATAGAACCTATGATATGATGTTTCCTGATTTCTATGGCATGAAAAATGCTTCCTTTGAAACAACCGGGGAGCGATTTGTTACCAGAAATAATGCTTCCATTGAAACAACCGGGGAGCGATTTGTTATCAGAAATAATGCTTCCATTGAAACAACCGAGGAGCGATTTGTTACTAGAAATAAAACGTGATTTATAGGATTTATTATATCCTACTAGAAATCAGGGATCAGTTTCCTAAAATGTTGGATGCGTCAACATTTGTAACTGTGCCCCTGATTAAGGAACATACTAATGCCCAAGCCACGTTTACAAGCCCATCACACGTATCGACATGAAATCCATCGTACAAGGAATCAGATTCCTAGCGCTTCATCTTAAACAAACTTAAATTACCCCAAAGGCCGGCCAGATTAGCGTACACAGAAAAATCAACACCCTATGATCTGTCATCCAATTTTTCCTCCACGGTCGGCCATCCTATTCAAGGCCCCTGATGCAATGTTCTGCCAGCAATCCATGCGCACGTCCTACCTAGCGATTGAACGGGATCAAAATCTCCCTAGCCAAACACCGGTTGCCACTGCACTTACATACTCCGCCCACGATGCCGTCCCACCAGCGGCGGTGAATCTAGCGATCGTACCGAGACGTCGTGGGAGATGGAGCTCCAGGCCATCAAGGACTCCTACACTGGCGTGTCCAAGCCGCCTCCACGACGGAGCCAAACCGCCGTACCTATTCAGACTCAAGAACATGGTGCGCCTCGCCGGTATGGATCATCTCTCCTCCCACTTGCCAAGGTATAGCAGCCCTCTTCTTTTCCCTTTCCCAAGAACACATCGATGCACTTTTAACCTCTATATCCATCTACCTGATGTACTTGTGTGTCGCTCGCCGGGAAACAAACTACTTGGTGAATCCCTGATGCAAACAATTTTATTCAGTGCTAACTAGGAGCTATTGTCTACATGTGCATCAGGTAATACAAGTAGTTGTACGGGGTTCATAAAGGAATCGAGCTTCTCATCTTTGACGATTAATGGATGAGGCACAGGGTACACATGACGGATCTACGAACTACAGCTGACAACACATGGACGGCCAAAGGCTGTTGCATCCGCCGACCAACCACTACCCTTAATCAAGCACAAGGTACCTAGAACAACTCCCAAACACTCAATTCTTTGTAAGATTTTCAGTAGAAGCCTGTTGCAAAGTTAGGACTTTAGTTTATTTAATTATTAGTCAATGTTTGCCACAAAAAAATTCAGATTTTTTTTATTTTTTTATCATTTTCTAAATTTTACTATTCATGCTGAGATCATATGAGGTCAAACTAAGATGGGGGCTTTTGAACACTTTTTTCATGAATGCAAATGACATGCACATATAGGTGATGTTGTTCTGAACATTTTGATATCTTATTTGTATTTGTTGGAGTTAGTATGAATTCGTTATGAAATTTTCAAAGTGTCGGTCAAACGGTGAAAGGGCAAAAGTATAAGAGGATGGAACGAGCTGGACAGAAACGAGGGTTTTTTGAATTTTGGGGCAAATCAAATAGGTGTGACACAACTAAGGGCTCAAATGTAGTTGTCCCTAAAAAATATATATTAGACAAAATTAATGTTGAATACTAGAATATATATGCCCCTTTAGTAATGCACGGGCAACACACAACAAAGGTGAGGTGGGCGTCACCCGTTTCTAAAAGAAAGGGCTCCAGCTAGCGAGAAATATCCCGCTGCAGCCGGAAGCCGTGCGGGAAAGATAGGGTCCGACAGAAAAAGGAGAAGGGTGTGTCATGGGATAGGTTTTTGTGTTCAGCCTGCGTATTGGAGATATATAGCATGGCTCATAGTCCGGACAATCACATTTCTCCCCACATATGATCTGGATTGGGGGATCTCCGACTGTCTAGATGGTTGAATTTCGAGGAGCCTCAAACATGCCATAATGTATGAGGGAGAAATAAGCTTCAACCTTAGAGGTGACCTTAATCATTTGTTTGATTCATTTATGTATGCATTATAGCCCGTAGCAACGCACGGGCGTTCTACTAGTATACATCAATAGTTCACATCCTCATTATTTTTATTATCTTATAACACATGCACATATGCTGATATGCAACATCATCAAACGTCCACCACAACATGTATGAAATTATTTTATTATTATTAATTAATCCTCACCGATTCTTTTTATTTGTTTTGATTGAATACAGTACAGATGCAAGCTCTCATATACATGTGCATACACTCACCCCTATGAACGCACACACTCACACCCTACCCCTATGAGCACCTCCGAAAGACTGAGCCGGCATATCATCTTAAAATTTATGAAGGCACCATAGGCACCTCGTTGTCGACGGGAAAGTTTCTCCCACCGAATGTGCATCGCCGGGAATCCACAGTCCCTTTAACCATTCAACCACAGGTTGGTTCGACTAATTTCTTTTTATTTCAACATACACACATAAGCCATGCACATATGCCACCTTATCGAAGGCCCACCCAACATGCATGGGGAAAAATCCATTATATTATTTTACTACCTATATTCAACAAATATTTTCAACTATACAATATATAATATGTATTCTAAGTTTTCTCATATACTATTAATTCAAATGTTTCTTACAATCAAATCTTATTGAAATATATTGCAACATATTCTCGCAGCAACGCATGGGGTATCATCTAGTTTCACTAGTATACAGAATCGAGCATTGAGGTGGTTCTTGTACACAGACGACCAGCGGCTGTTTTCAGTACCGCCTCAAAGCCTATGTCGCTAATACTCTGCACGGAGTCGGCTGTTGTGGAAACTACCTCCAATATCGTCGACAACACATGCGGTTTTGTCCTGCTTCCAATACCCTTCTTGCCACAGGCAATTTTGTACGAATAACCGCCTTCATTTTATATGTTAGGGATATAAATGTTGTCTTTTAGGTACTCGCTCTACTAATCATAGTCAGATGAAACACTCCTCGATTTTCGTATTACTTAACCTGTCACGTGATAAAATTGAAAGTAATTGTTCAAATAATCATAGTCATACATAATTCATTTCCACAAAGCTTAGCATCTCTTCTCTTAAATTTTTCTTGTGCAATGCAACTAAAATAAAAAACAACTGCAAGCAAAAATAATAATTTAGATCTTGTTGGGTTATATTTGACATAATTATGTTCGGGGGTCAACACATAGGTATAAAATCTAGAAGGAAGAGAGACAAAGATTCAGACCTCAGATAACGCTAATTCACCTTAATTTTTCACATTAAAGGTGTAACTCCTTTGACAAGCATGAGTTAAAGAATTTTGTTTATGCTTCACCAAAACAAAAATTCAAAGCTAGCGATGCCTATGATACAAGTAAAGGCTACCAGTTTGTCATTGGTCTAAAACAAAAACTTAACTATACTCCCTCCTTTCTGGTTTACTTGGCCAATCTTAGAAATCTCGTCAACTAAAAATCGTCATATAAGCATAAAATCGCTTACCCTAGAGGAAACAACTATCCATAGAAAAATATATAATCTGTGGCGAAAGATTGGGAGCTCACCGTGCCGGAGATTCGGAGGCCTCGGTGGAGGTCAGTGGCGGTGACGATCCAATGCAGCCCTCGTGGTGCCATCGCGCAGCCGCCGATGGATGGATGACACTGCGGATGGAAAGAGCTTCAACTGTGGCGCTGCGGACGTCTGGATTTACCACCGCGACACGAACGAGCGGATCACCACGTTGTCGTGGACTAGGGTGGAAGGGTCAAAGGCTATCAAAGGCAGGAAAGGGGATCCTAGTAAATTTGTGCTACAAGTTGTTCTGGCCTACACCGTGAACTGTGTTTCTTTAACTAAGTTCCTCAAGTAGCTTACTTCAGTAATTATGTTATGGAAAAATTCTGGTGCGACTTATACAATGGACAACGCAAGGTGCCTTGGGCCAGCTAGGAGAAGCTCTCGGTGCCATGGAAAAGTTGAGGTGTTGGCTTCAGGGATATGGAGGCTTTCAAGTAAACATTTTGGCTCGCGAGGTTGGCGGATCCTAAATGAGTATGTTTTTTTGTAGGACGAGCTACACGGTACCCTATATCCTCACCGTCCAAACTGGACCAGGTGCGTATGGATGTGTGCAAAGACTCGTTCTCGATGCAGGCTGTTTTGAGCCATGCAGTGTCATTAGCAGCTGGTACAGCTTTCTAGGCACGCATGGCAGTGTAGTGGGGCAGTAGGGTATAGGTCCTAGGTTCCTAGGAGTTTGTCCGCATGGCGCACAGTACTAGTCACCATTGCTTGTCCAGAAGAATCTGCATGTGCTACAATTTTCTTGAATGTATTTTTTATATGCATGGCTACACGGTGCGTTGTGTGATGGCATTGGGTTTCCATATTTCTTAGTTTTCAATTTATCTTACTGCGAGTGCAAGATGTCGGCCAGGCTACATGAATTTCTTTCTTGAGAGTTAAGAGAGAGAGGTGAAGACGGAATGAGAATGCTTGTGTTTTCATGTAAGAATGTTGTTAAATTAAAAAAGAGAAAACATGAGGAGAAAGTGAGACTGTTGTGCATGCATGTCAGGAGACTTTAATGCATGAGAGAGAGACGGGGAAGAGAGATGTGCAGCGAGTTCTTTGTCCTTTGTTCGCATGCGGACATGATAAAGAAAGAGCCTACTGCTACTACAGCTAATCACCTTGGGTTGCTTTCAAAAAAGTCTGTCACAAGCACCAATCTCAAAGGCATTGAACGGGCTGGATAGAGGGTACCGTGTAGCTTGAGCTATGCTAGAACTTTGCGATCCTAAATTGTCCTGAGTCACTCTGTGGAAGTTTTAAGAGCCTGCTATTTCAGGCACACAAATTTGCTGATTGCTTTTAGTTCCCCTCGTCATGGTTCCTGACATGGCGCGTATTTTACATGAAAGGAAGTTGCTCAAACAGGGAATCATCTGAAGAATCGTCAATGAAGAAAAGGTCGATATCTAGCAAGATGATTTGTTACGTTGGAATAGTTGTAGGCACCCTTTGGGAAGGCAAAAGGAAACTAACATTTGTTTTTTTTAGATAAAAGGCGATAGCCCGACTTTATAAATAAAGCCACCAGGCAGAGTCACAGCCAACCACGAAACCACAAAAGTTTAACAAAGCCGAAAAAGAAGTGCAAATACAAGGCATCCAGCCTAAATGGCACGCAGGCCTCCAAACCAACAGCCAAAACACTAAGGAAGATCCCGCCTAGAATGCCGCAACAGGGTGGACGCCGTAGATTTCATTCTGGATAGCATATCATCGAAAGCCTCTAGATCCCCATCCTTAATCAATGATCTCCACTGCTGCAAAAAGATAGTGGCTTTAAATAAGCAGTTGACTGGGTTAGTTGGAAAAATATGTTCAATAGTGAATTTGTTCCTAGTAGTCCAGAGCGCCCAACAAATCGCAGCCCAGCCCACCATGAAAACCCTCTTAGAATGGCCTACTAGGGAATCGATGCACTCCTCAAATCATCAAAGGAGGAAGGGTTCCAATTAACCCCAAGCCAAAGTCTAATGCAACTCCAAATGAATTTAGCCAAAGAGCACTGGAAAAATCAGTATTTTCAAGGGCACCGCAAAGCTGACATGAGTCGGAGCCCGGACCATTCCTCTTTTTAATCTGATCAGCCGCAGGAAGTTTACGACGGTGAGCTTGCCAAAGGAAGATCTTGATCTTGGAAGGGATGCGGGCAGACCAAATGTACTTAAACTTATCCGTGCGGGTACCAACGATAAGTTTCAAATACGCCGACTTTACCAAAAAACGCCCCGAAGAGGAGTGAGGCCAAACCACGGAGTCCTCTTCCTCCGAGAGCAGGGGAAGCAGGCAATAAGTCGATGCCAATCTTCCAACTCTACTGGAGAAAGAGAGCGCCGGAAATCTAGAACCCAACCCTGAGCCGAGAGCTCAAAGATAGAGATCTCGGGATCAGCACAGAACGAGAACAGAGTCGGGTGGGCCACCGCCAACGTGGTGTCCCCAACCCACCAGTCTAACCAAAAACGCGTGGACTTACCGTTACGGACAACGAACTTCACAAGGGACTGGAACGCCGGCCTAATGCTAACCAGCTGGCGCCAGAATTGAGAGCCACCACAGGCGGTAGCGAACATAGGGCTGGAAGAAGGGAAATATTTCGCTTTTAGGAGATTAAGCCAAGCAGGACGTTCGTCGAGGAACATAATCTTCCACCACCATTTTAGCAGCAGGCATTTATTCATGATTTTGGTGTTAATGATGCCAAGACCCCCATGCTCTTAGGTCTACAAATGAGATCCTATATTTGCGTTTATTATCTGAGGAATTCCAGAAGAAAGCACCCCTGTGCTTATCGAAGCCCGAGTGCGTCCCTTCGGACAGCAGGTAGAAACCCATAAGGAACATCGGGAGCGAGGAGAGGCAGGAGTTGGTGAGGGCAACCTTGCCCGCCTGGGTATTGTACCAGCCTCGCCACGACAGAACTCTATTGCTAACTTTAGTCACAACCGGGGCAAAATCTTTAGCCAACAACTTAAGAGGGGAGATGGGCAGGCCCAAATATTTCAGAGGGAAAGACCCGAGAGAACAGTTCAGAAGGTGTGCCACCCGCTGCGCCTCCACATCAGATACCCCAGTCACAATAGCCTCGCTCTTAGAGAAGTTGATTTTAAGGCCCGACAAAGCTTCAAAGCATAGAAGAATAAATTTCAGATTTGAGATGGAATGATCATTAAGCTCCACCAAAATGATGGTGTCGTCCGCATATTGTAAGTGAGAAATGCCATTAGGAATGAGATGAGAACTAACAGGCAAAATATGTCTAGCATCCGCTGCACGAGCCAGAATGCGGGAGAGAGCATCAGCCACAAAGTTGAAAAGCAGGGGAGACGCCGGATCCCCTTGTCTCAAACCCCTACCATTCGTAAAGAAATTACTGGTCTGCCCGTTAACAGCCACCGCCGTATGACCCCCAGAGACAAGTTGCATCAGATGGTGGACCACCGAGCCATCGAAACCCTTGGCCAACAACACTTGGCGAAGGAAGCTCCAACTCACCGAATCATAAGCCTTTTCAAAATCGAGCTTGAGAACCAGAGCCTTGGTATTCTTGCTGCGAAGGTCATGGATAATTTCGTGGAGGCACAACACCCCGTCCAGTATGTATCTTCCCTTATTGAACGCGGATTGGAAAGGGCTAATGAACTGATGAGCGATCGGGGAAAGTTTAACAGCCATACCCTTGGCTGGGATCTTAGCAAAGTTGTTAATGAGAGCAATAGGCCTGAATAGGGAAATTAAGTCAGCGCCTTTGACTTTAGGGATGAGGGTAAGGACTGCGTAGTTCAGTCTCGAGATGTCTACAGTCCCCAACCAAAAGCCTTGAGTAATAGCCATGACTAGGCCTTTTAATTGAGGCCAGAATCACCGGAAGAAAGGGATGGAGAATCCATCAGGGCCAGACGCTGCATTATAATTGGCAGAACGAATCGTCTCGAAAATTTCGTCCTCCGAAGGGGGAATTAGAAGGCTTCCATTATCAGCGCTCGAAAGTTGATCACGCGGGGACCAAAAGGACGCAGCCAACTTAAAGCCTAGCTCAGGTTTAGCCGCTAGAAGGGTAGAGAAGAAGGAGACCACATGCCGCAAAATCACCGGTGGATCAGAAGTCCTGACCCCATCAATAACAAGGCTATCAATAAAGCACCTACGCCGTCTACCATTGGCAATAGCAAAGAAATACACCGTGGGCAAGTCCCCCTTGAGGGTCCAGTTGATAGTACCGCATTGTTTCCAGTAAATTTCCTCCTGCCTATGAATGGCCAACAATGCCTTTTCTAGACCATATCTGGAATGCCATTCATCCGGGGACAACCCAACTAAATCCGCACGTTCGTCCAGAACCCCAATCTGAGCCACCAGCCTTGCTTTGTTGCACCTTGACTCAGCATAGTGATTTTTGGACCAGCCTTTAAGGAATCTACGCAGAAAATAAGAGCATTGATGCCAGTCATCCATCGGGCCAAAAGACTGACGGTTCGAAGAAAGGAAGGACAAAATTTTTTGAGCCACCAAACCATTGAAGCCCTCGACTTGAAGCCAGGAAGCATCAAAATGAAACCTCGATAAACCCATAGGGCGTAAACCATCATCTAGAATCAGAGGTGTGTGATCAGAGCAACACAGGCAAGGGCCTTAAGACTAGCATTAGGAAAGACATGGTCCCATCTCGGGCAAACAAAAACTCTGTCAAGAACTGAGCGAATGGGGGGTGATGAATAGACCACGTGTACCGGGCTCCGACCCTAGGTATCTCACGAATAGCCATATCCCTAATGAAGGCATTGAATGCATCAGCCAAGGGCCACGAGAAGTTAGGAGAGCTCTTGTCAGAGGGACATCGAAGCAGATTAAAATCACCCCCAATCAACAGAGGGAGCTGGAAAGATTCAATCTTAATACTAAGCTCATCCAAAAAAGCATACGACATAGCATGGTCAGCCGGACCATAAACCACTAAAATTTCCACCAAGGAGTTGAGAGATCGAATGGAGACCACCGTGCTAGCCCAAAAAATGCCATGGTCGAAAGCCACGAAATCAAAAGTATCTTTTTTGGTACCAAGTAAAAGCCCGCCTGAGTGACCAGCCGAGGCCACATAATTCCAATGGAATCTTTCTATCCCAGCAATAGCCGATAATTCACTAGCAGAAAAGGAAGATTTAAAAGTCTCGACAAGGCCAATAAAATCTACATTCTCAGATCGAACTAGGTCCTTAAGTTGGTCTCTGCGCCCCCTAGCACAGAAACCTCTAATGTTCCAGAAAAATGCCTTCATTTATATGACAAGTTTTTGATACGGAGACTCGACCTGCTCGGGGCTACGCAGGATTTTGATCGTTTCCCTACCCCGCGTTTAGAGACCTTCGGGGGAGCATGACTCCTATCATCTCCCCCCTAGTCCCCACCAGCCACCACCAGTGGGGCGCCCGATCCCTCCCTGTCCTCCTTTGCTTTCGCAATATCTGCCTGAGGAGAGATGCGTTTATCCTGGACGGAGATAATGCCAACATTGGACAGGGAAGGGATGGGGGCAGCCTCAGGGATCTCCCTATCAAGAGCGAAGAACGAGCATCCAGGAAGACCGGTGCCATAATGAACAAACGAAGGAGGCTTGACGCGATTCTGACAGTCCACCATAAGGTGGCCGTCTTCCCGGCAGATGAGGCCGAAGGGAGGGTTTTCACACTGCGATTGGAAGTGGCCAGGTCGATGACATGCAAAGCAAGTGAGGATGGGGTTGGAGACTTGGGATTGGGGAGGGATGCGACCATGAGGAGGAGGAGGGAGGATGCCATCCCCAGCCGTAGCAGGCCTAGAGCCGGAGCCCCGCCCCGCCACGGGGCCGACGAGACGCCGAGACGGAGCCCCCGCCGCGCCTCTGGGGAAGAAGCGGGATGACCCGCCCCCAGCCTGAGCCCGCACCGGAGCGCCGCCCCGGGAAGCAGCACCCAGCGGAGGGGGCGCCAGAGCGGGCCCCGACGAACCCTCCCGACTGGTCGCCGCCGCCACCTCCCAGGGATCGGCCGCCGCCGAAGGAGCACCAGAGGCAGGGAGAGGGGGCGCCGACGGACCTGACCCGGAAGCATGAGGAGACACACCAACGGACACCGCCGCCGACCCCGCCTCCGGAGCGATCGAGGCCTAAAGCTTCGCGCGGAGAGCCGCCTCATACTCCAGATCCGCATCCACATGGCCAGATCCCCCATGGCCCCACTTCTGCCCAGAGATCGCCTCACTTGAGGATGCACGAGAGCGGTCCATCGCCGCCACCACAACAAAGGGGAGGGAAAGGGGAGGAGGGGGAGTAGATCTGCCGAAGCGCCGGATTGGGAAACGGTGGCGAAGCAGATCTGAAGAGGAGGCAGGAAACCCTAGGAATGGGGGAGCCGCACCTCTCCGCATCCATAAGTACCCCGACCGAGCCAGGCCCGAACCGGTACACGGCCTAACAGAAGAGGTGGGCTGGACCTGGGCCGCCCGCAGCCCAGGGTCCACAGAAGGAAGAGGGGGGAATTCAGAAAGAGACGCCAGGGCCAAGGCCAAAACCGGCCCACCAGGCCCAGCAGCACCCACTGGGGCCCGCACCATAGGAAGGGGCAACAGCGCCGCCCCCGCAACCAGATCTAGGGTTGGGACCGGTGCCGGCGCCGCCATTGCAGCGGAGGACGAACTCGCAGGCGCGCCAGCTCGCGAACCCACCGGGGAGGGCGAGGCTGACACCGGCGAAGACCGCAGCGAATCCAAACACGGGGACCAGCACGAAGCATGACGCCGCCCGCGCGAGACGTGGCGCCACCCGTCCAGCTCCACTGAAGGCCGGACTGGCCGCCCCAGCCCACCGGGCGCAAACTTGCGCCGGCGAGCGGCCGCCGCAGCCACGGGGGGAGAGCACGTCGGGGACGAGCGCGGTGGGGGAGAGGAAGCCTCAGAATCCGAGTCGGAGCCGTCCGAATCTAGAGCCCAGAACTTGTTAGTCCGAAGAGGGGCGATGAGAATAGAGCGAGGAGTCGAGGCCAGAGAGCAAGAGGGTGATGCGCGGGGAGCCGGAGCGAAGCCCGGAGGAGAGCGCGGAGGCGATGGGGAGGAGGAGGATGCACGAGGCCGGGGCGCCGCCGGAGCTTCGCCAGTCACCGGAGATGCCGCGAGGGGGAGGGGAGGGGGAGGGGAGGGAGGAGCCATCCTATGTCTTCAATTCTCCCGCATCACCCTGTGCCCGCTCTTCTCCACGCATGGGAGCCACTTGATCCACGCGAGCACCTCTCGGAGGATGAATTTGATGGCTTATTGAGTTTAAGACACCCCTCACCAAACTAACATTTGTTAGGTGTCTGATCTTCTATTCACGGGCAATAAACGGTGGAACGAGAACCTTATGTACAAGTATTTGATATCCTTTGTACCCAATATGTATCTTAGCAAATTTTTGGCTATGACCACAACTTTGATTTTCATTTGGTTGGTTGCAACTGTTTGGCATGCCGATGGCTCCTTCCCAACTTTACTTCATTTTAGTCAAAGTTGGCAAACTCACAGGCACACAAAACCTTGACCAATATTTTGGCTAGCCAAACATTTGATGGGGAAACTCTAGACTCAAACAAAACAAACTCTATGTTACTAATTACTATTCAGTTACCACGCCATCGCTCAATCAAATCAATGAGATTCATCCACATCATTTTCGGCCGTGGTGACTTGTCCCGCTGCTATATGCTCTTTTACTAT
>NC_041387.1:590165403-590166302 GCF_002162155.2 Triticum dicoccoides
GCCGCCATTCTGCAAGTGACATATCAAATCAGGGCATGCAATTGGAGATGGAGGCAAATAACATGTTGCGGATTTTTACCCGTTGAGAGGGCAACAGCTTTGTCGCTCAGCCTCGACACATCTTGCAATAGTTGCTGATATAAGAGCTGAAAGGATCCAAAGCATTGGTTGGAAATATCGAGCTTTTTGCGTGGAAAATGGAATTGCTTTGATCATCGAGGAGAGACTCAAACAGATTAAATGATTTACTTTCTGCAAAATCACCTGGTGAGATCCAGCCTATCCCTAAGCACGACACGACCTAGTCTCAGCTCGAGGGTGCCGGCATGGATTGCCTTTACCACGGAGATACCGATCTTGGCTCGAAGCCTGGCACCCAAAGGCTGGTCGAGAATGATTAACGAACTGCTCCAGGATCATGCATGGTGGAGTTTCTCTTAGTGTGCTTGTATGAGGTACTCTGTTTCGTTTCAATGAAATGGAACGGGGGGGGGGGGGCATTTGCCGTCCTGAGAGTCTAAAAAGACCCTCCTCATCCCCGTAGAAGCAGAGAGGAGAATAGACTGTGAATAGAACATATAGCCTTCCCATGCTGTAATGAATACTCCATCCATACCACAATCGTCTTATATTTTGGTACAGAGGTAGTGCTACTTGTTTTTTCCGCTAACTCTCACTTTATCTAGTCAACAACTTGTGCTTTAATCTGCATATAAATATCATAGTCAACACTTAGGGGCGTTACTAACATGTCACAAAACCCACATCTCCTACAGCTGACCAACAACAAGGTAAACAAATAGCCAGATTCTGATTCTGGGGATTACAGAGCCACAACTGATTCTCAGAAATCCACAGCCATAGTGATTCTCAAGAATCCGTAGAACAAGTAAATTCAG
>NC_041387.1:590166354-590193249 GCF_002162155.2 Triticum dicoccoides
ATTCAGATGTGTCAAGCCTATGTTCTCCTCCTATGCTTCATTCTTCAAGGTGTTGCTGTTGCTGCTGATAGAGGCGAGATATATATGGGGCTACGTTGAAATTTGTCACAGTAAGTATCCGCTCATAATAGCAGTCTTTATATCATGTTTGGTCTTCTCATCCTTCTGTTTTCCATTTACTACTACAGCCTCAACAAAGCCTCACCTTCCATGCAGTACAATTTATTACTTCTCCCTATAGTTGATCCAATGCCAAAAGACAAACACAAGAAGGCTAGAGCCAAAATACTCAAACTTCTAGCACCCAGCAACATCTGGTCACCGCGCATCGCTGGATCCGCCTCCACCGGACTAATATATCCTCTGTTTCTGATCTTTTTAATCGGCTAGATCAGTGATAGCGGCAGTTCTAGTGGAGTGACAGGGCTAGGCGCTGACAAGCAATTGTTGTTTAGGCCAGGTCTTCTTGGAGGAGACATATAAAGCCTCGAGCGTAGACTCCCTGTACCCCACTCTACAAATCCCAGAGACATCTTGGTGAGAGCATCATAGCTCGAGACACCATCAGTGACTAGGCCATCGACCACCCCACTGTCAGTAGGAAGGGAGAGGTGAGAACCATTGTGATCTGCTGTGAGACCTATTTCAGAGTTTCCAACAGGTTCTCCCTGAACAATATCATCCACTTCTTGAGTGCCAAGTAAATCTGCCACCATATATGTTTAACATCAGACCACATTATAGAGTTTTTGTAGTTCCACATGCGATGGAGTATTAAAATATAGGGTATGTTCTGCTCGACCGTAGTGGTTTGGTTAAAAGAAAGTCACGATGTCATGGTAAAAATATGAACCCAAAGATGTAAAAAATTATAGGAGATCCCCGAGGAGGGCCCTAACGTCATCCATGACGCACACGGGGGCTGCCTCCTTGAGCTGGTAGGACACACGTCGGCCAGCGAAGCTGGCCTTGCTGCACACTCCACCGGCCAAGTCTTGAATACCTGACAAGGCTACTAGCTTAGCCCAGTACAGGGCTACACTTAGGGCCATCATCATGACGGCCTGTGAGGCACGAGGCAAGATGGGACGACGACCATAAATAAAGGCATCAGGGCGGTGCGGCGCGTCACGTCCGGCGCAGTGTCAGGTTATCTCCTGACTGATCGACAGAGGCAAGTGGACGAAGCGCGACGAATATCCTCCTTTGTACAACGTACTATATTTATTAACATGACCAAGTGTGGTACCCCCGGATCTATATAAGGGGAGGGCCGTGGTTGAATAGAGGAGAACTTTTGCATACTCTAGCAACCCCACTCCCTCATAGGAGCGCTGATAGAGGAGAGAAGGTACAGAGAGAAGATAGAAAGGTGTTTAGGCACTCTAGCTAGTGCCCCGACCACCTCCTATGACACCCTGACCACCTCTTTTGTACACCCAAACACTTGTATCCTTGAGCTTATGTGAAATTAGATAATGCCCCGCGCGTTCCTGAGGATTTTTTCATAAATATTTTGAGGAAGGCCAGGATCCAAACTTATGTGCCAAATCTCTACATGTGACTTGCACATTCTACAATACCGACGATCTACATTAACATAAGGTCAAGAGGCCAACATATGCATCACAATAGAGGTTTGCAGAAAAAGTACTGATGATATATATGTACTTTTGTATGACTCAAAACACCTAGAAGTATGAGAATGTTTCTCATTTACAATAGGGTGATGATTATTAAGGGGGATGTGGATATGGTCCGGGCAAGAATTTTTTGTTGGAGATTAGAATTTTATCAATTCAACATGTACGATATGATTTCTCACATACATTTGCACGGACCATAGATGTTTTTTTTAAACAAAAGGTAATCCGACCTCTGCATCATCATGATAGATGAATAGTAGGTGCGCACCCATCGTTAAAGTGAAGTGTGCAAAATTACCCAATTGTATCATCGTACATGAACTGTCGTATTCTTTAGGATTGGTGAAGAATCACCCTCTTCGGAGCATCGCATAACCGGTTGAAAGAAGAATGAGCATAGTCTGCAAGATGTAAAACACAGGTAGCAAAATTTGTGTGTAGTTTCTGTATCATATACTCCTTGAGTATAAGATCTGAAAGGAGCAAAGTGCTACTTGCATGGTTAATAAAGGGACTACCTTGCACAACATGGGAGGCCAGCTCGGTTAGGCAGTGGGCGACGTACATGACCCTGACATCGCGTACATGCGGCGAGACCAGGGAAGTCGTGGCAGCGGCGAGACCAGGGAAGTCGTGGCAGCGGCGAGACGGCGGCCAACAACGTGCGGAGCAAGCAGGGCCGGCCCTGAGGGGGGGCAGGGGGGCGGCCGCCCCGGGCCCCCAACATCGAGGGGCCCCCTCTCAAGTATGCAAGTAGCCCAGGGATTCTCCCCAAAAAAAGAAGCGACTAGGACTGGGTCGTAGCATGGCTTCAGGCCTTTTGCATGTTCAGCTTCATATGGCCCGAGTGGATTGCTGGGCTAGGTAGTCATGCATGTACGCATTATTTCTCGGAAACAAAAACGCATGCACTGTGGCTGATCGATTAGATCAGATCAGCTCGAAGAGGGGCAATGTATCACGCACGGCGTTGGCGATCGAGGGAACGAATTCCGCTTCAGGCCGAACGCCCTTGCCATCACCTGATCGCCGTCTAGTCTCGCCTCTCGCGACCTTCATGCGCAGCAGTAGCCAAGAGACGAGAGCGGACAAGGCCTGCTTAGACTGGATCAGAATCTATCAGTTGATTTTTAAATCCGTGTTCTACAGCTCTAAGGTAGCCTCTTTGGTAGTCCCTAGTTCCTAAATTTGTTGTTTGTTAATTGAAGTCGATGCCCAGAATTGTTTTTCACAATCCAATCATTGGATAGGATTAGTGTGTTGAAAACTGCACTATCTGTGCTTCATTTAAAGATGAGACAAAAATTAATTTTGTAATTGTTGTGGATTGCATTCCAATCGAACCCAATTTGCTCAGTTTGGATTAATGGTTGCTGAGGTATCACCAGAATGGTGCTGCTGTACAAGTATTTTCAAAGTTGAGCAGATATTGTTTTTGCGACTTTTAACAAATTTCTATTCGCAAGAACTAGTCTATATTCAGATATGACCAGTTTCTTATTACAACATGCATGAAAGACGTAGATAACTTCATGTTGAATATCCTGATTTGCTTATTTTCTTCATTTTGTAAAATGGATCATGATTTGTAGCCTAGAAATTCATATATGACGTGCTTTGGAGTTCAAATTAAATGGAGAATCCAAGCTATGCTTGTATATTTACCTAATAATAATTAATGGGCTAGCTCTAGGAGATATTTATACATATACTATTAGGTATTAGGATGTTCAAGAGCCAAGAACAATACATAAAAAATTTATGTTTACATTAAAGGGGCCTCGGGTTTTACTTTCGCCCCGGGCTCCCGAATTGTCAGGACCGGCCCTGGGAGCAAGCAGCAAGGGATCATCGGCTCCGGTGGCGATGATAGGCGGCACTGGTGAGACAGCGAACGACAACGCATGAAGCAAGCAGTAATGGATCACCGTCTCTCGTGGCGATGATCCGCATCAGCGGCTGTGGGACGGCTAATGACGACATGCAGAGCAAGCAGCAAGGGATCGCCGCTCGCCGGCTCCATCATGATGATCTTCGGCGGCGGTGAGACAGCCGATGACGACGCACGAAGCAAGCAGCAAGGGACCGCCGTCTCTCACAGCGATGATCTGCAATGGAGGTGAGACGGCTGATGACGACGCGCAGAGCAAGAAGCAAGGGATCATTGTCGCCCCCAACGATCATCTTGTCTTGGCGCTGGGAGCGGTTAGCGCGGTCGCAGGGCGACCTTCAACAGCATGACGAAAAACGTGGAGAGCTCGGTGGCGGCCTGGGTGATCGCCACTGTTCCTGGTGCTGCTCGGTGTTGTGTTCTTCCTCCGGGACTTGATGCATTTATTTCCGGTACGTGTGCGTGGCTATCCAATTTAAAAGACAACAACCACGGAAATCCATAACTCTTGGACTTCGGACCTACCTTTCGTGCTCCGCCTCCTATTAAAGTGCCTCAGTCAGTGGGTTACCCTCCTTTCTTATTTTAGTGGCCGTTAATGTCAGATATCATAAAGAATATTACCACATTAGGATTGAGTTGTTTTGTTCTTCTATTTTCCAGTAAGCCCTATGATATATAACCTATCGGACAGCCCTAGATCTGATGCTATGTAGATCAAGGTTATTTCTAATTACCCACGAGACTCCGACAGAGTATATCATGTGAAATTTCTTGTTCTTATAGTTAGGATGAACCGTTGCAACATCGTCTCGCAATAAATAATTGTGCAAATAAATTATGATCATTCACAATAATATTGGATCTCGAAACCATGACTTATTACATAATCAGTTTATTCACTCTACATAAAGCAGCGGACTCATAGAGACACATGCATATTGGATAGTACATTATATGGAAGGCGTGCATGCATCCCTAACCGACCACACCCTTAGTTGCACCTGGGGCTCTGCACGAAGTTGCTAACCGGAAATGACTGGTCGAACGTGGCTGCATGCTCACTACCAGTAAACCTAAGCTTGTCACCGACACGTTGAACCGTATGGAATGCAAGAAAATCCCACTCAAACTGGATCCTGACGCCGCCCAATTGAGTAATGGATCCGGGCTGGATAACCCCACTGACTATGCTGTCAAACCGAATCTTGTGTGATCCACCGGCAACTGTAACGTTGAAGTCGCACGAGGCTGGGAGGGTCACCTCAACGGCACCCCCATCATGGTTCACGTACGACTTCACGCCCAGAGGCAAGAGAGCCCGCGGGAAGTTGTTTTTCGCCAACATGTCGTATGCTGTGTCGGAGGTGGCCGCTTGGAGGATGGAAGCCATGAAGACGATGAGGAGAAGATGCTGGATGGCCATGGCTAGCTAACTGTTGCTGCTTACAAATTGTATCAAGGAATATGAGGAACTGAGAAGTACGTGTAGACTGAGGCCCTGGCCACGTATTATATATGCTGCCCAACGAAATCAAAGTCAATCGTGCTTTAATTGCATTTATTTTGTTCCTGATTGTCACTCCATCAACCGCCTCATCAAATATGCTAAAAATATCATCCCATTAAATCATATTTATTTCTGGCCTAGAACATTCTATAGTTAATGGTTATGCCAAAACGTTCCTCAAATCTTCATAATCAATACGTACCATAAAATGAGACTGAAATTTCAGAGCAACATTCATTTACGTACTTCACAGCCGACATATGAAACATATGCAAAAACCTAAAAATGAATCAAGGGGAAACATCAACATCCCAACAGTTTGATCCTTGATGTTGGCTTGGGTACCAATGAGGCTTCTCTTCTCTTCAAATAATGTTGTGCAGTGCAACTAAAACATAAAACACCCGCAAGAAAGAAATATTTCATTTAGATATACTTGAGTTTTACATGAGTATGCGGTGCAATAGAATGATTATCTCCCATTGTGCAGATCATCTCTTTCAGGATGCCTACTCAGGCCAGCATAGACTCATACATAACATCTCCGTGAAAGTTTCCACAATGTTATAGCATGAACTCCCAGACCGTGAGAGAGGCTCAGTACCCATATCCAAAATGAAGAGTGCGGAGGAGCAGGTGCCTACCCCTCCACCTTCCACTTCTCTTAAAATTTTCCTGTGCAATGCAACTAAACTAAAAAACAACTCCAAGCAATATATTCAATTTATATCTTGTTGGGTTATGATACGTCTCCAACGTATTTATATATTTTTTATTGTTCCATGCTATTATAATTGTTGGGTCATGAGCCGAAAGCAAGCCATCGAACATGCTAGTGTTGGATTGGATGAGATTGTCGACCGCCTGAAGGAGGTTCTCATCGTGATCCTTGAAGAGCCGGTCCAGACCTACGGTGAAATACGCTCGTTGAAGCGCGTACACGCCACACCTTTCCTCGGACGGCTTGTCCATCGCCTCCGCTCACGGCCGATCACGCCACCGCGTCCCGTGATGGTGTCGCGGCAACTCCAGGACCACTTAATCTTATACCAATTGGGAGCAACTCACCTGATCGAGAGGAATTGCTAGGGATTAGAATTCGAAATTGCGGAAATTGGTTTGTTAGCTAGCCGTCCGTCCACCCTCACAGCTACACTACACCGCATGTTGCCATCATCCAAATCCCAGCCAGGAGATAGGAGAGAAGTATAATGCCTACTAGCTTAGCCCGCGCGGCGACACGCCGCGCCCATCGATCAGTCGCGACTATGTAGACTATGGTCCAAGCAATAGAGTAATAAGTAGTTATGATGAAATTTGTTGCATAACTTGAGGCTTTTAGCAAATTGTTTTGTTCACAACAATTTATAGACACAAATATCTATCTTTCATGGAAACTTTTAGTTTATTTTGTACATAGCAAGGGTCTGTCCACCAAGTTGAAACAAATACACAACATGACCAAAAGTAAGGAACTTCGGAACAGTGCTTTCGTAGCTAAAATTTAATAATTTTTCACATTTCATAACATAAATACTTGCTAAAACTTACATCTGATCTGAAGTACAACCATTGAGACAGTAAAAAAAACCACTATTTTGATCATCACAAAAAAATTAATGTGCATTTCATGGAAAAAATTTAGAGACAAAATAATTTAGCCAAGAGAAAAACTATTTCAGATCACAAAAGGCGCTCCAAAGAGTAATTGTGTATATTATTCAAAAGAACACTTTGTTACCTTCAGGCTTTAATTAGCGCAATTGTATCTTGTGGAATCATGCAGTGATACAAATTCTTACCATAAACAACAAAATTAAGCAGCTCTTAATATAGAAACAACCATATCACTCTGAATCAAGGGAGCATGATGCGATGAACTGATGATGGGGAATCTATGGTAGCATATACCCAGGAAACAGTGTTCATGGAAACTTTGTTAAACAACCCCTTGCTCAGCTTAAAAGTATTCCTTCCTGGGTCTCCACTGAAACAAAGCAATATTTATACACCCACAGGTGAGAACAATATGAGATTGTTTGATATAAAACCAACAATGCTTGAACATACTTGTTTCTCTACCTCACCATGTGGCAACCAGAAAAAGCTTTAACAAATTAAAAACCACTTGCAAATTGAAGTTGAGAGCCTTCACTTATTTCTCGAAATGGAAGGAGGAAGGGCCTTAATTTGTCCCAGTAACCCCATGAATATAATTAGCCAAATATGTGGCATTTCATCTTATTACATGGTCATGCTGAAGGAGGGAACATCAATAAAATTAGGCATAAGAAATCCATCAAATGAAGAGAGATGTACTTAGAAATAAGAATAACAAACATTCTCAGATACTATGTACCTTATCCGGCCTCTAAGAATATGTCAAGAAGGTGAATCATTCACTTTTATGTTACCGTTGCTGACGACGGACAACTATGGATGGAAACAAAATTCTCAGCAATGCATATATGAAACTAAGTAACATGACTTAGAAAATATAATGTAAAATATCACAATAAACTACTACTAAGTATGTTCAATAGTAATACAACCTCAGTTTGTACCCCAGAAATTTCTATCACCAAAACATCTTAGAAGGTTCAGTGCCAGTGATGTGCCTGCCATAAAACCGAATGCCAATTTCTAGTTAAAAAATAACCGCGCAAGACCATATTCCTCTACCGCCAAGGGTATATGATCGAGTGGGGCCAACTAAAGACAGGCCCCATGATTCCATTTTTTAATGTATGTTGTTGTATAATGAATGACGCGCTTGTATGCTTACGTGACTATTTGGTTTTTGATGTGATGGAAATTGGAGGGAAAGATGCTGGACGGACTAATTTGATCAATCGGGTGAGTAGAAGCATTTGAGTTTTGGCCATCTCATCCATTAAATTTGGATGGAGGGTATGCATCTTAATATGATAAACATATATGCATACCGTATATGGGTTATATACATATAAAAATCAGTGCAGCAGGCATTTTTTCTGAATCTAAACATCTTGGTGGCCGAGTTCCAGTGTGAAAATATTGGTTTTAGTCCCTGGTCAAATGGACTGATGCATATTATGTTTGGTTGTACCACGAAAAATAATTTGGTTGCTTTAAGACATTCAACCGAGGTAGACGATGCAATTTTGGCTGACATGAAGTTTTACGATCATCAATATAGCAGAATATGCAAAAGATGGGATAAAGCAAGTCATATCTACTCCCTCAGTCCCATAATATAAGAGCGTTTTTGACACGATGGAGGGAGTAGTTTGTTTATTTGTTTGAGGAACACTTATTTGCTTGGAGAATAATGAAGTGTGCTTGCACCGGTAGACATGAGATGAACTTGAACAAAAGATCTGCATTCATATATGCATTGTACCAGAAATCAGTGCTGCTCTAACTTGCCTCTGCATTGCCTCTGAACCAGTGCTGATCTATATCGGAGATCAGGAATTTACTCATCAGGTCACTGCATCTACTTTATTGCGATTAAACCACCAAACTCAAAGAAATACCTGCAATTTATTTAATAGTCTTATTTGATTTTTTATTCAGAATGCGTTGAGCTATTTCTTTTGCCGAGCTACATTCTTGTACATTGGATTCTCAAGGAGCATCACTTGCGAGACATATCTTCACATACTACCATTTCAGAACACCACTCCCTTCACGCACAGGACATACATGTTCTACATCCACCCTTCACACTCCTAATTTCAAACCGAGTTGGCAGGCTATTGTAAGGCAGGTAAGCAACCTTCTAGATGGAATGTTGGAATTTACTCTGGCAAGGTAGGTCTTAAACATATTATCATCTGGCTATCTACTGTTTAAGCTCCCCATGCTGCTAACACCATCAAATATTGTTTGCTCCGGACATCTTCATATGCCAATTTGACCTTCTTTTTGGCAGACACAGTATCTCAGAACATCTAAATTGACTCCTTGCACAGGTCTCTGAATTGACACAATCAGAAGGATAAAACAATCGCTAGAGCTCTTATAGGAAGTCAGCCATCATTTTACTTAGACTGAAGAAGGTGTCTATCACAAAAAATGGAAAAAAAAGTAAGTGCAAAGAAACACATGTAGGGTTGCACATAATTTGTAAGAGATGATCAAGGCATATAGTTGCAGCAAGTAGCAAATGGCATGAATTTATTCATGATGCATTCACGCATCAAGGGTGTAAATCTTCTTTAGCTAGGTCCAAATGCAGATAGATACAGTACATGAATGATGTGTGATATGTCATTGTAGGTTTCAGACCTGATGAAAAGTTTATTACAGTACGCGAAAAATATTCATGAAACGGTTATACAGTACAGGAATGATGAGAAATCGGAAATTTCTGTACAGGAATGATGTATAATAAATTGCTGAGAGGAATAAAGAAGATGCAGAATGTCTGAAACTTCTCAAAACTGGAAACAATTATACAAATGCTACCTGACAGAGTATACGGCTAGGAATCTGCCTAATTCAGTGTCTCTTATAATCCACCAACGACTACGGCGTAATCATCATCACTGCGGCTCAACCAGAATTCGATCGAATAATGAGGCAAATGAAGCAGCTAATATGGGGTAAATGCACACTAACTTGGCAGCAAGAACAGATGGGTCATAAGCGCCTTCAGTGACCCTACGACCTGCAAATGGCAGTATACAAACATTGCGCCTTTACTCTGAATAACCGAGGAGGAGCTGTCTTTATCCTCTTTTTTTGCGGGGGAGCTGTCTTTATCCTCCACTCAAGCTAGCTATACTTACAAAGTTAGAGCTGTATAAAGTTTTGAAGCGTAGCGCTGTGAATGGATCACTCGTCCAGCAGCCTCCTGACACATAAAATAGGCAGAGCGAGCATTACCAGGTCCCATAACTCGGGGTCAGGCTAGTCGAACACGATGACACGCACCACCGTGCGCCACGCCGACGCAGGTAGTAGAGCGCGGGCCTCTCGCACTGGTTGTGTGCTAGGGGCTTCATGTTGAACGCGCGCGCCTTGTAGTCAGCGGGCCAGTACCAGTTCATGAACATCCGTGCCGGCATCTGCATCTCCCGCGCCAGCATGACGCCCTCGCCACCGTCACCACGAACCCCCACGCCACTGACACCGTCCACCGGTTCGCCGCGATGTAGCATATCGACTGGTGCATCACCCCCGTCGAACAGCCTCCGCAGAGACGCCAGGCGCAAACGCACGTTAGGGATAAGCGGTCGAGGTGGTGCAGCGAGTCAGTGACACCAGCGGTGCCACCTGGTGGGCGGCGAGGAGGCCCAGGAGGTCACCATACACGCCTTACTCGTGGAAGCCCGAGTGTCGGCACGCCCAGCTCCGCCATGCCCCATGCATGATGTAGTAGGGGATGGCGAGGAGGTTGTCCGGGAGGAAGACCGTGTTGTCGACTTGTCGTCGCCCATGATGAACCAGCGTACACCTGGGAGACTGAGGCGGAAGGTCTCGGAGATGACGGTCGACGTGTGAGATGCATGCGGATGGCAGAGCGATGACCGTGCGTGTAGGAGAAACCGGAGGTATCCGGTAAGATCTTGATGTATATGCACTCCTTCCGCTTCTCCAACAGGCGCGCCAACGCCGCGAAGCTGAACACTGCAGCGTAATCGTCGTTGTCGACACCGTCGCCGTGGCAGGTAGCGGTGGTGATGGCGTACTCGTCGTCGACACCACCGTCACTGTGGAGGGTGGTGGTGGCATCCTCGCCGTCGACACCACCGTGACCGTGGCGGGCGTCGGCAGGGGCCTCGCCAGCGGCAACGTGACTAATCAGGAGGATAGTGTTGTGGGCGGCTTCTTCTGGGTGGAGGCAGCCGGGCGCTGCCACGCTGGGCAAGATGCCATGTATGAAGAAGAGCCCTTTTATAGGCCAGTACGGCGGTGAACGGGTGGCTGGGTTATGCACCGCACTGGAGCAGAGTTTTCGGGAGCGTCTAGAACACACGGCTGGCCAACTGCGGCAGTAACAAAAAGGGACATATCGATTGGGCCAGAAGCGATCGCGACAGAAATACAGAGAAGCATCGATGTGTCAGGAAAGGGACATATCGATTGGGCCAGAAGCGGCCGTGACAGAAATACGGAGAAGCATCGATGTGTCAGACTGGCCCACAAGCAATGAGAAAACGCTAAGCCAACCAAGCGATCGCCACACCCGTTGAAGAAATTTGAATCAAAAAACTGAACACACCACTCATTTCTACCCTGCCGTGTACCAAAAAAATACCACGCGCCATACTCACAACTCACCATAGGTCACTTTCATCCAATTGATTTAATCTCAGAGCGAAAACCTTGCCTGCAATAGAGGCTTTGGTATTTAAACTAGTGATCGCTAACATAATAGAAAGGCGTGCTCATAGTCCATCAACCATCGCGGTGGGTTGATCTCGAACCTACCCCACCGCCGACAGTCGCCACCCCACACCTACTCTGACCGACTGTGCAGCGCATGCCGCCGCCGCGACTCAATCGGCCGTTCTCAGCCCTGCTACCACCCTGCCGCTCGGGATGTCCGCTACAAATCTTGGGTCGGCGCATCCGATTCCACCGACTCTGGCCATAGAAAGTTGGTGTAGCTACCGGGACATCCCCTTCAGTATTTTGGCTAATTTTGAACTTTTTGTCCGGATCACAAGAAAATGTTAATATCGTCCATGTTGCTGAAGGGGAATTACTACTTGGGGATTTGCTCACTGAATATTGGAATATACTTACTTTATGCATGCCATCAAATATAGCTCATCCCCTGAAAGAACAAAGATTGCTGATGTTTTTTTCCACGGTTTTCTAAAACAATGTTGATCTTTTTCAGAGAAATGCAATGATTATTTTTAGAGAACATTCTGCAAATCAACTAAATAAGAGTCTAGGCATTCTTCTTGTTTTTTTCGGGGGGAAGGTGTCTAGGCATTTATTAACATGTAGAACTTACAATGCATGGGGAATGAAAGATCAAATATACCTTGCTCTCCTTTCTTATTTTAGTGGCTGTTAATGTCATCATAAAGAATATTACACATTAGGATTGAGTTGTTTTGCTCTTCTATTTTCCAGTAAGCCATGCGATATTTTACAACCCATCGGACACCCTTATGGATCTGATGCTATGTAGATCAAGATTATTTCTAATTACCCGCGAGACACCGACAGAGTATATCATGTGGAATTTCTTGTTCCTGTGGTTAGGACGAACCATTGCAACATCTCACAATAAATAGCTGGGCAAAAAAAATATGATCATCACAATAATATTAGGTCTTGGAACCATGACTTATTACATAATCAGTTTATTCTCTCTACATAAAGCAGCGGACTCACAAAGACACATGCATATTGGATACTACATTATATGGAAGGCGTGCATGCATCCGTAACCGATCACACCCTTAGCTGCACCTGGGGCTCTGCACGAAGTTGCTAACCGGAAATGACTGGTCGAACGTGGTTGCATGCTCACTACCAGTAAACCTCAGCTTGTCACCGACGCGTTGAACCGTGTGGAATGCAAGAAAATCCCACTCAAACTGGATCCTCACGCCACCCAGTTGAGTTATGGATCCGGGCCGGATAACACCACTGACTATGCTGTCAAACCGAATCTTGTGTGATCCACCGGCAACCGTAATGTTGAAGTCGCAGGAGGCGGAGTATCACCTCAACGGCGCCCCCATGGTTCACGTATGACTTCACACCCTGAGGCAGGAGAGCCCGCGGGAAGTTGTTTTTCTCCAAAAGGTCGTACGCTGTGTCGGAGGTGGCTACTTGGAGGACAGAAGCCAGAAAGACGATGAGGAGCAGATGCTGGATGGCCATGGCTAACTGTTGCTTATAAATTGTAGGATCGATATACGAAAATGAGGAATGGGGAAGTGCGTGCAGACTGAGGCCCTGGCCGCGTATTATATATGTTGTCCAACGAAATTAAAGACAATCGTATTTTAATTGCATTTATTTTGTTCCTAATTATCATTCCATCAACCGCCCCATCAAATACGTTAAATATAACATCCTATTAATTCATATTTACGTTTGGCCTAGTCAAACCATAGTTAGTGGTTTTGACAAATTTGAAACGTTCCTCAAATCTGCATAATCAATACGTACCATAATATGAGATTGAAACATATCCTATATACCTAAATAGTTCACATCCTTACTAGTGTTTTTTTATCTTAATAACATGCACACATGCCATATCATGAAAGGTCCACCACGACATGTATGAGAATTATTTTTTATTATTAAGAGCATTTTCAATAGAAGATGTAGATGCAAAATTACCTAAGTTTTGCATCTTCAGAGCCCCAAACCGCCTCTTCAACAGACGATATAGATGGAAAAAAATTTACATCTCCGCCTCCCAGAAATGTAAAATACAACACCTCTCGTTGCAAATTTGCATCTCAGCCGACTGGGGTTGTAAAATTCGTGGTCGCGTGCCAACCGTCCAACTGCCTTCCATTTCCTTCAATTTCCTTCCATGCAACCGCTCGTTGCCCGCCCAACTCCGCAGCCCGCCGATTTTGCCCAAAATCGCCGCTGCCGCCGCCCGCAGTTGCCGATTCCTTTTCGGCCTCCCGCCTCGTGTCGAAGCTTCTCTAGCGGTCCTGCTAGCATAATGCCTTCCACGGAGAGGTCGTCGTTGGGCTAGGCTTCTACCTAGACAAGACCCCCTGCCGGAGGTAGCGGAGGCGCGCCAAACCGCCAGCCTCGGCCGTTCGTCCGACAACTTGGATGCTAATATTGGCTCCTACATATTCTACGAAGATCTTTATCGTTCGAACCGTTATGACAACATACGTTATTCCCTTTGTCATCGGTATGTTACTTGCCCGAGATTCGATCATCGGTATCTTCATACCTAGTTCAATATCGTTACTGGCAAGTCTCTTTACTCGTTCCATAATACATCATCCCGCAACTAACTCATTAGTTACTTTGCTTGTAAGGCTTCTTATGATGTGCATTACCGAGAGGGCTCAAAGATACCTCTTCGATACTCGGAGTGACAAATCCTAATCTCGATCTATGCCAACCCAACAAACACCTTCAGAGATACCTGTAGAGCATCTTTATAATCACCCAGTTACGTTGTGACATTTGCTAGCACACAAGGTATTCCTTCGGTATTCGGTAGTTGCATAATCTCATAGTCAAAGGAATATGTATATGACATGAAGAAAGCAATAGCAATAAAATGAACGATCAATATGCTACTCGTTCATCAAATGACAAATCATGTCTATGGTTAGGAAACTTAACCATCTTTGATTAACGAGCTAGTCTAGTAGAGGCTTACTAGGGACACGGTGTTTTGTCTATGTATCCACACATGTATCAAGTTTTCGGTTAATACAATTCTAGCATGAATAATAAACATTTATCATGATATAAGGAAATATAAAATAACAACTTTATTTTTGCCTCTAGGGCATATTACCTTCAGTCTCCCACTTGCACTAGAGTCAATAATCTAGTTCACATCGCCATGTGATTAACACCAATAGTTCACATCTTTATGTGATTAACACCCATAGTTCACATTGCCATGTGATCAACACCCAAAGGGTTTACTAGAGTCAATAATCTAGTTCACATCATCATGTGATTAACACCCAAAGAGTACTAAGGTGTGATCATGTTTTGCTTGTGAGAGAAGTTTAGTCAACGGGTCTGTCACATTCAGATCCGTATGTATTTTGCAAATTTCTATGTCTATAATGCTCTGCATGGAGCTACTCCAGCTAATTGCTCCCACTTTCAGTATGTATCCAGATCGAGACTCAGAGTCATCCAGATCGATGTCAAAGCTTGCATCGACGTAACCCTTTACGACGAACTCTTTATCACCTCCATAACCGAGAAACATTTCCTTAGTCCTCTTAGGTAACTAAGGATAATTTTGACCACTGTCTAGTGATCTACTCCTGGATCACCGTTGTACCCCTTGCCAAACTCATGGAAACGTACACAATATGTCTGGTACACGACATAGCATACATTATAGAACCTATGGTCTTAGGCATAGGGATCGGAATGAATTTCATTCTCTTTCTATTTTCTGCCGTGGTCGGGTTTTGAGTCTTAATCAATTCCACACCTTGCAACATGATGTCTACTACGCAACTTTATTCTTGTAGACACACGTTGGGCCTCCAAGCATAGAGTTTTGTACGACAGTAGCAATTTTCCCTCAAGTGGGTGACCTAAGGTTTATCAATCCATGGGAGGCATAGGATGAAGATGGTCTCTCTCAAACAACCCTGCAACCAAATAATAAAGAGTCTCTTGTGTCCTCAACACACCAAATACAATGGTCATTTGTATAGGTGCACTAGTTTGGCGAAGAGATGGTGATACAAGTGTAATACGGATAGTAGATATTGATTTTTGTAATAAGAACAATAAAAAAACAAGGTAGCAATTGATAAAACATAGCACAAACGGTATTGCAGTGCTTGAAAATGAGGCCTAGGTTTCGTCCTTTCGCTAGTGCAATTTCTCAACAACGCTAATATAATTGGATCATGTAACCATCCCTCAACGTGCGATGAAGAATCACTCCAAAGTTCCTATCTAGCGAAGAATCTAAGAAGAAATTGTTTGTAGGGTATGAAACCACCTCGAAGCTATTCTTTCTAATCGATCTATCCAAGAGTTCGTACTAAAATAATACCGAATAATTTCAGATTCATAATAGTCAATCCAACACAAAGAACTCAAAGAGTGCCCCAAGATTTCTACCGGAGAAACAAAGACAAGAACGTGCATCAACCCCAATGCGTAGATTACCCCAATTTCACCTCGAGAATCTGCGAGTTGAGTGCCAAAACATATATCAAGTGAATAAAAATAATACCCCATTGTCACCAAGGGTATTCACATGCAAGACATATATCAAGTGCTCTCAAATCCATAAAAGTATTCAATCCAATAAAACGAAATCTCAAAGGGAAAACTCAATTCATCACAACAAGATGGAGAGGGGAAAACAGCATATGATCCGACTATATTAACAAAGCCCCCAGTACATAAAGATCGTGCCATCAAGAACACGAGAGAGAGAGAGAGAGAGAGAGAGAGAGAGAGAGAGATTAAACACATAGCTATTGGTACAAACCATCAGCCCTGAGGTTTTTTTGGAATATTTGACGATTTATAGGGAGAAGAGGAGGTGCGAGAGGCCACTGAGGTTGGCACAACCCACTTGGCGTGCCTGGGCCCTCAGGCATGCACTGGTGGGTTGTGCCCCCCTCGGGGCACCCCCCAGGTGCTGCTCTGGCCCATTGGATGTCTTCTGGTCCATGAAAAATCCACAAAAAGTTTCGTGGTGTTTGGACTCCATTTGATATTGATTTGATTTCCTGGGATGTAAAAAACAAGCAAAAAATAGCAAATGGCACTGGGCAATGGGTCAATATAAAGTTGCTATAAGATGATTGTAAAACATCCAAGAATGATAATATAACAGCATGAATACTTCATAAATTATAGATACATTGGAGACGTATCACTACTGTAGGTTGCTGCTAACGCGACACTACAATGAGAGACCCTTCGATGAAACTGCGTGCGATGCATTAATCGCAAACGGTAGTGTAAAAAACCGTCAAAAAAGGTGCAAAACTTTTGCGATGGAGGATGCATCAAAGACAGTTCAGATTAAGTTGCGTGTGCGATGCAGGGCATATGGTTCAGTTCAATTAACCATTTGCGATGAGGAGGAACAAAAGAAACGGGCAGCCAGATAAAGGTGTGCGCGATGTACATCATACGGTTCACTCGGATGAACTATTTGTGATTAGGCAACACAAAAGAAACAGGCAGGCAGATGAAGGTGTGTGCGATATATGGCTTACGGTTCTCGGATGAACTATTTGTGATTACGCAACACAAAAGAAACGGCCAGCCAGATCAAGGTGTGTGCAATATACGGCATGCGGTTCACTCAGATGAACTGTTTGCGTTGAGACAAGAGAACATAAACGGTTCAATATATCAAGATGTGTGTGATACACGACAAACATGTCTGTAATCAGAAATGTGTGCGAAGACCCATAATAACACAGATGATTGATTCTAATAAGACGTATGTGATATGCTCTATCTACACAACATCTATTGGCCATTGGGTGACGAGCGGTCATCCGGGTACGCCGTAAGGATGCGAAGAGGGCATCCTATATCAGCAAGGACTAGCTGTTCCACCAATAGCTCATCTAAGAGAACTCTCAAGTTAACTGTGCTCAGGATGGAGTAGGCATAAGATGGTGACGGGATGGGAAGTTGTCTTGATGTTAATCCCACTGATGGGATGTATCTTAAATGTCCATTAAGGACATTTATGACACATCCCATCAGTGGAATTAACCTCAAGGTCCTTTTTTGAATTTTTTTTGTTTTTTAACACATGTTAAAGAAGGTCTACCGCATTACTTTTTGACAATGTGCGACTGAGGGCATATGCTTCAGAAGAATTAACTCTCTGCGAGTAGGCCACAGAACAGAAACGCCACGTACGCGGCCAAGAAAGCGTGCCCATGTTACGCCGTCCGAGAATAGTGCCATACTTAGTATAAATTATAGAACCGTCAATAAATTTTGAGCCTGCGTCCCGTCACATTCCAAATTGCAAACCTGTTCGCACCGATCGAAACCTAAATTGTTTCCCACTTAGGAGTGTATTAGTACTCGGTTATAAATACTACTACTCCAAGATGACTGCACATTCCTCCTCAACTCCTCATCCACAAAAACAAACAAGTCATTCATCATCGTTCCCTTGCGTCTGCCATGGCCATCATGAGTTCTGGGTCGAGAGATTACCACCAGGGAGAGGCGAGCATGGAAGCGGAAGCACGAGAGATGTCCCGCCTCGCTGCGAAAGCAACCAACATGTCCTATCGCGTGGCCGTAGCAGTAGAGAGGTCCCGCCGCACCATCGAAGCAGTACGGAGGTCCCGCCGCACCGTCGATGCAGCAGACTGCTCCGGCCGCACCACGGAAGCAGAAGATGTCCCGCCACGCTGCAAATGCAGCAGAGATGTCCTCCCGCGCCACGGCGGCTTGGGAAAATGTCTCGCGGGTAGGCGCATGCATGCCATCGTCCTTAGCCAGATGGATCAGATCTCCGGCTGGGCGAGGTTACAGGATGACATGAAAGCCTCTTTTGAATAGGCTACCAGCGTCATCTGGCAACTAAATGAGAGTAATGCGAAGCTCCGGGCCGAGCGCGACCTGCTAAGGGCGAAGATCATCGGAAGTGCGGAGCAGCAGGAGGAGACCACTACCTTATTGAAGAGGATCGACGTCATCATCGAGAAACTTATGGACGAGATGCCATGCTGCGCATCGAGCGTAGAAGGCTGGTGGAGGAATCCGTGGATGCTCTCAAGCAGCATCTTGAGGACAAGAAAGAGCTCATCGCCCCTCGCCACGGAGACTAGTTCCCGCGGCTTGCAACAACGCATAAAGAAAGTAGAGATCAACGAGCCAGATCGTTGTCTTCCTTTTTCTTTTGCCCTTGTGTATTTCGGGCGTTGCCGCATGTGGCTTTTTTAATTATGTTCCTAAATATGTAAGAAAACTATTATCCACTGTCATCGTCCTTATATTTATCATGCTTGCTATAAGTCGTAGTCGATGCTATATAGGTCCGTAGGATCTTACAGCAAGATCTGTGCAAAACTTTCTTTCCAGATTTTCATTTTTCTCTCTTAAATATGAGTCCAGTGAGACATAGCCATGCCGTGAAACAAGGGCTCGGGCGCCATTAATGGGGATGTTGGGAGGGAGGTGCGCGACGGATAGAGGTCAAAGGGCTCTCCTCCCGATGAGCACGCGCAGGGGTCTGATCGCATGCCATAGCTACCCCGCACGACACCTCCTAGTAGCCAATAAAAAAAGGGGACGCATGGCGGCACGTAATTGGTAAGTAGAACGCCCATGGTTTCAATAATACTTGTGTTTCCGATTTATAACATGACAACACTTGTTGCAAAATGACTTTGTTGATTGTTAATGTGTGCGCCTTCGCAAATTGGACAGAAAAATTACCACAACATGTTGGTGCCATGTCATGACACCATGCTAAGTTTCATGATTTTCATGCGTGTTTTGGATTTACAGGAATTAAAAAACCAAGTTTCTCAATCTTTCCGGCCGAGCCACGACGCCCAGATGTTTAAATTTCATTCCCATCTCTTGCATGGGACCTAGTGTCGGTGTACTAGAGTAGGGGTACCCAAGTACCCCGAACTTGTGCACGGGCAGTTGCAGCGCCCCGCGGCAAGGGCTTGCCGGGTGACCGCCAAGGTACTCCGTGGCTCCTTTGGAGCCATTCAAGAATAAAGTATTCAAGTCAAGAGGACAAGGCCCTGGCAAAAGGAGCTTGCCGGGAAGGCCAACCGAGGCATCTCAAGGAACTTTCCGCGACGCACCATGCGTCCCGGCAAGGCCCAGTGAGCGACAAGCTTCCGGGCGCGACAAGACCATGACCGCGGCAAGACGCTTGCCGCGGCAAGCGGCCATGCTGTGCCCATGCTCCAGCGCATCCACCAACGTGTCGCCCTGGGGGCCTTCCCAGGCACGCGTGGCGGAAGGCTGTGCAGCCAGCGGTAAGCGGTGGCATGCGATGCTGACCAGATCGCCATCGTGGCAGGCGGTGGTGCCCCAGACGGTCCTTTTCTACACTGTTTTAGCGACACAGACGGGCATTTAATGCCCTTGTCCCCTGCCGTCAGGGTTAGGTAGAGAGCACTGTACAGATAACTGTACCAACCACCTCTCTTTTTACATTTTTACCCTTCTCTGCGTTGCCACCTGTCGGTGACCCCTTGTGCATATAAAAAGAGGCCCATGCGCAATGTAGAGGGGGTTCGGTTGGACTGGTTTGAAAGGTTCGGATCATTTCGAAGCCAGAAAACACTTAGCTCTTTAGAGCAAGAACACAATACAATCAAACAAGCAGCAGTAGGAGTATTATCTCTCCGGAGAGCTCCGAAGCTGGGTAAACTGCTCGTGTGCTTCGCCTCGATCTGCTCTTCGTGCGACCTCCGCCCCCCGCCGAACCGAAAGGGGCTCGGTCCGCCAGTCCCATAGGTGTTCGTGGATCAGTTTCCCGGACATCTTTGGCGCGCCAGGTAGGGGGCGTCGAGATTGTGTGAACCTGATCCGGCGTTCACACGAGCTAGATCTTCGTTTTCTTCATCAACATGCCACCGAAGAAGAAGGCTTCGGAGGCAGCTGCTCCGTCCGTGTCGATCTCACCGCCACCGAAATAAACGGGCGGTGGGGTTGACGCTGGTGGAAGAACAGACATCAACGAGGAAGCTCGCGGTGCTGCCAGGTCCAAGGACAAGGCTGCACAAACCTTGGTGTCTTCGCATCCGCCACGTCCCTCTCAGGAGGCGCAAGACCGACAACGTCATGGTATTCGGAGTACCATACGCTTGTTGGACCAAGATCAAGCTGGTGGGTCTCGAGGCGCTCAAGACCAGCATGCACACCAACATGCTGGCACGAGTGAGGCATGGTCGCTTGGACGGGATACTGCTCCTTCTAACATAGTTAGGAGTCCGAGCACATCCCGCTCCTCGCGCCGTTCGCCACTGCCGCCCACCACTCCAGCGGAAGCTTTAGCGCGAGCTCAACTGCTCCTGGATTACCCTCCGACGTCGGACAAGATTGACGAATGGAGGGCCACCATTCAGAGCCTCATCGGCTACGCCAACGGCGACACTCCACGGCAACCGAATGCATCGCTGCCGCGGTAGGACTGCCAGGCACGAGCCGGTGGCGACGAAACTGGTGGGGGTGCAACCACCATGCACTCTCCACCCCGAAGGCCAAGATCGCCGACTCGCCGGATCCACCTCGACAGCGACTCCACCGCATCGTCAGATCCACGAGCTCGTCGCGATCAGCGCCAAGTTCTTCAAGATAGACAACAAGAAGATGCTCGTACTCGCATCGAGCGCCGAAGGGAAGCGCGACGTCAATCCGACAAGCGCGCTGGGCCCTCTGTTGACATGCATGCGCCAGGGGAACCAGGTGACTTGCCGTACGCGGTAGGTTGCCCTGCGTTCACTCGTGAGCTGCGGCAAGTCCAGTGGCCCAGCACGAAGAATTTCAAGCCAGATGTACCGGAGAAGTACGACGGCAAGACGCATCCGTCAGAGTTCCTCAGCATCTACACCATCGCGGTGCAAGCTGCCAGGGGGCGAGACGACAAGATACTTGCCAACTACTTCCCACTGGTGCTCAAGCCCAATGTCAGATCCTGGCTCATGCATTTGCCGGACAACTCCATATCCTCCTGGGCTGACCTGTGCCATCAGTTTGTCGGCGCCTTCACAGGCGGCCAAAAGCCTCATGGCCAAGAGAGTGACCTTCACCTGCTCGCCCGGAAGGAAGGAGAGCCCCTGCGTAAGTACATACAGAGATTCAGCAACGTACAGCACAACATCCCAGACATCCACCCTGCCGCGGTAATCAACGCGTTCCATCAAAACGTGCGGAACCGCATGATGCGGGAGGAGATGGAGATGTGCAAGATCAGAGACGTCAATGAGCTATATGCCCTGGCCGACAAGTGTGCACGTGCTGAGGAAGGGAGGAGACTCCCCGGAGAGAATATAGGAGCAGGAGGATCTGACAGTGAGGATACTGCCCCGGCAAGGAAAACCGGCGGCGGAATAACAGAAAGAAGAAAGGCAAAGAGGTGCTAGTTGTCGAGCAGTTCGGCAACGGAGGTGGCGCTAAGAAAGCCAAAGCTGGTGGCTCCGGCAAGGAGATTGCCGCGGAGGCTGTGGCGGTCGCCGACAAGCAGGACGACACCAACAAGCAGTACTGCAAGATCCACCGCACCAAGGGCCATGATCTCCAGAGCTGCAAGAAAGTCGAGCAGCTTGTTGCGCAGCAGAAGGCTGAATATGAGCGGCGCGACAAGGAGAAGGCCCAGGAAGGTGCTGGAGGATCCGGCAAGAAACGTCCCGGCCGGGGAGGACGCCGCGGCAAGGCCAAGCAGCGGCAAGGAGATAGACCTCCCCGTGGCCGCGACAAGTATGAAGATGACGACGACGATGAAGACATCAATGATGACGAGACCGATAAGCAGGAGTTCCAAAAAGCCACAGAGGTCCTGTGCGTTGATGGCGGTGCTTCTCTGCATACTTCACACCGCCAGCTCAAACAATGGGTGCGGGAAGTCAATGCGGCAGAACCACCCGTCGAGTCACGCAGGCCTCTGAAATGGTCCAACAGGCCTATCATCTTTGACATTGAGGACCACCCTGATCGCATAACTGCGGTCGGGTGCTTGCCGATGTTGGTTTCACCAACCATCCGCAACCTCAAGGTCACTAAGATGCTAGTTGACGGCGGGGCCGGCTTGAACCTGATCTCCTCCGCGGTGCTCCAGAAACTCCAGATCCCTGACAGCGAGCTCGAAGAGACCGACACGTTTCAAGGAATCAATCCGGGAAGGAGCAAGCCGAAGGGAAAGATCACGTTGCCGGTAACATTTGGCAGCGAGCTGAACTTCAGGACTGAGAGGGTCACTTTTGACGTTGCTGACTTCCCATTGCCTTACAATGGGATACTCGGTCGTCCAGCACTTGCCAAATTCATGGCAGCCTCTCACTATGCATACAACATACTGAAGATGCCAGGCCCGATAAGCGTCATCTCTGTCCCTGGCGACAAGAAGGATGCTCTTATCTGCGCCGACAAGATCTACCGGGAGGCAACGGCCGCAACAGATCGCAAATCACTTGCCGCTGGAGCTCCCGGGGGGAAGAAGAAGACCAAGTCCGGCAAGAGTTCTGATGCCCACTCCGGCAAGCGCACCTCTTCGGAGTGCTGCGCTACCGTCGAGGACGCACCATCGAGCTCCACCGGCAAGTGTAAGAAGGCAATGGCAGCTCCACCAGAGACCAAGAAGGTGTCCGCCAAGGAGGACGGCACTGGTGGTACCTTCACCATCAGTGCCACGCTCGATCCTAAATAGGAAAGCGCGCTCGTTGCTTTCCTGCGGGCGAACGTCGACGTGTTTGCGTGGCAACCGTCTGACATCCCCGGTGTTCCCAGGAAAGTAATTGAGCACCATCTTGCCGTCTGTCCTCATGCGCGGCCCGTCAAGCAAAAAGTTAGGAAACAAGCAGTGGAGCGTCAAGAATTCATTGCAGAAGAAATCAAGAAGTTGGAAGCAGCAGGCCTTGTCAGAGGAGTGCTCCACCCTACGTGGTTGGCCAATCCTGTTGTCGTACGCAAAGCCAACGGGAAATGGAGGCTTTGTATCGATTTTACCGATGTCAATAAAGCTTGTCCCAAAGACCCATTTCCCTTGCCACGCATCGACCAGATTGTTGACTCCACAGTCGGATGTGACTTGCTTTCATTTCTTGATGCATACTCAGGATACCATCAGATCTTCATGGCAGAAGAGGATGAGGAGAAAACCGCATTCATTACCCCATGTGGCACGTACTGTTTCGTACGGATGCCCTTTGGTTTGAAGAATGCTGGTTCAACATTTGCAAGGGTAGTCCATCATGCTTTTGAGCCGCAAATGCACAGAAATGTGGAAGCCTACATGGATGACATAGTGGTTAAGAGCAAGGACAAAGCGACCCTGATCCAAGATTTGGATGAAACCTTTGCGAATCTGCGCAAGATCAACCTCAAGCTGAACCCCGAGAAGTGTGTGTTTGGAGTCCCTTCCGGCAAGCTTCTCGGGTTCTTTGTGTCTCAACGGGGGATTGAAGCCAATCCCAACAAGATCAAGGCCATTGAGCAGATTGAAGCACCAAAGCGCGTCAGGGATGTACGAAGTATTGCCGGTTGCGTGGCTGCTCTCAGCAGGTTTATCTCTAGATCTGCTGAGCGCGCCCTGCCGTTTTTCAAGATATTGAAAAAGGCAGGTCCAATGAAATGGACTCCGGAAGCGGAGGCTGCGTTGCAGGACTTGAAGAGATACCTGTCCTCCACTCCAACACTTGTCGCACCTAGGCCACAAGAGAAGTTGCTGCTGTATATAGCGGCAACCAATCAAGTGGTTAGTGCTGCGTTAGTGGCGGGGCAGGAGGCAGATGATGAGCCAGCAAGCACGGCAGATACATCCGGCGACAAGCAGGGGGCTTCACCGGCAAGCTCTAGTCCGGCAAGCTCTAGTCCCGACAAAGATGGATCTGCGCAGACGCATAAGGAGATGCAGAAGAGAATGGTGCAGCGCCCAGTTTATTTTATCAGTTCCCTTTTACAGAGGGCTAGGTCAAGGTACTCTGGTGTGCAGAAGTTGCTTTTTGGCCTTCTCATGGCCTCGAGAAAGCTGCGCCATTACTTCCAAGCACATGAGATCACAGTTGTCACTCGCTTTCCGTTGAAGAGGATACTGCAAAATCCAGAAGCAACAGGCAGGATTGTCGAGTGGGCACTGGAACTGTCAAGCTTTGGCCTCAAGTTTGAAAGCACTTCAACTATCCAAAATAGAGCATTGGCAGAGTTCATAGCAGAGTGGACGCCAACACCAGATGAAGAGATTCCAGAGACGAGCATCCCTGTCAAGGAAGCAAGCAAAGAGTGGCTGATGTATTTTGATGGTGCCTTCTCGCTGCAAGGCGCCGGTGCGGGCGTGCTGCTTGTCGCGCCCACCGGAGAATATCTCAAGTACGTGGTCCAGATGCACTTTCCCAAGGAGCAAGCAACAAACAATACTGCAGAGTATGAAGGTTTGCTTGCCGGTCTCAGGATCGCGGCAGACCTTGGGATTAAGAAGCTCATTGTCAGGGGAGACTCACAGCTTGTCGTCCGCCAAGTGAACAAGAATTATCAGAGTCCATTGATGGAAGCTTATGTTGATGAAGTGAGAAAGCTAGAAGAGCACTTTGACGGCCTACAGATGGAACATGTTCCAAGAGCTCAGAATGACATTGCTGATGGCCTGTCAAAGTGCGCCGCACTTAAGTTACCTGTGGAACCAGGGATCTTTGTGCTCAAGCTGACTCAACCGTCCGTAACACCATCAACTGGACAGATCAAGAAGAGGAAGATGATCTCTGGAGACTACTTTTCGGCAGAGCTCCCCGAAGCCGCCGCCAAGAAGGTCCCCAAGATCAACACCAAGGGTGCTGAGGAGCAGTCTGCTCCGGCAAGCCTTATGGTTTGTTCCGTCGAAGCAGACGCTCCCGACAAGCTTTGTTCCGGCAAGCTTGCCGGGGAACATCAAGCTCCGGCTGAGCCGCAGGTTCTCGCCGTAGAAGCGGATGTTACCACAGCACTAGATGTGCCTTTAGTCCTTGTTGTCGAGCCGCAAGCTCCAGCATGGGCACAACAAATTGTCCGTTTCCTTCAGACAGGAGAACTTCCCGAAGAGCAAGAAGAAGTGGAAAAAGTAGCCTGGTAGTCAAGTATGTACCAGTTTGTCGACAACATACTGTACAGAAGAAGACTCAACGGTGTGAAATTGAAGTGTATTTGCCGGGAAGACGGACAGAAGCTGTTGGCAGAGATACATGGAGGCATATGTGGTCACCACATTGGCGCAAGAGCACTTGCCGGCAAAGCTTTCCGGCAAGGTTTCTTTTGGCCGACAGCCCTCCAGGATGCAACTGCACAAGTAACCAAGTGTGAAGCGTGCCAGTTCCATTCCAAGCAGATTCATCAGCCAGCTCAAGCTCTCCAGACGATCCCTTTATCCTGGCCATTTTCGGTCTCGGGGCTCGATATCCTCGGCCCCTTCCCCCGAGCTGTCGGGGGCTTCGAGTACTTGTATGTTGCAATCGACAAGTTCACAAAGTGGCCGGAAGTGGAACCAGTGAGGAAGGTGACATCACAGTCAGCAGTCAAGTTCTTCAGGTCGATTGTTTGCCGTTTCGGGATACCTAACAGGATCATCACCGACAACGGCACGCAATTTACGAGCCGCACCTTCATGCAGTACGTCCATGATCTTGGCGCCAAGGTCTGCTTCGCTTCTGTTGCTCATCCGAGAAGCAACGGTCAAGCGGAGACGGCAAATGCTGAAGTGCTGCATTGGCTCAAGACCAGGACTTTCGACAGGCTGCGCAGGTGCGGAAGAAACTGGATCGAGGAGCTGCCGGTGGTTCTTTGGTCGATCAGGACGATGCCAAATCGAGCCACTGGCCAGACGCCTTTCGCTCTAGTCTATGGAGCAGAGGCAATTCTCCCCATGGAACTCGTATACGGGTCACCTCGAGTGCTCGCTTATGATGAACTTGAGCAAGAGCAGCTGCGACAAGATGACGCGCTGCTCCTTGAGGAAGACCGTCTTCAGGCTGCTGTACGAGCTGCTCGATACCAGCAAGCTTTACGCCGCTACCATAGCCGCAAAGTTAATGCCAGAAGCTTCGAGGAAGGCGACCTTGTTCTTCGACGCGTTCAGTCCGCCAAGAATTCCAACAAGTTGACGCCGAGGTGGGAAGGCCCTTACCGGGTGAAACGAGTCACTAGGCCTGGCGCTGTCCGCCTTGAGACCGAAGATGGCGTTCCGGTGAGCAACTCCTGGAACGTTGAGCATCTTCGTAAGTTTTACCCGTAGGGCGCGGTTGCTGGAACCTGTTCTGGCAACCACCTTTTGTACAAGTCTTTCCGATGATGCATGTAATCCTTTGTACAAAGCCGGGCGCAGACCCCGTGCATAAGTAAAGTTCATGTGCTTCGCGCATCTTGTCGATTTCATGCATTACATTTCTTTCTTGCATACATTATCTGACACTTTGTGCAGCACCTACCCCCGGTAAGCAATGACGAGCCGAAAGGCCCCATATCTTTATTTTCTCTTCTTTCTTTTTCTCAAACAAAGGAAA
>NC_041387.1:590193657-590217580 GCF_002162155.2 Triticum dicoccoides
GGGGGGGAGGAGAAGATAATGGTGTGGACCAGGCGTCGTTTAAGGAAGATTCGCCTTGCCGGGAAGCAAACGACAGAAAAGCTAAGTTGCCAAAGTCTGAGCAATTAGTTTTAATTTTTAAAGTTATCTTCCTCGAACGACTATGCTTTGTATGAAAAACCTGTGCGCGGAGGAACCAACTCGTAGCTAGTTGCGCCCTTACTTTGTTTCGAGTCCGCTCAACAACTTAAGTGTGCTGCAACTAGTCGCGACATGGTTTCTTGTCGGAGCGGCACCGCCAGCAGGCTGCTGACGTCCCGCACTCAGCGCTCGCGGCTCGGGTGCCTGCGCCGACAAGTTCCCTAAAAGCGTAGGGTAAAAACATACAAGGCAAGGGATCTAGTAAAGGAAATAACATAGCGATCATCATCCAAAATAAAGTTATATTACAAGATAACTTATCGCAGCTCTAACACATTGTTCCCATGACCTTACTAGCAGCGACAAGGAAAAAGATAAAACGGGCGGCCTAGTCTACGTGACCACCCTCAACCCTCCTGATCTCGCTCACCTTGTCCACAATGGGTGCGACAAGGGCCTTGAGCGCTTCCAGATCGGCGTCGGGCGGCACGGATCTGAGGACGTTGGTGAGGTTGAGGCCCGGGTTGCGGAAAGCCACCTTCACCAGCACCTTCAGAAGAACTCCCGCTCAAATCTTGCGCGACTCGTCGGCCAGCTGCTTTGGGATCTTCTCCTGAAGCCGCTGGAGGGCCGTCGCCACGCCCTTGAAGAACGGGCTGAGCTTGGCACTGGGTTGGAGATGCTCGTCCGAAGAGTACCCGAAGTCCTCCATCCCCAGCTGCGCCAGCTCCCCGTCGATGACTGCGGCGATATTCACCAGACCCTCGGTCCAGTGCTCCACCGTCTCCCTGAACGAGTTCTGGGTGACGGCAATGCTCGCCAGCAGCGCCTCGTCGGCCTTGATCTTCTCCGACAAGGTCACCTCTCGCTCCTTGGCGGCGTCCAGTGTCTGCGTCAGCATGGCCAGCTTCAGCTCGAGATCCGCGTTGGAGTCCTTGGCGGCGCTGAGTTCCTTGCTTCTCTCCGCGAGAAAACCTTGCAGCTCACCGTGGGCAGCAGCATCCTTCTCGCGCTCGCGCTTGAGCGCGGCGAGCTCCTCCCCGCTCGTCCGGAGATTGGCCTCCAGTTGCGCCACTTTCACCTCCAGCTCTTTCTTGGCGGCCTCGGCAGCCGCAGCAGCATCCCTTGCTTCTTGGAGAGCGCCGCCAATTGCTTGCTCCCGCACGGCGAGCTCTTCCTCATGGCTGTCAAGGCTCACCTTGCGCTGCGCCAACTCTCTCTCTCCTGCGTAGATAGCCTCTCGGCAGCAAGCCGCTGCTGCTCTTCTACCTCAGCCTTCGCGAGGAGGAAGGCCTTCCTCTCCTCGGTGACTTGCTCCCGCTCCTCTGCCAAGCTCCAAAGAGTTTCCTGCCTGAGATCCCGGAGCTCCTCCGCACGCTTCTCGATATCAACTCCCGCCCTCGCGACAAGCGCTTCTCGGGAAGCTAGCTTGGCTTGTCGGGCGTGGTAGAGCGACGTCAGCTTCCGCAGCAGCCGCTCCTCTTCAGGCTCGTCGCTGCTGCTTGGCGCGTCAACCAGTGCCAATCCGGCGGAAGCGAGCACCTCTCCATCAAAGGTTTCTCCCTCAATCGGCGCCCTGGAGCTCGAAGCCCAGGGGAGCTTGATGAAGACGCCATCGCTGGCCTTCAAGTAGGCGCCGGGCTAGGGCTCCTCGGAGTCTGGCTCTGCGGCAGCTGCGGGAGGATCGGCGGTCGGTGCAGCGCCTGGCGCTCCTGCGGCCTCGGGGCCATCAGTACGATCGTCGGATCCCTCGCCGGCTTCTGTGGCGGCAGCCTTGGCGGCCTCTTTGCCGGCGGGCTCATCAGCGCCGGCCTCTCCTTCAACGGCTTCGGTTTCCATTGGCTCTGGGGCGGTTGGATCTGAAGAACTAAGAAGGGAGAGAAGTCAAGCAAATATGCAAAAAGAAAGTCAGAAGAAGAAGAAAAGCCCAAGGGCAAGTTTTTAGGCGAGTGGATTACCTGTGCTGGGATCTACGGTTGCGGTCTCAGCCGCCGGAGGATCACTGGTGTCTTCCCTTGCCGGAGAATTGGCCCTTGCCGGAGAACGCTCCCTTGCCGGGGACTCTACCCTTGGCGGCGTAGTCGAAGCAGATGGCGCTTCGGGGGCGGCTTCCGGGCCCTCCTGGTGAGGCTGCTCTGCTCCTGCACAAATCCAACAATCAAGATATCAGTAAGAGAAAAGAGCACCCATGCGCACCTGACGGCGGGAAGTAAATTATAAACTTACGCTGGGGGCTGCGCTGGGGGCTGCTTTGGGGAGTAGTTGCCAGGTCCGTCAAGGTGGGCTCAGACACGCCCCCTGCTGACACGGTGGGATCGTCTTTGATGACAATCACCGAGGCCTTGGCCCTCTTCGCCGCTCTCTGGGCCAGCGTCCTGAAAAGGAATGGATTCAGATCGAAGCAAGTCAGATACAGAATGAAAGCGACAAGATTGAAGAACTACGAGGACAGCAAGAAAGCTTACTCTTCTTCTTCATCATCGGAGCTGAGCGCGGAGAGATCGAAGTCCGGCTCCCCTCAGGTGTGGCAAGGCGGAGGAGTGGGCTCCCTTGCCCGCTTGGCGGGAGCGGTGGCGGTGGACCGGGAAGGTCCCGCTCCAGTTGCCGCAGCAGCGTGAGGCGCTCCCGCGGCAACAGTGCTTGCCGCGGTAGAGCGTGTTGCGCGGCTCGGCGGCTGTTGACCCGTCTGCCGCCCCGCTGCGTCCCCAGCCCTGCGGAGACGCCTTCTTGGTGCAGCCAGGGGCTCCACTTGCGGCAAGCTGTCTGAAGGTTCGGGCTCTTCCTCACCGGGCTCGCTCGGCTCAGCTTCAGGGCCGGCAAGATCTTCCTCGCCGGCGAACTCCTCGTGCTCGGCAAGGCTTGCCGCCTCTGCTGCCTCTGCCTCCTCCTCGGTGAACCCGAACTCGCCCGCGGTAGCTGCTGCCGCAGCCTCTTCCGTCCTGGTGGCAATGCGCTGCAGCTCCGCGTCGGTAGTGTCACGGGTGAGGCTCTTCTGCTCGTCGGCGCGGATCGGCACTTCCTCCAGGCTGTCGAAGAACGCCCGCACGACGTCATCCACCGGCTCTTGCCAAGTTGGGGTGATTCCATGAGAATCGCACAATGGCATCATCGCGCGGATCCGGTCGAGTGAAGAATTGTTGCACAACGTGACTACGCTCCTCGGCAACATGAATGGGTGCTGAGGGTCACGTTTGAACAGCTCCAGGAGCATTGCATCCAGCTCCAGGACGGTGAAATTGAAGTTGAGGCCCGGGCGCAGTCTCATGATGTCCGCCGAGTTCTTGAACTCCCAGGCAGGCCTCCCTCTCTCCTGCAGGGGGGCGATGCGGCGGCGAAGGAAATCTGCACCGACAGCGCCTACAGTGAGCCCGGCAAGCCTAAGGCGAAGGATTCGGGTGACTGCGATCTTCAGCCTGTCATCTTCCGGGGCCACGTTGCTCCAATCGTTGCCGCATACTATTGGGGCTTGGCGCATGGCAGTGAACAGCTGCGGGTTCTCCTCGATGATCCAACACCACTCCGCTCTCCACTCCTCCCATTTGCTGCGAATCTCTCCCTCCAGACAGGCTTCTTTCTTGCCGACTCTCGAGATCCAGGCGATTCCTCCGGCAAGGGGCTCTCCTCTCGCGACTCGGGGCATGAAGAAGTGGCGGAAGAGGGCTACGTTTGGGTGGACTCTGACAAAGTTTTCACACAGATGTGCGAAAACTGCTATGGTCAGAACGACGTTGGGGGTGAAATCTAGGAGGCGGATCCCATATGTGTTCATGATATCACAGAAGAACTCCGAGAAGGGCGGGCAGAGCCTGCAATAGAAGAACAACGCGAAGAATGGATACCCGTTTGGAGCTAGCTCCGAGGCAGTGGCCGGGAGTACCCTCGTGCGCGGGTGCGCCCGCGTCTCCGTCGACCAGAAGAGGTAGTAGTACTCCCTCAGCCCCTTGGCGCCGAGCTGAAGGGGGAAGAGGGCCCGCTCCTTCCGCAGCGCCGCAAGCCGCTGTGCTTCGGCCGACTTCATGCCCTTCCCCTTGTCGGCTTTCGGAGCCATGGCAGAAGTGGCAGGGGAGGTCGACGGCGTTGGTGGTGCTGGTGGCGACGGGGGGCGGAGCGCTGCTCTCTTTTGGCTTTGAGAAGAAAGGGGGAGCGGCGGAGATTTTCGAGGTCGAAGCAACAAACGGCGAAGTGGGGAAACTGCCCCTGTTTCCCCTGCTTATAAAGAGGGAGGGGGCGGACGTTTCACCCCTCCGAATAAAGAATCCCCCCACGATCTCTCCCATGATGTCGCGTTCAGCGCGTGCCATTGGGGGAGGGCGCGGTGGATACGGAGCAAGATTCGGCGTTACCCGGGCCGCGCGTGCCCGTGCCCTGTTTTGGGCCTGGCCCAATAGCGCTCGGCACCGTGTGTGGACCAGGCCCGGGGGCTCCTGTCGGTGTACTAGAGTAGGGGTACCCAAGTACCCCGAACTTGTGCACGGGCAGTTGCAGCGCCCCGCGGCAAGGGCTTGTCGGGTGACCGCCAAGGTACTGCGTGGCTCCTTTGGAGCCATTCAAGAACAAAGTATTCAAGTCAAGAGGACAAGGCCCCGGCAAGAGGAGCTTGCCGGGAAGGCCAACCGAGGCATCTCAAGGAACTTGCCGCGACGCACCACACGTCCCGGCAAGGCCCAGTGAGCGACAAGCTTCCGGGCGCGACAAGACCACGACTATGGCAAGACGCTTGCCGCGGCAAGCGGCCACGCTGTGCCCATGCTCCAGCGCATCCACCAACGTGTCGCCCTGGGGGCCTTCCCAGGCACGCGTGGCGGAAGGTTGTGCAGCTAGCGGTAAGCGGTGGCATGCGATGCTGACAAGATCGCCATCGTGGCAGGCAGTGGCGCCCCAGACGGTCCTTTTCTACACTGTTTTAGCGACACAGACGGGCATTTAATGCCCTTGTCCCCTGCCGTCAGGGTTAGGTAGAGAGCACTGTACAGATAACTGTACCAACCACCTCTCTTTTTACATTTTTACCCTTCTCTGCGTTGCCACCTGTCGGTGACCCCTTGTGCATATAAAAGGAGGCCCATGCGCAATGTAGAGGGGGTTCGGTTGGACTGGTTCGAAATGTTCGAATCATTTCGAAGCCAGAAAACACTTAGCTCTTTAGAGCAAGAACACAATACAATCAAACAAGCAACAGTAGGAGTATTATCTCTCCGGAGAGCTCCGAAGCTGGGTAAACTGCTCGTGTGCTTCGCCTCGATCTGCTCTTCGTGCGACCTCCGCCCTCCGCCAAACCGAAAGGGGCTCGGTCCGCCGGTCCCATAGGTGTTCGTGGATCAGTTTCCCCGACACCTAGAAATTCACCCAAGGACACACAAGTGATTTTTCAACCAACTTTGGTGCACTGGAGCATGTGCTTGTAGTTCAAATTTGAATTATGCACATTAAATGCCCAGAAACTCAATTAATGTATAAAAAGGCCAAATGAACCCCTAAAATTTCCAAAATTAAACACAATACTCCGGTTGTTATATGTTGGCACTAGAATTTTTTTAAAGCAATAAGAGGCAACGGATATCGTTCCGTACCCAAAGGTGGCACATTCCCTACCGAAACCATCACACTTGTTGTGAGAAGCTTATACCCAAACCTGCCTAAATGGGACAAAAATTTTACCACGGCATGTTGATGCCGCTCCATGATAGCATGCCAAGTTCCATGAATTTCAGACGATTTTTGGATTTACTAGTATTTAAAAACCAGGTATCTCAACATTTTGCCGGCAATCAATAGTGCCCTGGTGTTTGAATTTCATTCCCATCTCTTGCATGGGACCTAGAAATTCTCCCAAGGACACACATGTGATTTTTCAACCAATTTATATGCAGCGGAGCATGTACTTGTAGTTCAAATTTGAATTATGTACATTAAATGCCCAAAAACATAATTAATGTATAAAAAAGGCCAAACGAACCCCAAAAATTCCAAAATTAAACACAACACTCCTGTTGTTCTATGTTGACACTAGAATTTTTTTGAAAGCAATAAGAGGCAACGGATATCGTTCCGTCCCCAATGGTGGGACGTTCCCTACCGAAACCATCACGCTTGTTGTGAGAATCTCTGGTTTGTGAGAAGCTTATACCCAAACCTGCCCCAAATGGGGCAAAAAATTTACCACGGCATGTTGATGCCTCTCCATGATAGCATGCCAATTTTCATGAATTTCAAATGAGTTTTGTATTTACTAGAATTTAAAAACTAGGTATCTCAATGTTTTGCCGGCAATCAACAGTGCCCTGGTGTTTGAATTTCATTCCCATCTCTTGCATGGGACCTAGAAATTCACCCAAGGACACAGATGTGATTTTTCAACCAACTTTGGAGCACTAGAGCATGTGCTTGTAGTTCAAATTTGAATTATGCACATTAAATGCCCAGAAACTCAATTAATGTATAAAAAAGGCCAAACGAACCCCGAAAAATTCCAAAATTAAACACAACACTCCTATTGTTCTATGTTGACACTAGAAAAGTTTTGAAAGCAATAAGAGGCAACGATATCATTCCGTCCCCAAAGGTGGCACGTTCCCTACCGAAACCATCGCGCTTGTTGTGAGAAGCTCTGGTTTGTGAGAAGCTTATACCCAAACCTGCCCCAAATGGGATAAAAAATTTACCACGACATGTTGATGCCGCTCCATGATAGCATGCCAAGTTTCATGAATTTCAGACGAGATTTGGATTTACTAGAATTTAAAAACCAAGCATTTCAACGTTTTGTCGGTAATCAACAGTGCCCTGGTGTTTGATTTTCATTCCCATTTCTTGCATGGGACCTAGAAATTCACCCAAGGACACACATGTGATTTTTCAACCAATTTATATGCACCGGAGCATGTGCTTGTATTTCAAATTTGAATTATGCACAATAAATGCCCAGAAACCCAATTAATGTATAAAAAAGGCCAAACGAATCGTGAAAAATTCCAAAATTAAACACAACACTCCTGTTGTTCTATGTTGACACCAAATTTTTTTTGAAAGCAATAAGAGGCAACGGATATCGTTCCGTCCCCAAAGGTGGCACGTTCCCTACCGAAACCATCACGCTTGTTGTGAGAAGCTTTGGTTTGTGAGAAGCTTATACCCAAACCTGCCCCAAATGGGACAAAAAATTTACCATGCCATGTTGATGCCGCTCCATGATACCATGCCAAGTTTGATGAATTTCAGACGAGTTTTGGATTTACTAGAATTTAAAAACCAGGTATCTCAACAGTTTGCCGGCAATCAACAGTGTTCTGGTGTTTGAAATTCATTCCCATTTCTTCCATGGGACCTAAGCATGCACCTAAGGACATAGATTTGATTTTTTCAACCAATTTATATGCACCGGAGTATGTGCATGTATTTCAAATTTGAATTGTGCACCTGAAATGGCTAGAAAACCAGTTTAATGTATAAAATGTCCAAACGAACCTTGAATAATTCCAATTCTTTTACGACACATATACAGTTGCATGTTCACTGCAGATAGAAGGTCTAGCAATTCAAACACCGTCCATTGCCGCTTTGACTCCATTATGTAATTCAAATTAAGATGAAAAATCAAGTAGATCTCACAAAGTTTATTATCACCAACCGTGTGAGGTGTAGTACAAAATATCTTGGAGCACCGTCGGTGTATAGTACGCCTATGGCTTACGCGAGAAGGTGCGTCGACTACAGTCCACACCCGGCGTATCAAGCACACTAGCTCGCTCCCCGAATTCTCCTACCTCTGCATCCCTCGCAACCTCGAAAATATTACTGCCTCGTAATCATGAAAATATCTATCGCATGGAAGGTTTTAATGTTTGATAGCACACGATTAGTATGTGTGGACCGTGTGCGATGTCTGTTACTCCCGCTCTGCTTCAGTCCCTTGATTCAAATTTTCAGTAGCCCCGGCATTTTACTCCCGCCACTGCATCCCTCGCAATCTCAAAAATATATGCTCGCCCTTGATCCAAATTTTTAGTAGCCTCGCCTTGTTACTCCCACCTAGTAAAATTTTCAGTTGCCATAGTATTTCCTCAAACACCACCTTGCCCCCCGCCCCCCCTCCACACACACCACACACTCCCCAAAACCTCCGCTCACACAGACACACACAACCCTCGAAACCATTGGTAGGTCGCCGCCATCGCCGGCGCTTCCATCCTAAACCTCTTCCTGTGTGCCGGGGAGCTCGAGGAGCCAATGGCCAAAAAGAGGTTTATCGCGGCCTGTTTGCCCGATGCCGGCAAGGTGGCCGCCGAGGTGTCCCCGTTAGCCTCCGCGGGCTTGATCCGCCATCGCTGGTCCCCCGATCCGCCTGCCGTCGCACCCCTACGCCGGTTCGAGGACTTCCCTGCTGAGAGAGTCCTGGATTAGGGGGTCCTCGGACAGCCGGACTATAACTTTGGCCGGACTGTTCGACTATGAAGATAAAGATTGAAGACTTCGTCCCATGTCCGGGTGGGACTCTCCTTTGCGTGGAAGGCAAGCTTGGCAATTCGGATATGTAGATCTCCTTCTTTGTAACTGACTCTGTGTAACCCTAGCCCCCTCCGGTGTCTATATAAACCGGAGGGTTTAGTCCGTAGGACAACAACAATCATAGTCATAGGCTAGCTTCTAGGGTTTAGCCTCTACAATCTCGTGGTAGATCAACTCTTGTAATACTCATATCATTAAGATCAATCAAGCAGGAAGTAGGGTATTACCTCCATAGAGAGGGACCGAACCTGGGTAAACATTGTGTCCCCCGCCTCTTGTTACCATTAGCCTTAGATGCACAGTTCGGGACCCCCTACCCGAGATCCGCCGATTTTGACACCGACATTGGTGCTTTGATTGAGAGTTCCACTGTGCCGTCACGGTAAGGCTTGATGGCTCGCCTTGTTTTCAAGGACAACATCACCCCTGGGGGAGCCCTGGCTGTAGGCCAAACTCTCCGACTAGGCGGCTTCGTCATGACCGCCCGTTCGGCTGTCGCGCCGACGATGACTTCTCGGGTCATCAAAAATAGCCTCCATGTCAGCTCGGAATTCACCGAGCAGATGGATCCAATGGAGCTCTCCTCCTTGAACGAGCTCTTGGATCGCATCGCTGCCCTGGGAGTCGCTACGGACTATGATCGAATCAGGCTTAAACCCGACCAAAGGGAGATCAACTCTCCGTCGCTCACCCATCAGATAGCGGTGGTGGAGGAGCAATGCAGCGATTCTTCCTCTATTTTGAGGACGAACTATGTCCGGATTCTCGAGCTCTCCAAGCCGGACACCCGTTGAGGGAGTCCTGGATTAGGGGGTATCCGGACAGCCGGACTATATACTTTGTCCGGACTATTGGAGCGTGAAGATACAAGACTCAACACTCTGTCCCGTGTCCGGATGGGACTCTCCTTTGCGTGGAAGACAAGCTTGGCGATCTGGATATTATATTTCCTTCTTAGTAACCGACTCCATGTAAACCCTAGCCCTCTCCGGTGTCTATATAAACCGGAGAGTTTAGTCCTTAGAGGGACGATCACAATCATAATCATCATAGGCTAGCTTCTAGGGTTTAGCCTCTACGATCTCGTGGTAGATCAACTCTTGTACTACTCGTATCATCAATATCAATCAAGCAGGAAGTAGGGTTTTACCTCCATCAGAGGGCCCGAACCTGGGTAAAACATTGTGTCCCTTGCCTCCTGTTACCATCAGCCTTAGATGCACAGATCGGGACACCCTACCCGAGATCCGCCGGTTTTGACACCGACATTGGTGCTTTCATTGAGAGTTCCTCTGTGTCGTCGTTGCAAGGCTTGATGCCTCCTCCAATCATCAACAATAACACGGTCCAGGGTGAGACTTTTCTCCCCGGACAGATCTTCGTGTTCGGCGGCTTCGCACTGCGGGCCAATTCGCTTGGCCATCTAGAGCAGATCGACGGCTACACCCCTGGCCACCAGGTCAGGTTCGTAAACTTGAACTACATGGCCGATATCCGCGGAGACTTGATCTTCAACAGGTTCAGGCCTGCGCCAGGAGCGCCAGACAATCACGATGAGCACGGCTTAGACCTGCTGTCGGACAATGCTCGGGATATCGCCCCCGCGGGAGCCCCGAACCTAAATCCGGAGCAGATCGCGTTGCCCGAGGATGGGTGGATGTACCCCGCCCCGGAGGCCACACACTCATCGGCGGTAGAGCCGAACACAGGCCTCACCCCCAAGGAAGCCTGTGACACCGGACCCCCAGACTTGTATCCGACTGTAGGTTCCAGTCCACGCACTCCCAAGCCCGTCGAATCTGGTTGGGCTCCGGTAATGGAGTTCACCGCTGCGGATATCTTCCAGCACTCTCCCTTTGGCGATGTGCTGAACTCGTTAAAGTCTCTCTCTTTGTCAGGAAACTCTTGGATGAACTATGTCCGGCTCGAGTGGGAAGCAGGCGACGAAGGAATTCATTGCCCACCCACCACCCACTTCATTGCCACGGTCGATGATTTAACCAACGTGCTTGACTTCTACTCCGAAGACATCGACGGTGTGGACGACGATGCAGGAGAAGAACAGGAACCACCACCCACGGAGCGGTGGACAGCCACCTCCTCATATGATATATATATGGTGGACACTCCAAAAGAAACAAATGGCGATGAAGGATAACCCCTCAAGGAAGAAAACAAAGCATGGACGTCGTCGGCGCCGCTCCAAGCCCCGCCACAGCAATACCGGCACAGGTGACAAAAACAGTCCGGATGGTGCCGAAGATGAATACAACCCCGATCAGCCTGCCTTCGAGCAGGCCGAACAGGAAGATGGGCAGGACAGCCCAGACGAACATGCGACAGATGGATATCCGGAGGACGACAACTACATGCCCCCCTCCGAGGACGAGATTAGCCTCGGCGACAACAAGTTCGGCGTGCCTGAGGACCCCGTGGAGCAAGAGCGCTTCAAGCGCCGGCTTATGGCCAGTGCGAGAAGCCTGAAAAAGAAGCAGCAGCAGCTCCAAGCTGATTAAGACCTGCTCACAGACAGATGGACTAAAGTCCTGGCAGCTGAGGAATACAGACTCGAACGCCAGACAGCTAACATGCCACCTCGTGGTCAGGATAAAAACGACATACCAGCCCGAATACTAGCCCGCACCCCCACGCCAATACACTACGGCCCGGGGCAATAGGTAGGACCTACAAGATATACTGGAAAACAAGGCAGGACAGCCAAGATCGATCTCCGGATCGCGGGGGTGCGCCCCAACACGTGACGATGATCGTCACGCCAGATACACTATGAACAAGTCCGGCCGGGCCGAATACAGCCACCCAGACTCATTCGAATTGCGTAGCCACATAGCCCGGCATAGAGGCGCCGCACACCCCCTCTGCTTCACTGACGAAGTGATGGATCATGCATTCCCAGAAGGGTTTAAACCCGTAAGCATCAAATCATACGATGGCACAACAGACCCCGCAGTATGGATCGAAGATTTCCTTCTCCACATCCACATGGCCCACGGAGACGATCTACACGCCATCAATTATCTCCCCCTTAAACTCAAAGGACCAGCCCGGCATTGGCTAAATAGCCTGCCGGAAAATTCCATTGGCAGTTGGGAAAACTTGGAGGACGTGTTCCTCAACAACTTCCAGGGCACATGTCACATCCTAGTTAGCCATGCATTAGAGTGTTGCATCATGTTTACTCTTTCATCAGAAACCTGAAATGGGGATGACAGAACCCCCAGTCCCCTCTGAAACCAATTAGGGTTTACTAAAAACTTTTTCAATGAACCTGAAATGCCCTTCTAAAATGCCCATCATTTTTGTCTTGGTTCAGAACCTCTACCAAAAGTGATGCACATTTTCCTAGGCCATCTTAGGGTTTTTGAATTAAATCATAAATATTTGAATTTGGGCATTTAAAATTATATAAAATATTTAAATGCTCAAATATCTCCAAACTAAAATGTTTCATGTTGGAAATAATCCAACTATGGACCAGGAGTAGTTTGGTGATTTTAGGAGTTGCCTAAGTATTTTATTTAATTCAACAAAGTTGCAGAAGTATTAAAAAAACAGAAAACAGAAAGAAAATGGAAAAGGCTTACCTGGCGCCTGCTCCCGGCCCACCTGCCGGCCCAGCCCAGCACCGCTCCAGCGAGCTGCTTGCCGGCCAGGCAGGCAGGCAGGTGCCCGACGGCGACCGCAGCGCGCGCCACGCACCTGCTCGCCGCTCCCCGCGCCCGGTGACGTCGTGGACCGGCCTCCCTCGCTCCCCCGAACCCCCCAGACACCCCCTCTCCTCTCCAGCTCCTCCCCCTCGCGCTCCCCCGCCATGACCGACGCCACCATCGCCGTGCCTTCGTCGTAGCCATGCTCCCCGTTGCCCGTGCGTCCTCTCATCGTGTCCAGGAGCTCCGCCGCTGTCCACTCCATCGAGCAAGCCGAGCCCCGAGCGCTTGCAACGCCCGAGTCCACCGCAACGACCTCGCCCGAACCGCCGTCGCCGGAGATCCCCTTCAACGCCGTCGTCGCTCCGGTCCATCTCCGGCCACACCAAGGGCTTCGTCGCACTCACTGTGAGCTTAGCCATCTTCCCCTTCCTTCCGTTCTTGCTCCCGAGCCGTGTAGCAACCTCCCGGAGCTCAACCGCACCCACCGCCGTGGAGCTCGTCGCCGACGTGCTCCCGGTCACCCTCCGACCACTCCACGGTGTCCATCATGCTCACCGTGTCACTTAGCACCTAGCTAGCCACTCCCCGAGCCTCACCGACCCCTCTAGCGTCAAGTTCGTCTTCGGCCGAACCCCGATGGCCGCCAAAGTCGTCGCCGGCGCCAACTCCGGCCACCCCGACCCCAACGGATTCCACCAAGAGCTGCGGCTCGTCCTCAGCTCCACTCCGGTGGTCTCCGCGACCCATTTGGTGGCCGAAACGGCCAAAACCACTTCCGCCGCCGCGTCGGGCTCGCTGGCGGCTAAACGCCGGTGCAGCCGACCCGGGTTTGACCACGGGTGGGCCCTGGTTGACTCCCCTGAGTCAATGACAGGTGGGGCCCAGCCCTGTTAATTAAACAGGTTTAGTTTTAATTAAACTTTAATTAATTTAATCACCCTGACATGCGGGACCCACTGTCAGGTTTGACCCGGACGTGTTCCGTTGACCTGCTGACGTCACACTGACGTCAGGCTGACGCAATAATTGATTTTCTGGAATTATTCTAATATAGGAAATTCCAGAATATAATTTAAACTTCAAAAATTCATAACTTTTATTCTGTAACTCTAAATCAGACAAATTATATATGAAAAATGATCAGAAAAATCCAATCTATCCATCTGTACTATTTTCATGCATGATTAAACAAGTTAACTTGATGTTTAATGCAGAACAAGGAAAAACACTTTAAAGGGCCATGTTTGAGTTTGAAATTTGAATCTTAGTTGCATTAGCCCAACACACTCATATTGCTATGTTTCATGCATGCATCATATTGTTGCACATTGTTTGGTGATGGTTGTGTATCAGTGTTCTTGCGGTAGGTTCTGCCCCCGAGGAGTACCGTGATTACCCTAATGAAGAACCGTATCAGTGCATCGAACCATCAGGCAAGCAACCAACCATTTGATCATACCGATACAATCCCATGTTCTCGCTCCTGCTCTCTTTTACTGCATTAAGACAACGCGTTTCAAACTGCTGTGTGCTACGGTAGTTGAACCCATTTCCTCTGCATGACCTATCATTGCCACAGTAACTAGATGAAACCCACTAGCATGTGTAGGAGTTGATTGAGCCATATGTATGTGTTGTTCCTACCTTGCTATGCCTTCTATGCTTAGAGTCGTGTCAGGTCTGGTTCATCTGGGTGATGGGCTAGAGTGAAATGATTATGTCGGTAATGAGAGTGGTGTGGTGAACACGATTTGGTAAAGGTATCGATGAGAGGCCATGTAGGAGTACATGGTGGGTTGTTTCATTGAAGCCGACCTTAAGCACTGAGATCTGTATGTGTGATTTAAGATACAGCTACTACCATGCATTGGGCCCTGAAATATGACCCCGCTCGACTTCTTATTCACCCTAGCTCTCTGTCCAGGAGTTGCAAGTAGTTTCTGGTGTTTGTAGCCTACTGGAGGCCGTGGACAGCGCTGACCGTAGGGGTGGGCTGTGATGCGGTAGGTACGTGGCACGGTGTACCGAATACCCGTTAGGTATCTCGGGAACCCTGTTCACATCGTTCGAGGCCGTATGGGAAACCTCGGCCGGACTCCCTGCGGATGGAACCTGGATAGGCGATAAACCTGGACTAGAGGCTTAAGTGTTTAGGTAGGTCGTGGTCTACACCCACGACCTACCTAAACTAACTACCCCCCCTGACACTGACCAGTGGGCCCCAGCGCCACTAATTCCTAATTAGGATTAAATTAACCCTGTTAAACCCCCCTGTCACTGACGTGTGGACCCCACACGTCAGGTTTGACCCCAGCCAGCCGCAGTTGACCACTGACGTCATGCTGACGTCATGCTGGCGCAATATATATATTTCTGGATTTAATTTAAATCAGGAAATTCCAGAATATTATTTAAACTTCAAAAATTCATAACTTTTATTCTGTAACTCCAAATCAGACAAATTATATATGAAAAATGATCAGAAAAATCCAATCTATCCATCTGTACTATTTTCATGCATGACTAAACAAGTTAACTTGATGTTTAATGCAGAACAAGGAAAAGCACGTTAAAAGGCCATGTTTGAGTTTGAAATTTGAATCTTTGATTCAAATTGGTTCAAACCCTTCTGGTTTTAGTTGCATTAGCCCAACACACTCATATTGCCATGTTTCATGCATGCATCATATTGTTGCACATTGTTTGGTGATGGTTGTGTATCGGTGTCCTTTGCGACAGGTTCTGCCTCTGAGGAGTACCGTGATTACCCTAACGAAGAACCGTATCAGTGCATCGAACCATCAGGCAAGCAACCAACCATTTGATCATATCGATACAATCCCATGTTCTCGCTCCTGCTCTCTTTTACTGCATTAAGACAACGCGTTTCAAACTGCTGTGTGCTACGGTAGTTGAACCCATTTCCTCTGCATGACCTGTCATTGCCACAGTAACTAGATGAAACCCACTAGCATGTGTAGGAGTTGATTGAGCCATATGTATATGTTGTTCCTACCTTGCTATGCCTGCTATGCTTAGAGTCGTGTCAGGTCTGGTTCATCTGGGTGATGGCTAGAGTGAAATGATTATGTCGGAAATGAGAGTGGTGTGGTGAACACGATTTGGTAAAGGTATCGATGAGAGGCCATGTAGGAGTACATGGTGGGTTGTTTCATTGAAGCCGACCTTAAGCACTGAGATCTGTATGTGTGATTTAAGATACAGCTACTACCATGCATTGGGCCCTGAAATATGACCCCGCTCGACTTCTTAATCACCCTAGCTCTCTGTCCAGGAGTTGCAAGTAGTTTCTGGTGTTTGTAGCCTACTGGAGGCCGTGGACAGCGCTGACCGTAGGGGTGGGCTGTGATGCGGTAGGTACGTGGCCGGGTGTACCGAATACCCGTTAGGTATCTCGGGAACCCTGTTCACATCGTTCGGGGCCGTATGGGAAACCTCGGCCGGACTCCCTGCGGATGGAACCCGAATAGGCGATAAACCTGGACTAGAGGCTTAAGTGTTTAGGTAGGTCGTGGTCTACACCCACGTCGGCTTTCGCTTGAAGTCTGCCGAGCACATGTCGTGTGCAGACGCTAAGTGGTGGAAACATGTATGAAGAAGTACACCCCTGCAGGGTTATCATGATCTATTCGAATAGCCGCGTCCGCGGTAAAGGACTACTTGGTTGCCTATACAGTTCATAGACAAGTAAATGGAAACTACTAAAAGCCTCAAGATAAGTGTGAGTGCCGAGGATGGCTCTTCCATAGGAAGACGGAGGTGGATGCCGTGCAAAACCATTTCGAGTTGGAGTCTCGTAGGTTAGCCTAGCCAAGAGTCAAAGCTGGCTTGCTGCAACAACTCCACCAACCCTTCTTGATAATATGCATGTATGTAGGATCTGATGTAAGTCTTGCTGAGTACCTTTGTACTCATGTTGCTATAATTTACATTTTTACAGAAGACGCTGCAACCCCTTCTGATGGGTTCTACGTAGACGTTGACATCAATGAGTAGGCTAAGGCCCAGGTGGTGATCCTGAGCTTGTGAAGGACCTCGTAGTATAGCTAGGCTTTCCAAGCCTCTTTTATTTTACTAGTTGTCTGTACTCAGACAAGTTACTTCCGCTGCTGGTTTGTATGACTGTATGACTTGAATGCTGGGTCGTGTGACCCGTACCGTTGTGTATGTTATGTATGGCTCTCTGAGCCTTAAATAAAGTACTTGTGTCATAGAGTCATGTTGTGATGCCTTGTTGTATTTGCACATATCGAGCATATTGTGTGTATGTTTGAAATGCTTGGTATGTGTGGGATCTGACTATCTAGTTGTTTGTCCTTAGTAGCCTCTCTTACCGGGAAATGTCTCCTAGTGTTACCTCAGAGCCATGGTAGCTTGCTACTGCTCGAGAACACTTAGGCTGGCCGGCATGTGTCCTTCTTCGTTCCTGTGTCTGTCCCTTCGGGGAAATGTCACGCATTGAGTACCGGAGTCCTGTTAGCCCGCTACAGCCCGGTTTACCGGAGTCCTGCTAGCCCAGTGCTACAGCCCGGACCCACTTGCTGATGACCGACACGTTCGTTGCTGGGTCATGGATGCCTGTCCCTGTAAGTCTGTGCCACTTTGGGTTTACGACTAGTCATGTCAGCCCGGGCTCTTTATCATATGGATGCTAGCAACACTATCATATACGTGAGCCAAAAGGCGCAAACGGCCCCGGGCAAAGGTAAGGAGACACCCGTGGGGTTACCGTGCGTGAGGCCGCAAAGTGATATGAGGTGTTACAAGCTAGATCGATGTGACATCGAGTCGGGGTCCTGACAGCGTTGGCATCAGAGCCGGATTGCCTGTAGGTTCTCCAAGCCAAACTGGTCGATGTTGAGTCTAGAAATTCTTTAGTTATATGTAGGGGAATTGTTTGTGGGTGGAACGTAAGGCTCTTTTTACTCCTTTATCTTATGACATTCTGATCTGAGTCAGTCTATTCTTCCACCGGGGGTTAAGGAATTAGGATCTATTCTCTCTATCAGGATCACGTGTTACTAATCAGTAGTACCTTATAGGTTTGATGGATACAAGCCGAGTTCAATTCTACTACCACATTATGTTGCTAGGATGGACTCAGAACTTGATATGATGATGTTGAGTGTGTATGAAATCCTTTGTCAAATGTCTCAAAATCCTTCTTGAGCATTTACAGCTGTTATGCTGCCGAAATTTTGCTAGAAATTCTAATGCCTTTGCATTATGGTTGCGCTTTCAGATGGCCACTCGCGACCTCAATCAAGTGGTTCGCCTGACTCGATGCCTAGATGTACCCGGCCATACCGCCATGTTGTCCAGGGTAATGACTGAGGCTGGATACTGTTGGTATCCTGAGTACACGGTCGAAGAGCAATTCCGAGACTTTAATCAAAGCCAGTATCTCTGCACTATCAGGATATTTCCATCTTATCCTGGATCCACCGAGCCCCTTCACTGCTCCTATGGACTCGGGGTTACTATTGAGATGGTTGTGCAGGACGCCGCCTACTCTATGATGACCATCATGCGAGTCAGGTCTGGCCTATTTCGGGACTCTGATTTCCGGTATATGCCGGGATCACTTCCGGGAGCACAAGGGTATCTCCAGGCTATCTATGCTGACCCCACCCAGGAGGATTCACGGACTCGCACCACTGCTGAGATGCTCGAGGATAAGGACCGTGAAAATCGGGCCTTGAGGTTAGAGCTCTTCAATACCCGTGCTGACCACTGGGCCACATTGACTCGATTTGCACCGGCAGTGCAAGCTGGATATTCGGATATGCGCGATCTCTATCTTGTGAGATCTGCTCTGCCAGACGTGATGGGTTAGCGTGATGTAGGAGGCATCACCCCACCTCGCGGTCCCCGCAGGCCACCGTCTGTTGGTCCAAGACCTCATCCTAGCCCCTATGGTCCACAAGCTCCGCGAGATCGTCTGTTTCCGGATGATCATGTTGAGCTTCCAGGCTATGGAGGTGACTTCTACGGATCGGTCTGAGTTAGTGGTAGTATCACTAGTTCGTGTTAGCTGTGTCGTCTATCGTCCTGCGTGACTCGTGGGATATGACCTAGTTTGTATCGCCTTCCGGAGGTGTAGAAAAATAATGTATAGGAGCTTGGAATGCCTCCGATGAGATGTAATCCTCTTTTCACCGTAACAGTACCTTGTTTGGTCTTGTACTAAACCCTGTATGGTGTGTATGACGATGGAATAAAGAAGCAGTTTCTATATCTACCATGTCATACGGATGATCATCTTGCATTCCGAGTTATTCCTTACATTCTGTATCCTATGTCGGAATTTTATCATCCTGACTAAATCATTGTCTTGTTTACCTAGGATGGTCAACACGCGCACTAACCCTGCTCCCCAAGAGCAGGCTGAAGGCAGTGAAGTCAGGAATGCAAATCTGCCTCATCCTCCTTCCCTAGCCGAGGTTATGATGGAAGCCGAAAGAAACAAGCGGGAGACCAACCGTTTGTTGGAGCGTATTGAACAGAACACGGCACACCATCAGAGGACTAACGTGGTGTCACTCAGTGATTTCATCAAGTTACATCCACCCACGTTCCACCACTCCGTCGAGCCTCTCGACGCTGATGACTGGCTTCGCAGTATTTCTCACAAACTGCGTTCCGCGCTGGTAGCGGAGGCTGACAAGGTCACCTTTGCTGCATATCATCTTGAAGGCCCCGCCAGTCTATGGTGGGAGAATTATGGAGCTATGCGCCCAGCGGGCCATGTCACTACTTGGGCTGAATTCAGCGAGGCTTTCCGTGAACATCACATTCCGGAGGGTCTCATGGACCGTAAACGTGAGGAATTTTGCAGTTTCACTCAGGGCCGACTCTCTGTGGATGCTTACAGCAGGGAGTTCGGTAACCTCGCACGATATGCAACTGAGGAAGTTTCTACTGATGCCAAGAAGCAAGCAAGGTTCCGTAAGGGGCTTAGTCTTGAGCTTCGCCGCGACCTCCGTCTGCATGAGTGCACATCTTTTCAGAAACTTGTTAACAAGGCCATCAGTGCTGAAACTGGTCAGACTGATTATGACGCAACACGCAAGCATGGCCGTGACATGGGTTCCTCATCCGGTGCTGGTCCTCAGAAGCGCCGCGTGTGGGTGCCCAACACCGCCCTGCCACCCAGGTTCACACCGAGGCCATCTTTCCAGGCGCCTCGCCCCGTTCAACAGTCTGCACCAGCCAAGCCCTATGGGGGTCCAACCAACAATGCTCCTCCACGTACCAGTTCCGTGACTTGTTTCAAGTGTGGGGAATCTGGTCACTATATGCGTGAGTGTCCCCAGACCAACCCCAACCAATCTGCTAAAGCTGTTGGCCGTGGCAAGCCGACAGGGAAAGTGTTCCACGCCAAGCCGGCCACCGCTACACGTGGCCATGTCAACTGTATCTCTGCCGAAGAAGCTCAAGAGGATCCCAACGTCGTTCTCGGTACGCTCCTTGTTAATTGCCACCCGGCATCTGTTCTTTTTGATACAGGAGCCTCTCATTCATTTATATCCGAGAACTATGCTCGTTTGCATAACACCGCATTCTGTAACATGCCATCCACTATGGAAATTTCTACTCCCGGTTCTAGATGGCAGACCTCCAGGGTAAGTTATGGAAATGAAATCCAAGTCAACAGACTTGTTTTCCTTGCATCTTTGATAGCTCTCAAATTTTCAGATATTAATATCATTTTGGGTATGGACTGGATGTCAGCTCATCATGCCAAAATTGATTGCTTCTCTAGGACTGTTCAACTCACTCATCCTTCGGGGAAGATAGTCAATGTCTTGACCCGATTAGCCAAGCGACAATTATATTCTCTTAACGCCAGCCCTTTGCCAGACCTTGAGGACGTTCCGGTAGTCCGTGACTTCCCGGATGTCTTCCCAGAGGAATCGCCAGGTGTTCCACCTGACAGGGATGTTGAGTTCGTAATAGACCTCATTCCAGGAACCGTTCCGATTGCTAGAAGACCCTATAAGATGGCACCACTAGAACTAGCCGAGCTTAAGAAACAACTCGATGAGTCCTTGAAAAAGGGTTTCATCCGACCTAGTTCATCTCCGTGGGCTTGCCCCGTCCTCTTCGTCAAGAAGAAGGATGGTACGGACCGGATGGTTGTAGATTACCGACCGGTCAATTTGGTCACAATCAAGAACAAATATCCGCTCCCTAGGATCAACGACCTGTATGATCAGCTCGCTGGATCCTCAGTCTTCTCCAAGATGGATTTGAGGTTGGGCTACCATCAAATCAAAATCAGAAACGGGGACATTCCTAAAACGGCCTTTGTTACTCGTTATGGCCAATACGAGTACACCATCATGTCCTTCGGTTTAACCAACGCTCCAGCCACCTTTTCTCGGTTAATGAACTCAATCTTCATGGAGTATTTGGATAAATTCGTCGTAGTTTATCTCGATGATATACTCATCTACTCCAAGAACGAGGAGGAACATGCCGAACATCTAAGGCTAGTGTTGAAGAAACTTCGAGAGCACCGCCTTTATGCCAAGTTTTCCAAATGTGAATTCTGGTTGTCGGAAGTGACCTATCTGGGTCATGTAATATCTGGTAAAGGTATTGCTGTTAACCCTGAGCGAGTTCAAGCCGTCCTTAATTGGACTCCACCTGAATCGGTCAAGCAAGTTCGGAGTTTTCTGGGCTTAGCGAGCTATTGTCGTCGCTTTGTCGAGAACTTCTCCAAAGTTGCTAAACCTCTAACCGAACTCCTCAAGAAAGATAAAAAGTTCGAATGGACTCCACAATGTGAGCACAGCTTTCAGGAACTGAAAAGACGCCTGACTTCTGCTCCCGTACTGGTACCGCCGGATTTCTCTAAGGACTTTGTTATCTACTGCGACGCCTCGCGACAAGGACTAGGTTGCATTCTCATGCAAGACCGACACGTAATTGCTTACGCTTCACGGCAATTGCACCCACATGAGGAGAATTATCCTACTCATGATCTAGAGCTTGCAGCCGTAGTCTATGCACTTAAGACCTGGCGACATTACCTCCTCGGTAACCGTTGCGAAATATTCACTGATCACCAAAGTCTGAAGTACATCTTCACCCAACCAGATTTGAATCTCAGGTAAAGACGTTGGGTTGAGTTGATCACAGATTTCGACTTAGGAATAACTTACACCCCAGGGAAAGCCAACGTCATGGCTGATGCACTAAGTCGTAAATCTTATTGTAACAACCTGATGTTACAACAAAGTCAACCGTTTCTCCATGAGGAATTTCGGAAGCTTAACCTTCACCTTGTTCCTCAAGGATTTCTTTCCACCTTGGTGGCGAAACCTACTCTTACGGATCCAATCATCGCTGCCCAGAAGCGAGATAAGGGAATAGCTAAGATCAAGGAGAACATTGCTAGCGGAGGTGCTAGTTGTTTCTCCACAAATGATCATGGTGTTGTGTACTTCGAGAACCGTTTAGTGGTTCCCAAGAACCAGCATCTACGACAGTTGATCCTTAAGGAGGCTCATGAATCTCCTCTCACCATTCATCCGGGTAGTACCAAGATGTATCAGGACCTACGCCAGAGGTTCTGGTGGACTAGGATGAAGAGAGAAATTGCTCAGTATATTGCTAATTGCGACGTCTGTCGTCGTGTAAAAGCAGAGCATCAACGGCCTGCTGGCACCCTTCAACCCTTAGCTATTCCTGAATGGAAATGGGATAAAATTGGTATGGATTTCATTACCGGTTTTCCCAGGACCAAGAGAGGGAATAATGCTATTTTCGTCGCTGTCGATCGTCTTTCCAAAGTAGCCCATTTCCTACATGTTCGTGAGAGTATAACCGCTAGTCAGCTGGCAGACTTATACATCTCCCGAATAGTGTCTCTCCATGGTGTTCCTTTGGAAATTAACTCGGATCGAGGAAGTATTTTCACCTCTCGATTTTGGGAAAGTTTCCAAAATGCTATGGGAACCCGTCTCTCCTTTAGCACCGCTTTCCACCCTCAGTCGAGTGGTCAAGTGGAACGCGTCAACCAGATTCTAGAAGACATGCTTCGAGCCTCTGTTATCTCATTCGGAATGGATTGGGAGAAGTGCCTTCCATTTGCCGAATTCGCTTACAACAACAGGTATCAATCTAGCTTGGGTAAAGCCCCTTTTGAAGTTCTCTATGGACGACGGTGTCGAACACCCCTTAACTGGTCAGAGACCGGGGAAAGACAATTCTTTGGCCCGGATATGATTCAGGAAGCAGAAGAGCAAGTTCGCATCGTTCGTGAAAAGTTGAAAACAGCCCAATCTCGTCAAAAGAGTCAATATGACCGAAAACATAAGGCTATGACTTTCGAGGTTGACGAGAAGGCTTATCTTCGGGTTACCCCTCTGAAGGGAACCCATCGTTTCGGTATCAAAGGCAAATTGGCTCCTCGTTACATTGGACCTTTTCGCATTCTCGCTAAACGAGGAGAAGTTGCCTACCAGTTGGAACTACCTCCGCACCTCTCCAGAGTCCACGATGTCTTCCACGTTTCTCAACTCAGGCGTTGCTTCTCGGATTCTATCCGTGGAGTGGACTACGAAACGCTTGATCTCCAAGATAAGCTTACATATCGAGAGTACCCCATTCGTATCCTCGATCAGGCCGAGCGTACCACTCAACGTCATAATATCAAGTTTCTCAAAGTACAATGGTCGCACCATTCTGAGGATGAAGCAACTTGGGAAAGGGAGGATCGTCTTCGACTTGAGTATCCCGCCTTCTTTCCGGAGGAACCCAAATCTCGGGACGAGATTCTTTTGAGTGGGGGTGAGTTGTCACATCCTAGTTAGCCATGCATTAGAGTGTTGCATCATGTTTACTCTTTCATTAGAAACCTGAAATGGGGATGACAGAACCCCCAGTCCCCTCTGAAACCAATTAGGGTTTACTAAAAACTTTTTCAATGAACCTGAAATGCCCTTCTAAAATGCCCATCATTTTTGTCTTGGTTCAGAACCTCTGCCAAAAGTGATGCACATTTTCCTAGGCCATCTTAGGGTTTTTGAATTAAATCATAAATATTTGAATTTGGGCATTTAAAATTATATAAAATATTTAAATGCTCAAATATCTCCAAACTAAAATGTTTCATGTTGGAAATAATCCAACTATGGACCCGGAGTAGTTTGGTGATTTTAGGAGTTGCCTAAGTATTTTATTTAATTCAACAAAGTTGCAGAAGTATTAAAAAAATAGAAAACAGAAAGAAAATGGAAAAGGCTTACCTGGCGCCTGCTCCCGGCCCACCTGCCGGCCCAACCCAGCACCGCTCCAGCGAGCTGCTTGCCGGCCAGGCAGGCAGGCAGGTGCCCGACGGCGACCGCAGCGCGCGCCACGCACCTGCTCGCCGCTCCCCGCGCCCGGTGACGTCGTGGACCGGCCTCCCTCGCTCCCCCGAACCCCCCAGACACCCCCTCTCCTCTCCAGCTCCTCCCCCTCGCGCTCCCCCGCCATGACCGACGCCACCATCGCCGTGCCTTCGTCGTAGCCATGCTCCCCGTTGCCCGTGCGTCCTCTCATCGTGTCCAGGAGCTCCGCCGCTGTCCACTCCATCGAGCAAGCCGAGCCCCGAG